>NC_090923.1:845572988-845876018 GCF_040938575.1 Ambystoma mexicanum
AGGGGTGCAAGGGGACATGAGTGGGACATGAATGGGGGCCTGCTGGCAGGTGCCCCTCAGTGCTGGGGGGTGGGGGTGCAAGGGCACATGAGTGGGGGCCTGCTGGCAGGTGCCCCACAGTGCTGAGGGGTGGGGGTGCAAGGAGACATGAGTGGGGGCCTGCTGGCAGGTGCCCCACAGTGCTGGGGGTGGGGGTGCAGGGGGACATGAGTGGGGCATGAGTGGGGCCTGCTGGCAGGTGCCCCACAGTGCTGGGGGGTGGGGTGTAAGGGGACATGAGTGGGACATGAGTGGGGGCCTGCTGGCAGGTGCCCCTCAGTGCTGGGGGGGTGGGCGTGCAAGGGGACATGAGTGGGACATGAGTGGGGGCCTGCTGGCAGGTGCCCCACAGTGCTGGGGGGTGGAGGTGCAAGTGGACATGAGTGGGACATGAGTGGGGGCCTGCTGGCAGGTGCCCCTCAGTGCTGGGAGTGGGGGTGCAAGGGGACATGAGTGGGACATGAATGGGGGCCTGCTGGCAGGTGGCCCTCATTGCTGGGGGTGGGGGTGCAAGGGGACATGAGTGGGGCCTGCTGGCAGGTGCCCCTCAGTGCTGGGGGCAGGGGGTGCAAGGGGACATGAGTGGGACATGAGTGGGGGCCTGCTGGCAGGTGCCCCTCAGTGCTGGGGGATGGGGGTGCAAGGGGACATGAGTGGGACATGAATGGGGGCCTGCTGGCAGGTGGCCCTCAGTGCTGGGGGGTGGGGGTGCAAGGGGACATGAGTGGGGGCCTGCTGGCAGGTGCCCCTCAGTGCTGGGAGTACAAGGGGACATGAGTGGGGGCCTGCTGGCAGGTGCCCCGCAGTGCTGGGGGGTGGGGGTGCTGGGGGACATGAGTGGGACATGAGTGGGGGCCTGCTGGCAGGTGCACCTCAGTGCTGGGGGGTGGGGGTGCAGGAGGACATGAGTGGGACATGAATGGGGGCCTGCTGGCAGGTGGCCCTCAGTGCTGGGGGGTGGGGGTGCAAGGGGACATGAGTGGGGCCTGCTGGCAGGTGCCCCTCAGTGCTGGGGGCGGGGGGTGCAAGGGGACATGAGTTGGTGATCAGTAGTGCAAGGTGACATGTGGCTTTGCTGGGGGGCATGCCCATGGTGGATGGGCTGCCTGCGGGACATGACCAGGGGTGCAGGGTAGTCCCCTGTGGTGTGGGCTGCCTGCAGGGGCCGTGGAGGGTATAGAGGGAACACCTGGGAGGACCCACACTGCCAATTCACGTGTAGGACTCCCCGCGCACCCCCGAAATTCATGTACCCCGCTCTGACAGCAAAATTGCATGTGAAACTTCCCGCGCACCCCAGGAATACACGTACCCGGCTCCAATCGCGTGTGAGACTTCCTGCGAACCCCAGTTATACACGTACCCCACTCGTACTGGGCCAATCACATGTGAAACTTCCCGCGCACCCCAGTAATACACGTACCCTGCTCCAATCACGTGTGAAACTTCCCGCGAACCCCAGTAATACACGTACCCCACTCGCACAGGGCCAATCGCGTGTGAAACTTCCTGCGCACCCCCAAAATACACGTACCCTGCTCCAATCGCATGTTAAACTTCCCGTGAACCCCAGTAATACCCGTACCCAACTCGCACAGGGCCAATCGCGTGTGAAACTTCCCACGCACCCCAAAATACACGTACCCTGCTCCAATCGCATGTGAAACTTCCCGCGAACCCCAGTAATACACGTACCCCACTCGCACAGGGCCAATTGCATGTGAAACTTCCCGCACACCCCCGAAATACACGTACCCTGCTCCAATCCCGTGTGAAACTTCCCACGAACCCCAGTAATACATGTACCCCACTCGCACAGGGCCAATCGCGTGTGAAACTTCCCGCGCACCCCCGAAATACACGTACCCTGCTCCAATCGCGTGTGAAACTTCCTGCGAACCCAGGAATACACGTACCCCACTCGCACAGGGCCAATCGCGTGTGAAACTTCCCGCGTACCCCTGAAATACACGTACCCTGCTCCAATCGCATGTGAAACTTCCCGCGAACCCCAGTAATACACGTACCCCACTCGCACAGGGCCAATCGCGTGTGAAACTTCCCGCGCACCCCCAAAATACACGTACCCTGCTCCAATCGTGTGTGAAGCTTACCGCGAACCCAGTAATACACGTACCCCACTCGCACAGGGCCAATCGCGTGTGAAACTTCCCGCACACCCCCGAAATACACATACCCTGCTCCATTCGCGTGTGAAACTTCCCGCAAACCCCAGTAATACACGTTCCCCGCTTGCCGTGCTGGTACAGGGTTAGCGCAGCCCTTTGCGCTGGATTGGGGATTTCGATGGCTTTTCCCTACGCGAGGGGCGTTCTTGGGGGCGTAACTGGTGCTGCTGCAGGGTCGCTGCGCCACTCTGCGCCACGGCTGGTTTTGAAAGCTAAAATCCATGAATACGCTGTGCGCGGAAATCGATTTTAGCGCATGCGGCTGGCGCAGACATTCGCACGTGCACACTGTGCGCCAGCCGCGTGCGCCACTTGTGCGCGAAATTCTATGAATTACCTAGTGTGTGTTCTGTTACGCTCACCTGATATCCCCGGGGGCGTCTGGAAGGCTCTGAGATCTGGAAGCCTGGATGTGTTAGTTGCCCAGTTCTGAATAATGAATCTGCAATTACAGAAGGGAGGATTAGTGATAACTGTCTCTAATGGGTGAATCTCCCACCTCCCTCGACCGATTCCCTTCCCACTGGGTTCTTTTCTCACCTTAGTTATTTGTAGGGTGTGATGCGGGAAATGCATTGGAGGGACAGGGCCTCCGTATCCTTGTCCTTTACTGCCTTTTTATCGTGTGTTCTGTCGTGTTTGCCACGCAGGAGTTCATGTGGGACTCCTGGCGGTGCAGCTCTCTCTCTTTTGGTTGCAGCTCTCTCTCTTTTGGTTTGGTGAACAGACCCATGGGATACCCTTACGGCACCCATGGGTGGGGGTACAACCCTGTGGCCCACAGAGCAGGGTATGGGCTGGTGGCAGCTCCATGCTGAATTTGACAGGTACGCTGAGTATCCTCCATTTTGGGATACCCAGGCCCTGCCATTGGAATCAGTTGATTCCTGATGGGAAGCAAGATGGCCCCTGTGGCCTCTTGCTTTCTATTGTCTGTTACCTTGTTTTCCCAAAGTCCTGGGAAGCCCTGACTCTGTCCTTCCCCCTGACTGGCTGTTGGGTGGAAGTTCCATATATGGTGTTGTTGTGAAGTCCAGTCCAGACTGGCTGGAGCCTTCCTAGTGACTGTATGTTGTGGGTACACCCTGTGCATGGTACCTGGGTGAATGGAGTGTGTGACCAATATGCACTTCTTGTTGTGGCTGTCTGCTTTCTGGTATGAGAGACAAAGAATGAGACAGCCCTGCCCGAAACTGGCCTGAATGCAGTGTGTAGTGTTGAATATCTGGGTACTTGTCCCAATCCACATTCCTTGTTGTGAGTGTCTGAGAAGGAGGAGGATGGCCTGAATGCACTGTGTGCCTGATTGGCTGACTGCTTCTGTATGATTGGCTGCTCAGTGTGACCCAGCAGTGTGAATGAGAGACAGGATAGTATATCTGGGGACCTCTCACCACTGGAAATTGTTCAGAAGCTGTGTCTACACTTGAAGAGTAACTGGAACTGCTGATCCTCGACACCCACCTAGAAGAAGACTTGCTATTGCATTTGCTTCGACCTGATCTGAAAGCTGCCGAATTCGTCGAAGACTGATCCGAGTAAGGACCTGGTAAGGCGCCCTCTTCCCGTGCTCCGAGGGACCATCTAGTACCGCTAACCTTCACCGAAGCTCCCTCGAAAGGCTGCCGACCCGAGATGGGACCGCTGAGGAGAACGATGTGAAGCACCCGGACTTCGCCGCCGTCAAAGTCCATTGCCGTTGACCAGGGTTCGCAGGTTTGTGTAACCGTTGGAGGCCCGTCAAGTTGTGTTGCCCAGACGCGGGGACCGCTTGATGCCATGCCGCTGACGACCGGAGCCGCCCACTCATTTGCCTAAGAACATTTGAATCGAAGGACTCCCTTGTCCACAACGTCGACCGCTTTATCCTGCCGGAGAGAGTCAAGGCCGCTAACACGCCGAGGAGAATCCGTCGGTGGGTTTCCCGCCACCTAGAGACCACAAAGACTTTGACGACTCGACGCCCTTGCTGGGCCACAGTCCTTCCAAAACTCTTTGCGGGCCTGAACAATCAATCGCCGAGCTGCCCCGCACACCTCATCCTCGCAGGATGTCGACGACGAGCACCGCCTGGATCGACGCCGTGGTCTTGGCTGCCTCGAACTTCTCATCGACGCCGTCGACACAAAGTTCACATTCTTAGACGCCTCTCGACGATCCATGACTCCTGCTTTAAAGGGAGTCACTCAAGAAGGATCCATCAACGCTTCTTCAAAGAACTCTGCTCCACCAGGTACATTGGGGGGGGTAAAAACTTTATGGGAGGAAATAAGACTATTGATAAATATATGGACTGGGCTTGCGCTATATCTTTATTTTACAGGTTGCTCAGGTGGGGGGATCTCCACACAAACTGTGTCTAGGTAGCTGGGCCAGTATTTTGCCAATTGTGTCAACCATCTTGCTTTCCTTCCTATCTCTATTGCTGGTGTCCTTGTTATTAATCTGAGTGACATTCTAACAGTATAGTTGATGCACTTTAATGAGATCTGATAATACTGGTGGTACCACTTTAGAATTGTATATATTTATCATTATTGATGTCTGAGTACAAAGTGCGTTATTGTGATAGTGTACATACCTTTGAATATTAATTATATAAAGACTGTGTTTTCAGTAATACAGTGTGTGGACATTCCTTTGTGGGGTTTTGGGGACTACACTGTTCTTAAGAACCAGCCTGCATCACCTGCTGAGAAGCTAGGCCTTGATTGCTCGTCCATTGCTACCGCGTAAAGAATCTTGGCTGGGGTCCTCTGTGCCTCTCCTCTGCCATATAGAGAGCAGAAGTACAGACACCCCACTCCGGTCCTTTACATATGGTGAGCTATCCGTCCTGCGTTTATTGTGCAGGGGGCGGCTGACGTTTGTTGGCGAGCTGCCCGAGTTGCTTCAATGGTACAGTACGCCTTCCTTGGGCCTATGCCTGCTGTGACCCCGAATCTGCTGGTAGGCAGGTAGGTTTGTTAATTGTAAGTCTTTGTTCTGTTTATGGTGGGAATTTGTTAATGCCTTTATCTCCTTCTTTTCAGGTGCGAAGGTCTTGATGCCAGCGTGCCGGATTGAGAGGCACATTTTCCAGGTAAGAAAAAGCACGAAGCGCAGTGCCTTTATTGTCTTTTAAAGCTAACCTGTGTTTTCGTCTCTTCACAGGCCGCTCTGGTGCTGCGAGTGGTTGAGAGTGCAATGAAAAACAGGCCCCCAGAATCTGTTAAGGTAAGTACAGCACTGTGCGGTTGCTTAATATTGAAAGCGAACCTGAATGTCTTTTTTCCTTTGTAGATTTTGCTGTGGTGCTCCGGATGGAAGCGTGGTGTAGCGCGATGGAATTCAGGTAAAACTGATGGAATTCAATGTTTTGGAAGCGCGCCTTCTATTATTGTTTTTTCCCTTTCTCGTTATTGCAGGTCGTAATGTTCGAACAGCAGCTGTGGTAGCGGTTCGCCGGAAGTCCTTAAGCTAGTACTCACAGGTGAGTGATGCTTCTTCTTCTCTCGGTTTCCACAGATTGCAGCCCAGTTGAGATGCTGAGTGCTGGATGGTGTTTTCTCAGGTAAAACAGAATAATCTTGTTCTTGTTCTTGCAGGATTACAGGAAGATGCTGAAGACCAGGAGATGGACACAGTGAGCGTCACGGTTGCAGAATAACACGAAGCGTGTTCTGCAGTCAGGTCGTAATGTTCGAACAGCAGCTGTGGTAGCGGTTCGCCGGAAGTCCTTAAGCTAGTACTCACAGGTGAGTGATGCTTCTTCTTCTCTCGGTTTCCACAGATTGCAGCCCAGTTGAGATGCTGAGTGCTGGATGGTGTTTTCCCAGGTAAAACAGAATAATCTTGTTCTTGTTCTTGCAGGATTACAGGAAGATGCTGAAGACCAGGAGATGGACACGGTGAGCATCACGCTGCAGGTTGCAGAATAACACAAAGCGTGTTCTACAGTCAGGGTGTGGTTTATATAGCCCAGGTAAAGTAGTACCAGGGAAAGTAGTTCCAGGCCTGCCACACCCAAAACTCTAGACCACATGGCTTGGTTCTTAGAACTAGACTGTGCGGGTGCTTCCATGTTGGATTTAAAGGCCCATGTACATAAATGGGACCTAGTTTGAACAGCCCTTCCTTCCTACAGATGAGCTTGGTTCCAAAGGCACCAGGACTGGCACCAGGAGCCCTTTTGCAGTGGTTTTAAGGCCCTGAGGGTTCTGGTGGGAGCCTGCTTGTGGCACAACTTGTGCCCCCTCACAGTGTTCATGACACACAGTCATCAATATCATCCTGCTCAACCGTCTCCGAGTTAACCTGGGTATCACTGATCATGCTCTGGCCTGGCTGACCTCTTTCCTCTCTGATTGACCCTCTCAGGTACAACTGGGGTCCTTCCTATCATCTATCTTCCTCTCTACCGGTGGTGTTCCCCAGGGGTCTAACCTCTCGCCCTGGCTTTTCAACCAATACCTGGCAACTCTTGTCCACTGCATTGCCATTTTCTGCTTAAACTTCCAGTGCTACGCTGATGACACTCAACTCATTTTCAGGCTGCCCTCAGCCACCTCCTCTCCCTCTCTCATCTTGGATTGCCTAACTGCCATTCATGATTGGTGTGCCGCCAATGATCTTGGTCTGAATGCCAGCAAGACAGAGATCCTCCTCATTTGCAGACCTTCACCATCCTTTCCCCTGACTCTCTGACCAGCCTCCCTTGGCCCTCCTCTACCCCTACCTGCGAGGCTAAGAACCTCGGGGTCATCTTTGACTCCACACTTTCCTTCTCTGCCCACATCTCTTTGATGTCCCTAAAAAGTCAAACTTCCTACTGTACCTCCTCAGAGGTACTCTGCCTTTCCTCTCCTTCTCTAGAACAGCCTCTTTCTAAATCTACCTGCCTCTACTCTCTGCCCTCTGCAACTAATCCAGAACAGGACTGCAATACTTGTCCTTGGCCTCAAGCCCTGGGATCGTATCTCTCCAGCTCTGAAATCTCTCCATTGGCTCCCAGGGAATGCAAGGATTACATTCAAAACCCTCTGCATTGTCCACAAGGCTTTCTGTGGCCTGGGTCAAAAAAACCTTCAGCTACCCCTCTGTAAATACCTCCCCTCTCAAGCTCTCCGCTTCTCTACCTCTCACTCTCTCAGGGTCAGTCGTATTTCAAAGAAACAAGCTGAGGGAATATCTCTGTATTCGGCTGGAGCCTCCCTCTGGAACAGCCTCCCGGCCACTCTAAAACTTGAGGAGAACCATCTCCGGTTTGGAAGCACCTCAAGAACTTCCTCTTTGCTTGGGCCTTCACTCCCCTTCTCCCCTACCGATCTGCTCTCTCTTGGCACTGTGCACCTGGCCACCCTCTGACCCCTTTGCCCAGGTTCCTGCTCACCCTACCACCCACCTGCACTGCCTCCTTGCTGCCCCTTTCACTGGGGACTTTATCTGTACCCATACAGTCCCCCACCGCCATTTTCTTCTTTTTCTGCACTTATCTGACTTACCAAGTCTGCTGCAGTAAACACAGCACTTGCCATTTGCTGGCTGCACTACCACTGTTTATTGCCTCCATTATCTATTTATTTGTATTTATTATTATTTATTCTGTTGCTCATCTGCTCCACACTTTCCACTCTCCTCATTTCATGCACTTTTTCCCCTTTCCCTTTCCCATGCACTTGCACATTTTCAATGTCACTTGGCCTAGTAAGATCATGCTGTTTTCCCCTGTTTCCCCTCCCTTGCCTTGTTGTGCTCTCAAACACTTGTGTAAGAGAGTGATACAAATAAAGTGTCATATCATATCATATCATATACTGTTTTCTGCAAAGATAAAATCTGACCTGACCACTTGATAGGAGCCCTGTTTTCCAAACTACCTAGCTTCAAAGAAAAATGATTGAACTTTGAAAAAGGCCTTCCAATAAAATTCTCCAGAGGGAGCCATGGAAGTATTTAAAAAGAAAGGAGACATTTCAGCAGACCCTATTAATCGTTAACTGGGAGGCATGCATGAGCACCAGGATTTCAAAATGTTAATACATGTAACAGGCCTCAGAAATGCATATCAAAACTATGTTGGCCACAAAACCACAACCATATGACTTAGAATAAAAAGGGAAAGTGTGTTAAGGCTGTGGGATCCTCTTCTGCAAAATATGCCTAACCCCAAAATTTGTGGGACTATTAACAATCAATGCAATTATACAAATAAATAAAAAGGTCATATTTAATTTCACTTATTCATGTCACTATCCCAGAATTCCTGGGTACAACAGGAGTACAGAAATCTAAATGTCATTGATGTGTCAGGATGCTACTGTGAGATATCAAATAAAACATCATTTTGAATTCAAAAGTGCCCAGAGCATACAGTCTTTGCGGGATGGCCCTATCTTTCCCTTGTATTGGAATTGGATCAGCAGACTGAAAGTGAACTGGCAGAAATTCAGAAATTAGCATATTGTTGATAAATATATTCTGGCACAAGGGGTGTAGTACCATCAATGTCATAACGCACAGGATCATCTTCCTGTGTAGAACGGTGGTTAGGACACAAGATACAGGGCCATGTCATAGTTTTAGATTATCTTAACTCCAGATGTCTTCTTATGGCGCAGGGAACTTTGGTATCTGTGGCATATGATAGCCATTGGCCCGTTAAAACACAAAATACCAAATGTGCTAAATGGATGAGTTGTCTGGGGTCACTTGGTTGACTCAAACTAAATGGTTCTGTCAACGGAGATATCCCAGGAAAATGCACCTGGGTGAGAGGGAAATACAATTTGGCTTTGGATTATATTTTCGTTGACACAATGCTCTTTGAGGAAGGCAGTAATCTTTGTGTTCTTCCAACCCCTTTAAGGGATCACTGCTTTCTTAGCCTTGATTTAGGCTGTCAATTGGAGTATGATACATCACAATATGCGGAAGAGTTGTCAAGTAATCTTAGGGGTAATAGATTGTCTTCGAATAAAAGAAACATCTCAAGATACAACCACAAACTTAATGCCTATTTACAGCAAACGGGATTAGGGCATAAAATGGGCTGTTTCACAACTGATAACTTTGAACTCTCTATAGCAACCATTGTTGAAAATGTACATACGGAGGTCAGACTAGCATGTGTGCGAAAGGTTGGATGTACAAAATCGCATGAATATGACTGGACAGTAGCAGGTAAAATGAAAGAAATGAGATCTAGTATTAGGGCCATTAAAAACATGCCCTTCCATTAAATCAGGAACAAAAATGGGTGTCTAAGATTAGATTGAAATATAAAAACTGGAGTAGACGTTACCGTGCCAGTCTTTTACAACATGATGTAGAGATCATGTTGTTTATTTTTTTTTAAAAAGTAAATCATTAACTTTTGGCAGCTAGTGAATTTGGCGAATTATGTACTCTAGCGTTTCAAACTAATGCTGTGCCCAGATCCCAGTGGATTTTGCCCACTTTTCACAATTATACAGGGATGACCAGGCATCTATGTTTGCTTTACTGGCAGAAAAAAGTTTGGCAGATCCCGCCAGCAATTTCTTTGTAGATTGCTCTCCATAAAATAGTGCACAAAGTCATTTAGAAAGCTAGTGACTCTAAAGCCCCAGGGCCAAATAACCTCTCTAATAAACTCTAAATGTAACCCTGCAGGCTGGGCTGTTATTTTATCATTTTTATTCAACAATATATTATTATTATATCCCGATTTGCAGTTACATGGAAACTATCTCATATAATACTAATTTATAAATCCGGGTCCCGTAGTGACCCAAATAATTATCGGCCCATCTCTATTATTGACGATGACAGCAATGTTTTTGCTGCTATACTACTACATCATTTAGAGTCTTGGGTTACCGAAGTGGGGAAGCTGAAAAAAAAGGCAGGTAGGCTTTAGGAAATCGCACGGGACAACTTTGAATTTCTTTTAAAGTGTGTCCAAGGCTCGGTGATAGATGGTAGCTATAAAACCATCCATGTTCTTCAATAGATTTAAGCGCAGCATTCGATTTAGTGAGCCGTAATCAGCTCTGGTGGAAGCTAGATAAATGGGATATTCCAACCGGCCTGTTGATACTTATTATGAATTTAGAGTCAAAACAAGAAAGTTCATGGTCAATGGAAATGAATGATCGAGCAATGTTCATGATGAATGGAAACATCAGCAGGGACATCCCCCAGAAGAAACCTGGGAGAGGGGTACCCAAATGTCGATATTGGACTATTTTTTCATATCGGAGGTGATGTCAGAACAGATCACTAACTTAAAAGTCATAAAGACACCACAAAGCGACCATAACTTAGTGAGGCTTACCTGGAAACAACCAAAGACTCTACCGAAACAAGTTTGGAGTCAAGATCTCCCGCTCGAACCTGAAAGAAACCGTCTGAAAATGAACAACCAAGACATAACTTCTTTAGCAGAATCAATTAGACCTCAGTCTGGCCCAAGCAAGGTCATTATGACTGAATATAAAGAATTCATGGAAATTTACATGGTCAAAAGAACAGGTCAGTGGAAATCACAATATAAGAAACACAAATTTAACGAACCAGTGGCAGAAAAGAAAAGAGATTTAAGAAAAACCTGCAGGAGTATAAGAAGAGACAATGAAGGAAATCAAAATCAAAGAATAAGGTCAATAAAAAATATATACAAAAATTGGGTAAAATCACACAGAATAATAATGGAGCAAAATGAGGCCGAAGCTATCCTTAAGGCCCTATCGCAAAGGAACTCGAGAGGATTCTGGGCATTTATAATGAACTTGAAAACCCTTCGAAAATGCTGATGAAAAATATGGTCAATGAAAATCAGTGGGTAGTACATTACAGTCAACTGTTTGAGAAGAAAATGACCACTAACTGCACACAAATCCCATTATTACAATCATGGGATCTAACATTCGAACTTGAAGACATCAAGAAATGTATCCAAAACTGCAGCTCCTCACAGGTTGCCGGGCCGGATGTTCTTTCAAACTTTATGCTGAAAAATAACATCGAAGAATGGTTGGAGTTCTGCAACATCTTATTTCAAAACATAAGCCAAGAAGCAAGAATACCAGCGACGTGGAAAGAGGGTATTATAGTACCAATCTTTAAGAAAGGGTGCCGAACGGATCCAACAAACTATGGGCCGATAGCCCTGTTAGACGTGCTGGGAAAAATATTTGCAAGCCTGTTATTAGAAAAATTAGCGGACTGGGTAAAATCTGAAAAAGCAATGGATGAAAGACAAATTGGCTTTGTAAAAGGTGTAGGGTGCAGCTTGAACCTCTTTCTGCTCAATATCCTAAAAATAGAGGCCACCAGTACAAGTCGGAAAATCTACCTGGCATTTATCAACCTAGCCCACACCTTTGATGGCGTGGATCGTGAAATCTTATGGTCGAAACTAATAAAAAGGGGATGCCCAGTAAGCCTAATTTTGGCGATAAAAGAACTGTATTCACAAACAAAGGTGAGGATTCGCCTAGATAACGATGGCAATTCCAACAGCACGCGATGTAAAGCAAGGGTGTCCATTGGGTGCGACTCTATTCAGTTTTTAAATCTCAGAAATCAGAGATGCACTAGATGGAGTAAGATCTTCACCACCAAAGCTGAATGGCACACAAATCAGTTGGATACTATGCGCGGACGACATAGTCATACTAGACCTGACCCCGATAGGGTTACAACAGAAACTAAATGTACTGAAGATCTATATCGAGGGAATTGGCTTAGAAATAAACTCTGTAAAATCAGAGATCATGGTGCTTGAAAACATGAAAGGAAGGTCCTCCAAAAAGAGAAACTTTCGTTGGACCATGAGAGCAAAACATCTAAGGCAAGTAGATTGCTGTAAGTACCTGGGAACGTATGTCAACTCAAGCATCAGAGAAGAACCCATGGTAACTAAAGTGTTAAGCAAATGCAAACAGCTGACAGCACAAGCCATCTTAATACGAAGAAGATATGGGAAATTATCATATAAGCCTGTGATAAGTTTCTATAAGAGCAAGGTTGTACCCGCGTTAACCTTTGGGGCAGAAAGTATGTTTGGGTGTTCAAACCAGATGTGGTCCTGATGCGTAGGAATGTTTTGGAAGCAAATCCTTCAAATTCCACAAAGCTGTCCTACGGCCTGCGTCTTATATGAAGTCAGTATGTCGACCTTGAATGCCAGAATAACATGGAACATGCTAACTCTGTTTGGCAAAACGATCGGAAAGCTTGTACCACAATTTGATATACTGACAATGCATGATCTGAAGGGTAACCAACTCTCCCTACAAAAATGGAGACAAAAATGCAGAGAAATTCTGCTCCATTTAGGAACTGATGAAAATACGGTAATAGTTAACCCACATATGGTAAAGAGGAAAGTGCTAGAACAGGACTGGATTGAGACCTCCGAGAAGAGAAGATCTCACAAATGCATGGAGAACACGCCATTTGAAGCAAAGAGATTTAATGGTACACTACAGTACATGGAAGTGTTTCCGTGCAAGCTCTTAAAGAGAAATTATTTGAAGTTTAGGCTACCTCTCTTCGCGACAAGAGAAATTCAAAGTCATCGAAGGTGCCTGTTAGTAGCTGACACCAAATGTCGGTTTTGCTGAAAAGAAGTAGAAACATTGAAACATTTGGTTTTGTTCTGTTCAGAACTAAGAACACAATTATCTAAATATCTGGCTCCTGAACTAAGTACTCTCGTGACCTATAGCGCTGAAGAATGATGGTAGCGAATGCACAGTAGTACTAACAAAAAATTGACAATTGCACTCACGTTATCCCTTAAACAACTTGAAAATACATTTTCGGAAGTGCCATAAAACAAACGTATCGAATGAAAAAAACAGTTCGTCCAGCAGTTTCACCAGCAAAGATGAAGATGAAGGACACATGTAAAACTGAAAGCGACTTGATCAAAATTCGGACTTGCAATTGTAGTATATTCTAGGACCATGATGAATGGAATTAATGTGCGCCGAAAATTCCCGCGCAGAGGTGCCAAAACGTGCGATTCGCAGTAAAAGTGCGAAAATCGCAGTGCAAGTGCGAAAATCGCAGGGAAACCAACGCGCATCAATTCATGGAAGTCCGTGCGCGAGAAAAACATTGGATGTGCGCTAAAAATGTGCGCCGCGCATGCCGGCGCACAGGTCATCCAACAGCGTGCACCACGGCCACTGTGAAATCGCACATAGCGTGGCGCACATCACAAAAGTAGGCGTAACACGGGGCGTAACACTCGGAATGGGGAACAACGCGTGAAAATATGGGTGTCACGGGGGAAGTACAGGAGGCAAGTGCGCGGAACGCCCACACGCTCGCCTACAACCCATATTCATGGAATCGAATAGGGCAAACCAGCGCACGGTCAAAGACGCGCTCAGGGCCAAACAAGTACGCCACAAGAAAGCAAGCGGTAGCGCCCCTGCGCCTGAAAAAAATGTGCACAAAATGTGCGCTAACAAAAAACACCCATATACAGCCATGATGAATGGTCCATACAGTGGCCCTCTAGGACAAATGAGGTGCAAAGGGGTACCGACAAGCACGGACACCCCACTGTGTGAAAAATAGCGTGTGCGTGTGTTCCTGGGTGCGCGGGAAGTTCCACACGCGATTGGCCTGGATACGTGTACTCCGGGGTGTGCGGGAAGTTCCACACGCGATTAGCCTGGGTACGTGTACTACGGGGTGTGCGGGAAGCTCCACACGCGATTAGCCTGGGTACGTGTGTTTCGGGGTGCGTGGGAAGTTCCACACGCGATTGGCCTGGGTACGTGTACTTCGGGGTGCACGGGAAGTTCCACACGCGATTAGCCTGGGTATGTGTACTACGGGGTGCGCGGGAAGTTCCACACGCGATTAGCCTGGGTACGTATATTTCGGGGTGCGCGGGAAGTTCCACACGCGATTGGCCTGGGTACGTGTACTTCAGGGTGCGTGGGAAGTTCCACACGCGATTGGCCTGTGTACGTGTACTTCGGGGTGCGCAGGAAGTTCCACACGCGATTGTCCTGGGTACATGTACTTCGAGATGCGCGTGAAGTTCCACACGCGATTGGCCTGGGTACGTGTACTTCGGGGTGCACGGGAAGTTCCACACGCAATTAGCCTGGGTATGTGTACTATGGGGTGCGCGGGAAGTTCCACACGCGATTAGCCTGGGTACGTATGTTTCGGGGTGCGCGGGAAGTTCCACACGCGATTGGCCTGGGTACGTGTACTTCAGGGTGCGTGGGAAGTTCCACACGCGATTGGCCTGTGTACGTGTACTTCGGGGTGCGCAGGAAGTTCCACACGCGATTGTCCTGGGTACATGTACTTCGAGATGCGCGTGAAGTTCCACACGCGATTGTCCTGGGTACGTGTACTTCGGGTGCCGGGAAGTTCCACACGCGATTGGCCTGGGTACGTGTATTCCGAGGTGCGCTGGAAGATTCACACGCAATTTCAGCAGGGTACGTGTATTTCTGTGGTGCCGGGGAATGCTACACGTGATTTGGCCGTGTGGGTCCTCCCAGGTGTTCCCTCTACACCCTCCACGGCACCTGCAGGCAGCCCACACCACAGGGGACTACCCTGCACCCCTGCTCATGTCCCACAGGCAACCCATCCACCATGGCCATGCCCACCAGCCAACCCACATGTCACCTTGCACTACTGATCACCAACACATGTCTCCCACCACCCCCACCCCCCAGCAGTGCAGGGGCACCCTCCACCAGGACCCCACTCATGTCGACCATTACCCCCACCCCCCAGCAGGGCAGGGGCACCCTCCACCAGGCCCCCACTCATGTCCCCCTGCACCCCCACCCCCCAGCCACCAGGGGCCCCCTCCACCAGGCCCCCACTCATGTCTCCCACCACCCCCACCCCCCAGCAATTCAGGGGCAGCCTCCACCAGGACCCCACTCATGTCTACCACCACCCCCACCCCCCAGCATCCAGGGGCACCCTCCACCAGGCCCCGACTCATGTCCAACTCATGTCTCCCTGCACCCCCACACCCCAGCCACCAGGGGCAGCCTCCACCAGGCCCCCACTCATGTCTCCCACCACCCCCACCCCCCAGCAGTGCAGGGGTACCCTCCACCAGGCCCCCACTCATGTCCCCCTGCACCCCCACCCCCCAGCAGTGCAGGGGCAGCCTCCACCAGGCCCCCACTCATGTCCCCCTGCACCCCCACCCCCCAGCAGTGCAGGGGCAGCCTCCACCAGGCCCCCACACATGTCCCCCTGCACCCCCACCCCCTAGCAGTGCAGGGGCAGCCTCCACCAGGCCCCCACTCATGTCTCCCACCACCACACCCCCCAGCAGTGCAGGGGTACCCTCCACTAGGCCCCCACTCATGTCCCACTGCACCCCCACCCCCCAGCAGTGCAGGGGCAGCCTCCACCAGGCCCCCACTCATGTCCCCCTGCACCCCACCCCCCAGCAGTGCAGGGGCAGCCTCCACCAGGCCCCCACACATGTCCCACTGCACCCCCACCCCCCAGCAGTGCAGGGGCAGCCTCCACCAGGCCCCAAATCATGTCCCCCTGCACCCCCACCCCCCAGTGCAGGTGCAGCCTCCACCAGGCCCCCACACATGTTCCCCTGCACCCCCAGCCCCCAGCAGTGCAGGGCAGCCTCCACCAGGCCCCCACTCATGTCCCCCGGCACCCCACCCCCCAGCAGTGCAGGGGCAGCCTCCACCAGGCCCCCACACATGTCCCCCTGCACCCCCAACCCCCAGCACTGCAGGGGCAGCCTCCACCAGGCCCCCACTCATGTCTACCATCACCCCCACCCCCCAGCCACCAGGTGCACCCTCCACCAGGCCCCCACACATGTTTACCACCACCACCAACCCCCAGCAGTGCAGGGGCAGCCTCCACCAGGCCCCCACTCATGTCCAACTCATGTCTCCCACCACCCCCACACCCCAGCCACCAGGGGCACCCTCCACCAGGCCCCCACTCATGTCCCCCTGCACCCCTACCCCCCAGCAGTGCAGGGGCAGCCTCCACCAGGCCCCCACTCATGTCTCCCACCATCCCCACCCCCCAGCAGTGCAGGGGCAGCCTCCACCAGGCCCCCACTCATGTCCCCTATCACCCCCACCCCCAGCAGTGAAGGGGTAGCCTCCACCAGGCCCCCACTCATGTCTCCCACCACCCCCACCCCCAGCAGTGCAGGGGCAGCCTCCAGCAGGCCCCCACTCATGTCCCCCTGCACCCCCACCCCCCAGCCACCAGGGGCAGCCTCCACCAGGCCCCCACTTATGTCTCCCACCACCCCCACCCCCCAGCAGTGCAGGGGCACCCTCCACCAGGCCCCCACTCATGTCCCCCTGCACCCCCACCCCCCAGCAGTGCAGGGGCAGCCTCCACCAGGCCCCCACTCATGTCTCTCTGAACCCCCACCCCCCAGCAGTGCAGGGGCAGCCTCCACCAGGCCCCCACTCATGTCCCCCTGCACCCCCACCCCACAGCAGTGCAGGGGCACCCTCCACCAGGACCCCACTCATGTCTACCATTACCCCCACCCCCCAGCCACCAGGGGCAGCCTCCACCAGGCCCCCACTCATGTCTCCCACCACCCCCACCCCCCAGCCACCAGGGGCAGCCTCCACCAGGCCCCCACTCATGTCCAACTCATGTCTCTCTGCACCCCCACCCCCCAGCCACCAGGGGCACCCTCCACCAGGCCCCCACTCATGTCTCCCACCACCCCCACCCCCCAGCAGTGCAGGGGCAGCCTCCACCAGGCCACTACTCATGTCTCCCACCACCCCCACCCCCCAGCCACCAGGGGCACCCTCCACCAGGCCCCCACTCATGTCTCCCACCACCCCCACCCCCAGCAGTGCAGGGGCACCCTCCACCAGGACCCCACTCATGTCTACCACCACCCCCCCAGCCACCAGGGACACCCTCCACCAGGCCCCCACGCATGTCTCCCATCACCCCCACCCCCCAGCCACCAGGGGCCCCTCCACCAGGCCCCCACTCATGTCTCCCACCACCCCCACCCCCCAGCAGTGCAGGGGCAGCCTCCACCAGGCCCCCACTCATGTCTCCCACCACCCCCACCCCCCAGCCACCAGGGGCACCCTCCACCAGGCCCCCACTCATGTCTTTCCACCAACCCCACCCCCCAGCCACCAGGGGCACCCTCCACCAGGCCCCCACTCATGTCTCCCACCACCCCCACCCCCCAGCCACCAGGGGCACCCTCCACCAGGACCCCACTCATGTCTCCCATCACCCCACCCCCCAGCCACCAGGGGCACCCTCCACCAGGCCCCCACTCATGTCTCCCACCACCCCCACCCCCCAGCCACCAGGGGCACCCTCCACCAGGCCCCCACTCATGTCCAACTCATGTCTCCCTGCACCCCCACCCCTCAGCTACCAGGGGCACCCTCCACCAGGACCCCACTCATGTCTACCATTACCCCCACCCCCCAGCCACCAGGGGCAGCCTCCACCAGGCCCCCACTCATGTCTCCCACCACCCCCACCCCCCAGCCACCAGGGGCAGCCTCCACCAGGCCCCCACTCATGTCCAACTCATGTCTCTCTGCACCCCCACCCCCCAGCCACCAGGGGCACCCTCCACCAGGCCCCCACTCATGTCTCCCACCACCCCCACCCCCCAGCAGTGCAGGGGCAGCCTCCACCAGGCCACTACTCATGTCTCCCACCACCCCCACCCCCCAGCCACCAGGGGCACCCTCCACCAGGCCCCCACTCATGTCTCCCACCACCCCCACCCCCCAGCCACCAGGGGCACCCTCCACCAGGACCCCACTCATGTCTCCCATCACCCCACCCCCCAGCCACCAGGGGCACCCTCCACCAGGCCCCCACTCATGTCTCCCACCACCCCCACCCCCCAGCCACCAGGGGCACCCTCCACCAGGCCCCCACTCATGTCCAACTCATGTCTCCCTGCACCCCCACCCCTCAGCTACCAGGGGCAGCCTCCACCAGGCCCCCACTCATGTCACCCACCACCCCCACCCCCAGCAGTGCAGGGGCAGCCTCCACCAGGCCCCCACTCATGTCCCCCTGCACCCCCACCCCCCAGCAGTGCAGGGGCACCCTCCACCAGGACCCCACTTATGTCTACCATTACCCCCACTCCCCAGCAGTGCAGGGGCAGCCTCCACCAGGCCCCCACTCATGTCCAACTCTTTCTCCCTGCACCCCCACCCCCCAGCCACCAGGGGCACCCTCCACCAGGCCCCCACTCATGTCTCCCACCACCCCCACCCCCCAGCAGTGCAGGGGCAGCCTCCACCAGGCCCCCACTCATGTCCCCTATCACCCCCACCCCCCAGCCACCAGGGGCAGCCTCCACCAGGCCCCCACTCATGTCTCCCACCCCCCCCACCCCCCAGCAGTGCAGGGGCAGCCTCCACCAGGCCCCCACTCATGTCCCCTATCACCCCCACACCCCAGCCACCAGGGGCAGCCTCCACCAGGCCCCCACTCATGTCTCCCACCACCCCCACCCCCAGCAGTGCAGGGGCAGCCTCCACCAGGCCCCCACTCATGTCCCCCTGCACCCCCACCCCCTAGCCACCATGGGCATCCTCCACCAGGCCCCCACACATGTCTACCACCACCCCCACCCCCAGCAGTGCAGGGGCAGCCTCCACCAGGCCCCCACTCATGTCTACCACCACCCCCACCCCCCAGCCGTGCGATTTGCCTGGGTATGTGTATTCCTGGGGTGCGCGGGTAGTCTCCCATGCGATACCATCAGGGTACGTGTATTATGGGTCCGCGTAAACTTCCACACGCGATACCAGCGGGCTACGTGTTTTACGGGGTTCGGGGAAATTCCACACGCGATTGCCCTGGGTACGTGTATTTCGGGGTGCGCTTGAACTTCCCCACGCGACTGGGCCTGTGAGAGTGGGGTACGTGTATCCAGGGGTGGGCGGGAATATTTACTCGCGACTGGGCCTGGGAGAGCATGTTATGTGTATTCCTGGGGTGGGCGGGAAGATTCACACGTTCGCCCACGACGCCCCGAAAAATAAATGGTCCAATCCTGAAACACGTACGCCAGCATGAAGCAGGCGTACGTCGACCCGAGCAGCATAAAAGTGCGCGCAAACAACAAACAAGCTCAGACGCCAGGATGAATATACCGTTCCTAGCAGCAGTGGCCGTGGGTTACCAAAGGAGGAGGAGGAGGATAGTGAGGGCCCGAATTTTCACTCCCAGAACCAGCCTTTTTGGGATGCCTGATGACCAGGTGTATGGGAGGTACAGGTTTCCAGCACACATAATACTGGTCCTGGTCAGTGAGTGGGAGGATGACCTCACATCACCCACCCTGTGCTCCCAAGCACTCAGCCCCCTGGAGAAGGTCCTCAATGTACGGCACTTCTTGGCCACAGGATCATTTCAGCGGACAAGTGCCATAGTGGGTGGGGTGTCACAGGCCACGCAGTCACGCTGCTTACACCAGGTCTTAAACATCATCACTGCACGCCCATCAGTCCTTAGGCACATATACCTGCCCAGGACACCTGCAGAAAGGCAGGCTGCCGCCCTCGATTTCTACGGTGTGGCACAATTCCCAAAAGTGCTAGGTGCCATTGACTGCTCCCCTGTGGCACTACGTCCCCCCAGGGCATCTTAGCACATCTATAGGAACCACAAGCACTGGCATTCCATCAACGTGCAGGTAGTATGTAATGCCAAGGGAATCATCACCTCAGTATATGCCAACTATCCAGGGTCCACCCACTACAGCTTCATTTACCGAATGTCTACCCTAAGCCGGGACCTAGAAGCTGGGCGGCATGGCGATACATGGCTGCTTGATGAGTATGAATGCCACGGCACATGCATGCATGTCAGATGCAGAGTTATGTCACTACCCCAATAATGATACCCATCACCTCCTCACCAGGGGACAGTGCCTACCCTCTGAGCACCCACATGATGACGCCAATTCGGAACCCCATCACGCCTCCAGAGGTAAGATACAACACAGCCCATATTGCAACCCGGGGCATAGTGGAGCGCACATTCGGAGTGCTCAAGTCACGCTTTCGCTCCCTTGACCGTTCTGGCGGGCAGCTGTTATATGCACCCCCAGTAGTGTGCAGGATCATAGTGGCAGCTTGTGTCCTGCACAATGTTGCAACACGCCGGGGCGTGGCTGTGGACATGGTGGTGCCCCCACATCCCCAACCACATGCACACCCGCTGCGCATGGGAGGGGAGAGGGCACAGGGTGAGGCAGCCCGTACGCAGCTGGTGGCTATTTACTTCACATAGAAATCACACCCCTGTGGAGTGCACACAGCCCTGGCACATACCATCTGATAAGCAATGATGACTCGACCTGACAATTATGATGAACAAAGGGACAGTCAACTGTCAGAACCATAGCAGCCTGAGATTGTTCATGTGGAAGTGTCACAATGTGTGCATCCCTACCTACACAAACACCACCAATGCAGTGTCATCAAAAGACACACTTCCATGCTGCAGAAATTAATACCCACTTGCAAAATACTACATGAAAACAGTGCCATGTCACCCAACCTCTCCCCGGCACGGCCACACAACACACCATGGCATGTCATGCAATGTGAGAGCAAACAAATTAATCCCCACAACATGCCCCAAGTGTCACCACCTACAGTGTCCCTAATGGAAACATGGCCACACATGAAATGCTCACAGTAATGCAGGACCTACAACATACATTACCAAATACTTACGAAGAATACCAATCACCTACACAACCTCCAACCTACCTTAAACATGACATTACAGACTTAACAATTTGCTAGCCTCACTACCTGATGATGCCAGCACTCCGAACACTTCCAAGTATACAGTGTTAGCGCCACGCAAGAGTGTAGGTGCACTGCTTACATCATGGACTCCAGTTCCAAGGTGGACCGCCTTGTGAAGACATGAGAAATGGACCTGCAAATTAGGAGGATGAGATGGATGCAGAGGCACATATCAATACACCATGCAGTGTACAATACAACAACAATATGCACTATGAATGTATACACAGTATTGACTACAGACTGCCCACACATTGAATGGGAGTCCAATGTCACCATGTACGTCAATGTCACTTGGGCACACCCTTTGCAAGCCCATGGAAACGGGAAGCTGGAGGGGTGTGTGTCACAAAAACCCAAGCATCTGAACCAAATTCATGACAAGCCTGCATGTTCCCAGCCACAATGCAGCGTATGCCCACGGGAGCCACATAAGGCAACACACTGTCCCAAAAAATAAAAATAAATAAATAAATAATAATCAAAAAGGGCCATTAATGGGCCCGGGGGAGTGGGGGAGGCCACCCAGGAGGTCCGAGGACAGGGTGCACACCAAAACCCACCTGTGTGGATCTTGCGGAAAAAAAACACCTCCATGGGCTCATAGCCTACACGGCTACCCTATTGCGGGAGAATCACTGCTGTCGCTCTCCTCACCCTCTGCAGCTGCATCAGGAGGTGGTGGCACTATGGGAGGCAGCCCACGCAAAGCCCTAGTCTGTTCCTCCATGGCTGCAAGCATGCGGGTGTGGTAGGTCTCGTTCTGGAGGATAATTGTGCGGAGGTCCCCATGCAACAACTCACGGGATGCCCGGACCTCTGCCCTAGTTGCCTGCATCTCAGCTGAAAGCGTACGTGTGAGACGCTCCAGCTCCTGTTCGGTCCTTCTGTTTGTTGAAGCCTCAAGCTCAACAAGAGTCGTCCTGAGGTGAAGGAGTTCCACCCTCAGGGCTTCCCTGTGGCCCTGGGACTCTATGGAAATGACTTCCTGCAGAGTCGCCAGTGCCGCCCGCCTGTCCCTGTCGGACGCCAACATGTCCTCCCTGTGTGACTGGCAGATGGAGTCTGTTGCCTGCTGTAGTCGCTCCATCAGCCTTTCGGGGGGGACAATGGAAGTGGCCACCCTATGCATGGCCTGAGCCATCATCTCTGATGATGCTGCCTGTTGGGTTGCCATACCGTATATGGATTGCTCCCATGCGGTATTGCCAGGTGGCTGACGGCCACCACGTCAGCGGGCACCACACCTGTCTGGGGCAAGGTGAACTGCGCCTTGCTGTGCCGGCACTGCCTGAGGCTGCAGGACTGCATTCCCCCTCTGATCTGCTGGCCCAGGAACAGGATCAGATGTCGCAGAGTGTGACCCTGCATCCGTAACCACCAAAGGCGTACCTGCCAACACTGACATCCCCATTGAGGGTTCTAACCCTGGTGCAGGTGGGTCGGACAGAACAGAATCCCTCCCAGGAACACTCACCTGCGACGGCACATAGGTCTCATCATCCGAATCGACACCTGAATACAGCTCGGGGGAGGTGCAGCCAGAGACACCCCTTAAGAGCACGACCTGCAGCAGTTGTGGGTTCTCACCCACCACCACACCACGTCCCTCACTGGTGGTCGGTCGGGCCTCAGACCCCTCCTGGGTCTGCACCATCTCCACAACCCCAGCAGTATCAAGTGCGTCATCCCCTGCAAAGGCTGAGAGGCTACAGAAACAGTACTTGATTGACACATGTCCCACATGACTAAAACCCTCCCATGCATGCACCGTCACTGCGTGTGAAGGGTAGGCAGATGGCACACATTGATGACACCAAGATGGAAGATGAACACATTTGGTGCATGCTGCCTAGCAGTGGCATCACACATTGGCCAGTGATTGGCAGGTCAAATACACATGCCATCACACAGATGGCATGTACCCTAGCCATGAAGTGAAGAGGGAGAGGAGGGCACCAATTGTTCATTCAGTCCAGTTTGCTCATGAAATTGATTTTTTCATTGAAATTGTTCAATTGTTTAACCTGGAGCTGCCAGTCCAAAATGGTCCTATAGCACAGGGACATGTCTAAACAAATCATGTCCAGGAAACAAAGCCAGTCCACTGTACCATAGCCATGTCAGACATGTGACAATAGGACTGAGAAATCCCGAGTAAAAGTGGTGGTATGCAAACAATCTGCCTGAATAAACAGAGGTAAATAAGCAACAATGTTGTGGCAAGATGACACTCCAAGGGCAACTGGTGTGGTGTTGGGCTGGATGTCTAATGTTGGCAGAAGGGATGCTGCTATACCCAAATGCTGGTGCACAGAATGTATAGGATGAGGCACATGGGTGACCCAAACCACTCAGGCACATACACCCTCACCTGGCACCCAAACAGAAGCCCTCCCACACACACCATGCACATGGATGACACACACATGCATGTGCACTCACTGGACAATGCCTCGTAATCTGCCAGTTCTCCCACGCCTTGGATCTGTTCCTCCGTGACGTAGGTCCCAGCAACCTGCTCATGTGGAGTGAGTTCTATGTCCTCTGCTGGAGACCCACCTCCAGTCACTAGAGTTGCGGCATGACTTGAGGCCAGCTTATTCTTTGCCCTGCGCTTCAGGTCATTCCAGCGGTTGTAGCATTCAGTAGCTGTGCGCCTCACGATTCCAAGGGCACTTATGATGTTCGCAATGGTCTGCCAGTGTGCCTGACGTTGTGCAGGTGTGGTATTGGATCCTGCAACAATCACCATTTTGCGGTCATGTGCAGACACATACTCTACAAGTGCATTCAGTTCGGCCTCATTGAAGCTGGGCTTCCTTGACGGGCTGGACTGTGTAGCCGTGTCTGGGGTATCAACCTCTACTGGACGAGCACTCTTCCTCTTCCGCTTGGAAGGTGGTGGGGATCCTGAGTGTCCTACGCCGCTCTGGACACTAGGGGCAGGAGCCCCGGTGGACTCTGTACTAGGAGTGTGGGATTGCACACTCAGCATGGGAGTTGGTGCAGGCATTAGCTCAAGTGTGATGGTGTCAGGGGGAATGTCAGCATGATGGACTTGGACCGACACTATCCTGGCTGGGTGTGTGAGAGGTGGGGTGGATGGAGCCGCAGCTGCCCCTGCAGCCTCCCCAGCCTGCCTACGCGGGGCAGCAGATGACCTAGCTGCCTCTGATCCACGTGGCCTGATGACACCAAAGTTCACCGGCGCACGTGGCCTAGACCTGCTGACCTGGAAGTCAGCCATGGAGTCACCTGTGCCAGGTCTGGTTCCACAGTGGGCTGGTCCAACAAGGGCTGAGCATGGATGGTGTCAGCCACATTAACCTCAACCGGGGGGGGGCATGGGTGTCCCTGACTGCTCCTCCACACATGGGGGGCTAGGGGCACCCTGCAAGTCACGGCCACGTCCCCTACCGGATCCACCACAGCCACCACTTGGGGCTCGGCCACCTTTGCCACCCTTACGGCTTATTCACCTCCCAGCCATGGCACTGATGTTATTGTGCGTATGGGAGTCAATGTGCACTATTGTCCTGGGCAATTGGTGGTCAAAGGGGTTGGGTACCAGATGGTAATCGTACCCTAGTGCTCTAACAAGGCTGTATGTCACCCCTGGGGAAAGATGACGGGTCACGCAACGCACAGGCACCCCAAAAAAGGGAAGTAAGGTGCACGCAACCCCTACTAGACCACGTGCGTGGAAAAATAAACCTGCACTATGCTGTGGCACCCAGAAACACAAGAATGAACGTATGCGTGTCACACGCAGCCTAGAATGACCTCTGAAGGGGTACGCGACACACGGGGCAAGCACAGATGTTAAATATGTGCGCGACTCACCGTCTGCCAGGAACAAAAGCGTGAAAAATATGCACGTGTGCGCGTTGGCAACACCGCCGCCAAAAGAAGAATTGTACGCTGTCTGAGGAGACAGGACAACAGTAGAAGGGAACGCTGTTTGAGGAAACAGGCCCAGGTAAAAGAGGAAAAGAGAAAAAGCTGTCAGAGGTAACAGGGAGTACGAACTGGAAACACCGTGAAGTAAATCGCGTGTGAACCGACAAGAAGTACAGATTTCACCCACTCGCTCTCAACGAAAAGCACGTACAAGGAAATGGCGTTCTACACGTACCTTTTATACACATGTCACAGACGCGCATAAGCGATGAGGCCATTTCCACCAATTGCACGCTTTGACACTCGGACGTATATCTTTTTTTTTTACACGCGCCATTCTCTACGGCCATACGCGTGACGTCACAGCTGCGCATGGGGGCCTTTGGGCCAATGAAATCGCGTATGCGTGCAGATGCGCTTACGCGCTAAGGGCCTTTCCTCGAATCACACGCAGACGTGCAGGACTTTTCACATGCCAAATCACTCCGTATCAAGCTGGCCACGCGTAAGCACACGGAAGACCACGCTCCTGCCCAGAAAGCCAATTTACTGCCCCCCAGAGCCCCGAGCACGCTCCCACCTGCCATCTGCTGCTGCCTGACTGCCTGCTGCCCATGTGCCCTGCCATTTTCTGCCTGCACATCAGCCAGGGGTGCTATTTCTGTGACCACCCCTGCTGGAACCGAAGACTCCCGACTGGGATTCCATCGCTCCACAGCCCAGCCCCAGGACCCAGTTGCCCACCCACTCCTGCCTCTGGGGTTGTCATGTCGGCACTGCAACATCTGGCACCACTGACAACCCCCGGCCAGAAAGGCAGAGGGGCACCAGCTTCAGGGCCAGGGAAGTTGGTGTCCTGGTGGAGCAAGTCCTGGGGCAGTATGATGCCCTCTACGGAAGGGTGCGCGCCGACAAGGAAGGATGGACTCGGATCTGGACGGACATCGTGACTGCCATCAACGCGGAGGGGGTGGCAGTCCGCGACTTCCAACATGTCAAGAAGCGCTGGGAGGACTTCAGGTCCAGGACCCTCAGCAATGCCCGGCGCCTCTTGAAGTCAGCGGATGCTAAGGGGCGCCGGGGCCACTTGTCGGAAGATCAGATGAGGGTCCTGGAACGCATATCCCCAGCACTCCACGTCCAGGTCCTTGAGAGGCAGACCCGTCTGGAGTCAAGCGGTAAGTGTACATGCATCATGATTGTAAGCTCTGCGTGTGGTGATGTGCCAGTAGTGTGCCGGTTGCACATCTGTTTGTATGGGGCTGAGTATGGGTGGGGGTGTACAGGATCGTGAGGCTAACACATGCGAGCGCTGTCATGTGTGAGACATGGATGGTGCTTGTGTGTGTAGGCTTGCATGCCAAATGCAGTTGTATGGGCACACATGTTTGGATGAATGTGTATGTAAGTAGGCATGTTCGTGATGTCACGCATGTATGTTGTTTTCAGCTGCATGTATCAGCACTGTGTACATGTGCATGTGTGTGTATTTGACAAGGGTGCAACAGAGATGCAACATGGATGCATGTGACAGCGGGATGTGGAAGCCCGATTGGCAGATGTGACATGGATGCCCATCGGAACACTGCGACAGTTGGCTGAGGTGTACACATGCATGCAAGTGTGGTGGTGTGCGTGCATGTGTAGTGCACTCCCTGTGTTGCATGTGATGTCTGGCTCACCTTAGTTCTTTTTGACACTTTAGGATAACTAACCACAAAGCTAGCACTAAAAAAAGCAACTTTCAAAAACATGTCTACGATGGAAACTTACAGTCAAGAATCCTTGTCAGATGAAAATACTGAGAGTTTGCGAGCTCTCTGTAGGCAAGAGAATCTTTCTGTAAGAGGCAAGAAGTTAGAATTAATAGAGAGGTTGCTGGCGAACCAAAGTCTGGGTACTGGTTCAGAGGAACCAATTTCTCCAGCAAATGTAGATAACAGTGATGGTGATGATCTAAATCGTAATTCTGATGATAGCGATGAAGAGGTTGACGAGGACGGAGAGGCTAACGAAACTGTCTCCCATGCTCCTCTACCTGCCTTACCAGCTGTGCCTATGGGGCCCATACCAGGTCCCACATGTAACCCTGCTTATTTTGAACTTGAAAAAATGAAGCTCGAATTAGAATACAAACGGTCCTTGGCTCAATCTGAACGAAACCAAGAGCTCGAGTTCAGACGGATGAATGCCCAGGTTGAGCAGAAGCAAGCTGAGTTAGGACTCAGGGAAATAGAACTTAATCATGAGTTAGATATGAAAAAGTTGTCTATAGAAAATGCTTCTCTCTCCTCTGGTTCCTCTAGGAGCTCCAGTCCCAAAAGACCCCAGATGCCGAAGGAATTAGTGGGTATGTATGAACCAGGATTGGATGTGTTGGATTCGTTAAAACTGTTTGAGTACAATCATGGGCTCCAGGACATCACCAGGAATGATTTACTTCCCTGGTTGTTCTCTAGGCTCCCTCCTGTTGCGACTGATGTGGTAATGGAGTTGGGGGAGGCGGATAAGACGGATTACGAAAGTGTGAAACTAGCTTTAATAGCTAGATTCGGGAAGACCCCTTCCCAGTATCCTAAGAGGTTTAGAACCCTCAAAAAGCATGATGGTACTCCTTGGGCTACCTGGGTGAGTGAAGGGTTGAAAAACTTAGAGGGATGGATTAAGGGTTACAAAGTGAACACTTATGAGGGTATGAAGAATCTTTTTATGTTGGAGTCGATTTATGATGCCTGTTCTCCCGAGCTCAGACAGCACTTGGCTGATTCGAAGGAATTGGATTCCCGGACGCTAGCTAAGGCTGCTGACTTGTGGGTTGCCAACAGGGCTACTCATAAGGATTATGGGGCAACTCAGAAAAAGGATGAGGTGTAACGCTCACCTGATTCCCACGGAGGCGCTGACCCAAACTGGACTGCTACAGTTGCTTCTATGACTATGATGAGGCGTAGAACTCGGAAGACGCTCTGGGCAGGACCTCCGAATATTGACTCTCTGGCTTGTAAGGTGAGTTTTCTGCCGGTGGAAGAAAAAGGGGTAATTACAAGCTGGTTGGATAAGTTTTCCCACCTATCTTCTGCTTTTCCCACTTCTTGGTTCTCGACTGGTCTCCACGAACTCTCACCTTTGGTTTAGTAAAGCCGAGCTCTCCATCCTGCTTCTGGTGCAGGGGCGCGTGGAATCCAGTTACGTCACTGGATGATTTCAATGTTTAGGCTTAGTGTCCTTTTGTGGCTTGTAATAGTCCTTCAGGTGCCGAGGAGCTGTTGGCGACACCACCACTGCTGTGCAAGAAGAGGCTCGTGAGTATAGAAGATCTGAGGCTGCTTCTAAAGGAGCACCCTTTTATAATGTCCTTTTCTGTCTTTCAGGTGCCGAGATGCTGTGGGCGATGCCGCCGCTGTTGCACGTGCGGAGGCACGTAAGTATAACTGAATTGTGGCCGTTTCCAAATGGGCGCCTCTGATAATGTCTTTTCCTTCCTTTCAGGTGCCGAAATGCTGAGGGCGATGCTGCCGCTGCTGCGCCTGAAGAAGCGCGTAAGTATAACTGAGTTGCGAACCCTTCGGCTCGGACACCACTAACAATGTCTTTTGTCTTCCAGGTGCTGGGATGCTGCCGAAGCGAAGGCCGCGGTGAACTCCGGTGTGAACACGGTTGGATAAGGTAAGCGAGCGCAGCTGCAAGCGTGTTGCCCGTTTTCTAACCTTATGTCTTTATTTGCAGGTTGTCAGAGACTGGACTCTTGTGGCTGAATTCTGGTGAGCAGATGTTCCTATGCCTTTTCTTCATCCACAGGTTGCTGCTCGAGAAGCTGAGGGTGTGTCTGGACCTGGAATGCAGGAGCCGACTCGGTGAGCGTCCTGCTGCTGTTGCAGAATAACGCGAAGCACGTGAATTCTATCGGGCGTGGTTTAAATAGTGGGGAAGTGCTTTGGTGCGTATTCTTTCTCCAGCCTCACCCAGGTAAGAAAAGAGTTCTAGTGTCAGAGGATTAGCATCAGCCCCACCCAGGTAAGAAAAGAGTTCCTGTAACAGAGGATTGGTCCCTCCCAGCCAGTGGCTGGGATTTCACCCAGCTTGGATTGTTCTAGGTGAGTATGCAGCACGGTCTGCCACAGGTAAGTCCACCCAATCACTACTGCACACTTTAAGAATATGAGCCCGGCGCCCATGGCGCCGGGACTGTGGTTCCTTATGAGCCTGGCGCCAGCGGCGCCAGGACATGGTCCAAAGGGCCCCTGTAGGGGTCTGCTGGAACCAGGGGTGTGGATGATGAGCCTGCTTCCGGGGACGCTGGGCCAGTCTTGGCTCCTCGAGAGTAGCGCTCATGACAGCACCCCCCCCAAGGCCCCTCCAAAACTTGTCCTCCCCGGGGGTTTTGGTTTATCGGGAAAGGTTCAGTGGAATTTCCTGACTAGACGAGGAGCATGGACGTAGTCATAGGGTTCCCAGGAACTTTCCTGGGGTCCGTAGCCTTTCCAGTCGATTAGGTAGAATAGTTTTGATTTGATGATCTTGGAGTCCAAAATGTTTTTAACTTCAAATTCGGGCTCTCCATTCACCTGAATGGGTTCTGAAGGTCTGGTCAGTCTGGTTCCAGGTTGCATGGGTTTCAAAAGAGATACGTGAAACACAGGATGTATTCTCATATGGGTTGGCAAATCTAATTTAACGGCCACTGGATTAATTATGGCCGTAATTGAATATGGTCCCAGGTATTTGGGGTTGAAGGTGCGAGGTCCTTTTAGCGATAAATGTTTGGTGGACAACCAGACTTGATCCCCAACCTGGTATTGAGGAGCATCGCTTCGGTGTTGGTCTGCTCCTTTTTTGTACCTTTCTTTAGCTTGTTGTAGATGTGCAGTCACTTCCTTGAAAGCTTGGGTAATAACAGAGTGCAACTTATCTACGGCGGGTGTTCCAAGATCTTGAGGTGGGTCGAGGTTGGAGGTTCGAGGATGAATTCCATACAAGATGTAGAAGGGACTCTTCCCGGTTCCCAAATTAACTGAATTGTTGTATGCATATTCAGCTATCCAAAGGATGTCCTTCCAGTTGCTTTCAGACTGTTGTAGCATGCATCGTAAATATTGTTCGAGAGTCTGGTTTGTTCTCTCGGTTTGCCCGTCGGTCTGGGGGTGATGGCTGGTTGAAAGTCTTACATCGATTTGAGCTGACCGACAACAACTACGGCAAAAGTGAGAAATAAACTGGCTTCCTCTATCAGAGATTAGTACCGACGGGAAGCCGTGTAACAGGACAATGTTTTCAAGGAATTCTCTGGCTAGTACTGAAGCTGAAGGTAAGCCTTTTAGCGGGATGAAGTGGGCCATTTTAGAAAACAAATTCACAATAACGAGAATAGTGTTGTACCCGGAACAAGAGGGTAAGTCGGTGATGAAGTCCATGGAAAGGGTATGCCAGGGACACGGTGGAATGTCTAATGGTTGCAGAAGACCAGTCGGCCTTTTCTTTTGACCCTTGTTTTGAGCGCATACACCACAGGACATCACAAATTCTTTTATGTCTTTTCTCCATGAAGGCCACCAGAAGTGTCTCTTCACTTTTTCTGTGGTTTTGGCGATGCCAGGGTGACCCTCCATTAATGAATCATGATAACAGGAGATTACCTGTTTTTGTAAATCGGCGTGTGGTAGGAATAATCGTCCTTGGAAATAAGGCAAGTCATTGTTTACGGTGAAGTTCTCTCCACTTTGTAACCAGCTCTGTAAGTCTGATGGGGTCACAAGTTGTTTAGTTTTTGCCTCAATATCCTCGATGGATTGCGAAGAAATCAGACCCAAGATCCTTTGTTCAGGAATTATTGGTACGGGTTCGGGATTGACAACGTTATCCCCCATTCCAATTCGGGAAAGAGCATCCGCTTTGCCGTTCTTGTTGCCCGGGCGGTAAGTGATCACAAAGTCAAATTCAGCAAAGAATAGAGCCCAGCGAAGTTGTCTGGAGGATTGAGATTTGGTGGTTTTCAGATACTGTAGGATCACCGTAACGGTGTGTTTGGCCCTGAGGAGATAATGCCGCCAGGCCTTAAAGGTGGATTTAATAGCTAAAAGCTCTTTGTCCGTGATGGTGTAATTAATCTCAGGCGCCGAGAACTTTCGAGACCAAAACGCCACAGGATGCAGTTGGTTAGTCTCTGGATCCCTTTGTGATAGAACTGCTCCCATTGCTAAACTGGAGGCGTCGGTTTCAACGATGTAAGGGAGATCCGGGCGTGGGTGTTTTAGTATTGGCGCCGAGGTGAACTTGGCCTTTAGCTCTTGGAAGGCTTGTTCAGCTTCTGCAGACCATTCAAAGCGCTTATTTTTTCTTAAGAGGGATGTGATGGGTTGTACCACTCGTGAAAACTCTGGAATAAATCTGCGGTAAAAATTGGCAAGCCTAGCATGCTTTGAACGCCTTTCACGGAAGTAGGAGATGGCCATTTGAGGATTGCGTCAACTTTTCTCGAGTCCATGTGGACTCCTTTGGGTGTCAGAATAAATCCCAGAAATTCGACCTCGGTGACATGAAAGGCACATATCTCGAGCTTGGCAAAGAGTTTATGTTGGCGAAGTTTTTCAAGGACCGCCCTAACATGATTTCGATGATCAGCTTCCGAAGATGAGTACACAAGAATGTCGTCTATGTAGACGACAACACAGACATCAATGAGCTCTCTGAGGACGTCATTCATGAAATATTGGAAGGCGGCCGGCGCATTGCATAGTCCGAAGGGCATCACTTGGTATTCAAATAGCCCATACTTAGTGCGAAATGCCGTCTTCCATTCATCACCTTCCTTGATCCGTACCAAATGATACGCTCCCCGGAGATCAAGCTTGGTATAAATACAGGTGTTTTTCACCTGGTCGAGGAGTTCCGGGATCAGAGGTAAGGGGTATCTGTTTTTTACTGTTATCTGATTCAGAGCACGGTAATCAATACAGGTTCTGAGGTCACCTTCTTTTTTTGGTACAAAGAACAGAGCCGAGGATGCAGGAGACTTTGACGGACGGATAAAGCCATTGGCCAGATACTGGTCTAAATACTGTCGCAGATGAAGGTTCTCAGGCTCGGTGAGGGCGTAAATCCTACTGCAAGGGGGAGTTGCACCGGGTATCAGATCTATCTGACAATCGTATGATCTGTGAGGTGGCAAGGTGTTAGCCTGTTCCTTTTGAAAAACATCTTGGAACTCTCGATACTCTTGAGGTAATTGTGGACCGTCAGTCTTTGCTGACGCTAGGCCAATGCTGGGTCGTGGATAGCAGGTTGGTGCACACTCAGGGAACATTATCATCTTTGCTCGCCAATCAATCTGAGGGTTGTGTTTCTCCAACCAAGGGATTCCTAGGATTACTTGGAATTGAGGAGCCTTGATCACGTCGAACACAATAACCTCCCGATGCCCGTCTTGACCTAGTAACGTCACTTCAGCAGTGGTATGGGTTACCGGTCCGGAGGCGATTTCGGTCCCATCCACCGTGGTAATGACGTCTTTAACCACCTTTGGACAAAGAGGTAGGTTCATCCTGGAAGCCAATTCGCGGTCCACATAATTTCCTATTGCTCCACTATCAATGTGTGCCTTAATAGCATGCAAACGTTCTGGTTGCTTTGGGTTTACGAGGACCATAGACATTATGAAGTGCGAGGTCAAAGAACTGGTTTTTAAGCTCGGCAAGCGGACCTCTACACTTGTGGGGAGAGGTCGTTTCCCGGCTCAGGCTTTTCAGAGTTCTTGTCAGAAGCTCCTACTGTCTTCTTAGGTGGTTTTATCGGGCAATCTCGAAGAAAATGTCCAGAGTTTCCACAATAGAGGCACAATTGCATTTGTCGTCTTCTGTCATGCTCTTTCTGGGTTAAGGGACCCTTTACGGCCCCAATCTGCATAGGTTCAACAGTGTCGACCCCTTTGGCGTTGCTTTGTGTTTTCGTGAATACTCAGGTTTCAAACTTGGATCGGTCCGCCGTTCTGTTTTGGAGCCTATGATCCAATTGGACCACCAAATCAATATATTCCGAACAGTCCTGGGGAGGATTCAGGACCTGGGCAAGGACGTCTTTAAGTTCACCATGCAGACCTCTGTGAAATAGCGTGATCCTCTTATCCTCGGGCCATCTAGTTTCCACGATTAACCTATTAAAAGATGCAATGTAGGCTAAGAGGTCCTGGTTGCCCTGTCGCAGGGAGAGGAGTTCGTTGTCCAGGGCCTGCCCTTGGGAATGTCTTGCAAAAAGTCTCTCCATACTCGCCTGGAAGGCTGAGAAGTTCCGAAGAATTGGGTCATCCTGTGTAACCAGAGGGATCGACCAATCAGCGGCGCTGCCACTAAGATATGAAAGTACAAAGGCTACCTTGGTCTGGTCAGTTGGAAAGGCTGCGGGTCTACAAAGAAAGTGCAGTCGGCATTGATTTATAAACACTGCAAATCTTTTAGGGTCACCAGAAAAGCGTTCAGGTGGTGCCAATGGCACATTTCCAGGTAGGTTGATTTGAACGGGATTGGTTGAAGTAACTGGAGTATAATTCCCCCCAGTGTTAGGTAGAGGAGTTTGCCCCGCTTGACTCTGTAATAACTGTCTGGCGAGATCGTCAGTTCGTTCTTTTGACATTATCGATTCCAACTTAAGGGCACTCGTTTCCTGGCGAGCAACATGGACTTCTGCTCTTAATTCCCCCAACAACTGGGCCAATTGGTCTGTGCTGGAAGTTTCCATAGCGCCTGGGTAGGAGATTATGGGTGGGCTTTGCGTTCTGTAACGCTCACCTGATTCCCACGGAGGCGCTGACCCAAACTGGACTGCTACAGTTGCTTCTATGACTATGATGAGGCGTAGAACTCGGAAGACGCTCTGGGCAGGACCTCCGAATATTGACTGTCTGGCTTGTATGGTGAGTTTTCTGCAGGTGGAAGAAAAAGGGGTAATTACAAGCTGGTTGGATAAGTTCTCCCACCAATCTTCTGCTTTTCCCACTTCTTGGTTCTCGACTGGTCTCCACGAACTCTCACCTTTGGTTTAGTAAAGCCGAGCTCTCCATCCTGCTTCTGGTGCAGGGGCGTGTGGAATCCAGTTACGTCACTGGATGATTTCAGTGTTTAGGCTCATTGTCCTTTTGTGGCTTGTAATAGTCCTTCAGGTGCCGAGGAGCTGTTGGCGACACCATCACTGCTGTGCAAGAAGAGGCTCGTGAGTATAGAAGATCTGAGGCCGCTTCTAAAGGAGCACCCTTTTATAATGTCCTTTTCTGTCTTTCAGGTGCCGAGATGCTGTGGGCGATGCCGCCGCTGTTGCACGTGCGGAGGCACGTAAGTATAACTGAATTGTGGCCGTTTCCAAATGGGCGCCTCTGATAATGTCTTTTCCTTCCTTTCAGGTGCCGAAATGCTGAGGGCGATGCTGCCGCTGCTGCGCGTGAAGAAGCGCGTAAGTATAACTGAGTTGCGAACCCTTCGGCTCGGACACCACTAACAATGTCTTTTGTCTTCCAGGTGCTGGGATGCTGCCGAAGCGAAGGCCGTGGTGAACTCCGGTGTGAACACGGTTGGATAAGGTAAGCGAGCGCAGCTGAGAGTGTGTTGCCCGTTTTCTAACCTTATGTCTTTATTTGCAGGTTGTCGGAGACTGGACTCTTGTGGCTGAATTCTGGTGAGTAGATGTTCCTGTGCCTTTTCTTCATCCACAGGTTGCTGCTCGAGAAGCTGAGGGTGTGTCTGGACCTGGAATGCAGGAGCCGACTCGGTGAGCGTCCTGCTGCTGTTGCAGAATAACGCGAAGCACGTGAATTCTATCGGGCGTGGTTTAAATAGTGGAGAAGTGCTTTGGTGCGTATTCTTCCTCCAGCCTCACCCAGGTAAGAAAAGAGTTCCAGTGTCAGAGGATTAGCATCAGCCCCACCCAGGTAAGAAAAGAGTTCCTGTAACAGAGGATTGGTCCCTCCCAGCCAGTGGCTGGGATTTCACCCAGCTTGGATTGTTCTAGGTGAGTATGCAGCATGGTCTGCCACAGGTAAGTCCACCCAATCACTACTGCACACTTTAAGAATATGAGCCCGGCGCCCATGGCGCCGGGACTGTGGTTCCTTATGAGCCTGGCGCCAGCGACGCCAGGACATGGTCCAAAGGGCCCCTGTAGGGGTCTGCTGGAACCGGGGGTGTGGATGATGAGCCTGCTTCCGGGGACGCTGGGCCAGTCTTGGCTCCTCGGGAGTAGCGCTCATGACATGAGGGAAAACAGCCTAAAAAAGATTCGAAAGAGAATTCGAATAACTCAAATTCCAAAGAGGGCCCCAAACAAAACAAGAAGGGTAAGCCACCGGGAAAACCACAGCAGAATAGTGTCTCTTCTGGTGCCAAACCGGAAGGAGGTCAGAACAAGCCACCATTCCAAAAAGCATTCGGTAAATGCTTTGTTTGTGGCTCGACTGACCACGTGAAAGGAGATCCCAGATGTAAGGGTAAACCTTCAGGGGTCCAGCTTGTCTCCTTAGCCTTCGCTCCAGAGGAGGAAGTCCAAATGGCAAGTGGAAACTTTCTACTGCTAGCTGACGAACCCATTGGAGTCTCAGCCAGCGTTTCTTTAGTATCTCTGGGGTTGTGGGAACAACAGAATTTAGATGTCTATAATTCTATCCCCGATAATACTAAAGAGTATTATAAGGACAGTGTCCAGGTGAATGGTCAGGAGACTCCTGCCATTAGGGACACTTGGGCCAGCATAACTGTGATGGATAAATTGTTTTTTCAGGCTGAGGATGTTGCTAAGGCACCCAAACGCCTCACCAAGTTAGCTGGAGGGCCTGTGCAGATGCTTCCCCAATTACCAGTTCTCATCCAGTGTAACGACATGACTGTGAAGATACCTGTCAGCATACAGAGTGAGGTAACAGGACGCGTACTGTTGGGTAACGATTTGAAAACTCTCGGAGTTGTATCGCATACTCCCAGACCTCCTAGTAAACGGTTACAGGAGCTAACCAGACCCGCAAGAGAGAGGACCATGCGCGGTAATCTCCAGGAGATGATGAAGAAAGAAATCACTCCTGCTCCACTGGAATTGTCGGCAGCTGTCTCCAAGAAATCAGAAGCGAAATGGAAACCTAAGACTTCTATCCCAAAACCAGCAGCCAGCATTTCAGTGCAGCCAACACGGACTTCCCCGCGGTTGTCCAAAGTTACACCCATAACTCCACCTCCAGCAGAGGCTGAGAGGGAGGTTCAACCCTGTGTGGTAGAATTAGACTCTGAGGAAGAGCTAAAGGAAGGCCAGGAACTCATTGGAGATCTGGATCCTGTTGACCATCCTGAGCTGCAGTCTTTACTGGCAGAAGGTGGACCCAGCAGGGCAGACTTCAGTAAGGGACAGAGGGAATGTCCAACTCTGGAAGGTCTTCGCCACCAGGCAGAAGCTCAGGCTGAAGGGCAAGAGCCTGGGAAATACAGGTTGCACTGGGAAGATGGCCTCTTCTACAGTGAACCGACCGAGTCTGCACCTGGAGACTACAAACGACTTGTAGTACCCCAAGAGAACAGACCACAGTTCTTGCAGTTAGCCCACGAGATTCCTTTGGCTGGTCACTTGAGTTTCAAGAAGACTAAGGAAAGGCTCTCTCTCTACTTCTATTGGCCAAAGATGGGGGCCGAAGTAGAAAAACACTGCAGGAGCTGCCACACCTACCAGACCTCTGGTAAGGTTGGCTCCAAGAATGTGGCACCTTTAGTGTCTCTCCCAGTTGTGGGAGTCCCGTTTGAGAGAGTAGGGATTGACATTGTTGGTCCCCTTGATCCTCCAACCTCCTCAGGCAACAGGTTTATACTTGTAGTAGACCATGCTACTAGGTATCCTGAGGCAATTCCTATGAGGACTGTTACAGCTCCGGCTGTGGCTAAGGCCCCCCTTGGTATTTTTACTAGGGTCGGGTTTCCTAAGGAAGTAATCTCCGACAGGGGGTCAAACTTTATGTCCCACTACATGAAAGCCATGTGGAAAACCTGTGGAGTTACTTACAAGTTTTCAACAGCTTACCACCCACAAACCAATGGGTTGGTAGAACGGTTCAACCGAACCATGAAGAGCATGATAGGTGCTTTAGAAGAACCCTTTAAGCGTAAGTGGGACCTTCTACTGCCATGCCTTCTCTTTGTTTATAGAGAAGTCCCTCAGGAGGGAGTAGGTTACTCTCCCTTCGAACTTCTCTATGGTCATCCCGTCAGAGGTCCATTGGCCCTGATTAAGGAGGGGTTGGAGAGTGCTCCTTCCCCCAAGCCAGTTAGAGTGACTGACTACGTGATAGGTCTCCGGAGGAGAATGTCGCACATGATGACGGAAGCAAGCGATAACTTGAAAGCTGGACAAGCATTGGTCAAGCACTGGCACGATCAAAAGGCTAACATGGTTGAGTTCGCTCAAGACCAGCTCGTTCTCGTTATGATCCCAACAAGGCAGAGGGCCTTGCAAGATAAGTGGATGGGACCATTCAGAGTTGTGGGTAAACTCGGAGAGGTTAACTATCTGGTGGACTTGGGCAATCCCAAGGAGGCTCCGACAGTCTTCCACACCAACCGCCTCAAAGCGTATGTCTCACGACCTGATGTAGGAGCGTTGCTTCTAGCATCATCCGAGGAAGAAGAAGAGAGTGAAGCTCTTCCGGATTTCCTCCGAGGCTTACCTTTAGACGAACAAATTGAAGGAGTAAATCTCTCCTCCAATCTGACCCCCGAGCAACAAGAAGAGTGCAAATCCATATTGAATCAGTTTGCCTCTCTGTTCTCGCTTTCACCAGGCTTGACCCCTTGGGGCCAGCATGACATACTCACTGGTGACTGTCTGCCAGTCAAAAGCAGAGGGGACAGAATGTCAGAAAACGTACAAACCCACATCAAAGGTGAGGTCAGCAAGATGCTTGATCTCAGGGTAATAGAGCCCTCTTCTAGTCCATGGTCTAGCCCAGTTGTGTTAGTACCAAAGGCCGGATCTAAAGAGCTTAGATTCTGCGTGGATTATAGAGCTCTTAACGCAGTCACCAAGACTGATGCCCACCCTTTGCCAAGAACAGATGAGTTGGTGGATAAACTTGGCGCCGCCAAGTTCCTCAGCACATTTGACTTGACGTCAGGCTATTGGCAAATAGCCCTGACAGACCATGCCAAGGAGAAAACTGCATTTTCTACCCCCGTTGGCTTATACCACTTTAAGGTAATGCCTTTCGGATTGAAGAATGCACCTGCTACGTTTCAACGGATGGTAAACCAGGTTCTGAATGGGATCAGGACTTCTGCATGGCATACTTGGATGACATCGCAGTGTTCAGCAATTCCTGGGAAGAACATGTAACCCACCTGAGAGATGTTTTGCAGGCTCTTGGACGAGCCAATCTGACCATAAAGGTGAGTAAATGCCAAATTGGACAGAGTAAGGTAGTCTATCTTGGACATGAGGTAGGAGGTGGAGAAATAAGGCCTTTGCTCAGTAAGATTGAAGCTGTGCAAAATTGGACAACATCTACTACTCAAACCCAAGTTGGAGCTTTCCTAGGCCTCACTGGGTATTACAGGAATTTCATAGAGAACTATGGGACCATAGCTTCTCCACTGAATGTCATCTCCTCGCCCAAAAAGGTTAAATGGAACGAGGAGTGCAATCAGGCTTTTGAAAACCTGAAAAAGGCTCTTTGCCAAGCCCCAGTACTCAGAGCTCCTGATTACCGCCAACCCTTCATTGTGCAGACAGCTGCTTCAAATGTAGGGATAGGTGCCGTACTCAGTCAACTGGATGGGAAAGGTAGCGAGCACCCCGTTTGCTTCATCAGCCGCAAGCTGAAGGATCCTGAAACAAGGTGGGCAACAATCGAAAGAGAGTGCTTTGCTATCGTGTGGGCTCTGAAGAAGTTTAGGCCGTACTTGTATGGTTCTACTTTTGTCATTCAGACTGACCACCAACCCTTGAGATGGTTAATGCAAATGAAAGGGGAAAACCCAAAACTATTGAGATGGTCGATCTGCCTGCAAGGGTTTGATTTCACCATTGAGCACAGGTCAGGATGTCACCACCAAAATGCTGATGGTCTCTCTAGGATGTATGTCATCGACTAGAGGTATGAGATTCATCCAGGAGTGGATTAAATCCTCCTGTCCCTTAGTCTAGGGGGGCGAGTGTTAGGGAGAATTCTCTGTTTAGGCTGAATTTCCTAACCTAGTGAGTCCCTCAGCAGCTTTGCTGGATTTCTGGAGTTTGTTTTTTTCCATCCTGCCAAGAGTGAGACTCTTTTTCTCCCACTCTTGGACATGAATGTGTGTAATTCCTTGGAATGTCAATGTGTTCTATGGGCTATGGGGTCTTTTACTCCATAGGGTCTCATATGTTTTGCTATGTGTGTTACACCGCACCCACCGTGCCGTAACAGTGGGGCGTCCTAGCGGACCCCCACCATAGACTCCATACCCGGGGACTGACTACTGTCTCCCCGGGCATGTAAAGTCACCATTGGCTTTACTAGACCTAAATTTACTAACAGAATTAGTACAAACCATCTCATTGTGGACGTGCTAGTAGGGGTAATTCGATTACTCCTAGATCTGTTACTCGAGGGGGCACTGTCCCGTCCCCCCTCGTCGAGTTTTGGCTGGTGGCAGTGGAAACTACGTGTTATGTTCGACCCCGAACATAAGCCTATGGGATTCGTCCCATTGTTAGAGATTGATACTTTTCCTCGTTAATCTCTAACGTACCACCGGTCTACTTATCTTAAATAAGTTTATCGGATGGTGTTTTCTGCCAGAACTCGGTTTTTAAAATGGCGTCTGTGTTCGTCTCTGTGACTCCTAAATCAAAGGTTGAGCCCTTTGTTCCACTTTTGGCGGGCTTCTGTACAGAGACCCTCCAAAGTGGTGCCATTCTGTCTGGGTTACCACAGGGGTGGAGGAGGGGGTTTAGGCACCCTGGACCGAGTTGCCTTGCCAACTCCGGTCGCACTCTGGTGTGATTGGCCCAAGTGGTGAGCCTCCCCGCTCACCACTTAGTGTGTGTTGATTGACAGCTAGGCTGAATGAATGGGGGTTTTCTGCATAAAAGCAGGGCTTTTGGGACTGGATCTTCAGAAGTCGCCACAGGACCTAAGAATCCGACGAGGGTAAAGCTGAGCCGACCTGCAACGACGATACCTCTGGTGGAGCCCTGCTGAACCGACTCACCACTTCCCAACGACAGAGGAGATCTCCCTGCCGGAGAGTCACTTCCCCTGACTGGTGGGAACAACCAGTCCCCTTTGCTTTTTCTTCGCCTCAGGACGCAGTGGTCGAATTGCCCGTGCAGAGCACCTCGGCAACCGGATAGCCACTACCCCTGTACCGTGACCAAAAGGTGGTGCCTTGTGACGGAGCACTCCGCGTCTGATCTCTTCCCTGGTGGTGCAACGATCTTCAACTTTCCTTCGACGACGAGATCCTCTCTTCTCTTGGCAAAGACCGGAAGTGCACCCACCGCCAGGAACAACTGCCCCCGCCGGAGCTGTCTCTCCACAATCAAGGTACTGTGTCCGCCTGGCTTCCCTTGTTGCCAGGTAGAGTGAGGTGTCTTAATCCTCGCCTCTCCATAGGGTCGCCTCCAAACTTTCTCTAGCGTGTTGTTCTGAACCGGTCCAATCTGCCGATAACAATCTGCTATAAAGACTCGAACGCATTTCCACTAAGATACTTTTTGGGACATATCGCCTTGCCTCTCTCCGAGTGGGCCTGGCCTCTGAACTTTATGATCTACCGTGGTTCTTGTTCTCTTGCCTTGCATTTGTCCGTTAATTATTGGAACCGTGTTGATTTCGTAACCTGCTTATTTTTCTCTACCGTCCTAACGAATACTAGAGTGCCATCTAGGTTGAAGCGTACACCTCTGTCTGCAAATAAGTGATGCTGGTAAAACCCTAGACTTGTCGAACTATTGTTAGGGGGATTGATCTTTGTCTTCGTAGAGTAATTGTAATTGAAGTGTTTGCCGTAATAGTGCCAGAGTGTTTTCGATAGATGTGTCGTTATAAATAAATACCTTTAAATCTTTACACTGAAGCCTTGTTGCGTGTTTGCTTGTCTTGCTGTGAAGAATTGCCCTATGTTGTATACTCCACATGCTGCCTAACTCTTCTTGAGGGAAGTCTGACTGCTCAGCCACAGCTACCAAGTGAATCTGTGTGGTACAGACTGCTACCAAGTGGGTTTACTGCCAAACACCTGTAGTCCTAAATCTTTTGCAGTGGTCCCAGAGGGAACTGCACAGGTTTCCGCCTAACAGGGAGACATGAGTGTGAGCCTGGTGGAGGCTGCCCCTGGATGCTGGGGGGGTGGGGTTGATGGTAGACATGAGTGGGGGCCTGGTGGAGGCTGCCCCTGCACTGCTGGGGGTGGGGGTGATAGGGGACATGAGTGGGGGCCTGGTGGAGGCTGCCCTGCACTGCTGGGGAGTGGGGGTGATGGTAGACATGGGTGGGGGCCTGGTGGAGGGTGCCCCTGGTGGCTGGGGGTTGGGGGTGGTGGTAGACATGAGTGGGGGCCTGGTGGAGGCTGCCCCTGCACTGCTGGGGGGTGGGGATGATAGGGGAGATGAGTGGGGGCCTGGTGGAGGCTGCCCCTGCACTGCTGGGGGGTGGGGGTGGTGGGAGACATGAGTGGGGGCCTGATGGAGGGTGCCCCTGCACTGCTGGGGGGTGGGGGTGATGGTTGACATGAGTGGGGGCCTGGTGGAGGGTGCCCCTGGTGGCTGGGGGGTGGGGGTGGTGGGAGACATGAGTGGGGGCCTGGTGGAGGCTGCCCCTGCACTGCTGGGGGGTGGGGGTGATGGGAGACATGAGTGGGGGCCTGGTGAAGGCTGCCCCTGTTGGCTGGGGGGTGGGGGTGGTGGGAGGCATGAGTGGGGGCCTGGTGGAGGCTGCCCCTGTATGCTGGGGGGTGTGGGTGATGGTAGACGTGAGTGGGGGCCTGGTGGAGGCTGCCCCTGCACTGCTGGGGGGTGGGGGTGATAGGGGACATGCGTGGAGGCATGGTGGAGGCTGCCCCTGCACTGCTGGGGAGTGGGGGTGATGGTAGACATGAGAGGGGGCCTGGTGGATGGTGCCTCTGGTGGCTGGTGGGTGGGGGTGGTCGGAGACATGAGTGGGGCCTGGTGGAGGCTGCCCCTGCACTGCTGGGGGTTGGGGGTGATGGTAGACATGAGTGGGGGCCTGGTGGAGGGTGCCCCTGGTGGCTGGGGGGTGGGGGTGGTGGGAGACATGAGTGGAGGCCTGGTGGAGGCTGCCCCTGCACTGCTGGGGGGTGGGGGTGCAGGGAGACATGAGTTGGACATGAGTGGGGGCCTGGTCGAGGCTGCCCCTGGTGGCTAGGGGGTGGGGGTGGTGGGAGACATGAGTGGGGGCCTGGTGGAGGGTGCCCCTGGTGGCTGGGGGGTGGGGGTGGTGGTAGACATGAGTGGGGGCCTGTTGGGTGGTGTCCCTGCACTGCTGGGGGGTGGGGGTGTAGGGAGACATGAGTTGGACATGAGTGTGGGCCTGGTGGAGGGTGCTCCTCGTGGCTCGGGGGTGGGGGTGGTGGGAGACATGAGTGGGGGCCTGGTGGAGGCTGCACCTGAACTGCTGGGGGGTGGGGGTGATGGGAGACATGAGTGGGGGCCTGGTGGAGGCTGCACCTGCACTGCTGGTGGGTGGGGGTGATGGGAGACATGAGTGGGGGCCTGGTGGAGGCTGCCCCTGCACTGCTGGGGGTTGGGGGTGATGGGAGACATGAGTGGGGGCCTGGTGGAGGCTGCCCCTGCACTGCTGGGGGGTGGGGGTGCAGGGAGACATGAGTGGGGGCCTGGTGGAGGCTGCCCCTGCACTGATGGGGGGTGGGGGTGATGGGAGACATGAGTGGGGGGCTGGTGGAGGCTGCCCCTGCACTGCTGGGGGAGGGGGTGATGGGAGACATGAATGGGGGCCTGGTGGAGGCTGCCCCTGCACTGCTGGGGGGTGGGGGTGCAGGGAGACATGAGTGGGAGCCTGGTGGAGGCTGCCCCTGGTGGCTGGGGGGTGAGGGTGGTGGGAGACATGAGTGGGGGCCTGGTGGAGGCTGCCCCTGGATGCTGGGGGGTGGGGGTGATGGGAGACATGAGTGGGGGCCTGGTGGAGGCTGCCCCTGGTGGCTGGGGGGTGGGGGTGATAGGGGACATGCGTGGAGGCATGGTGGAGGCTGCCCCTGCACTGCTGGGGGCAGGGGGTGATGGTAGACATGAGTGGGGGCCTGGTGGAGGGTGCTCCTGGTGACTGGGGGGTGGGGGTGGTGGGAGACATGAGTGGGGGCCTGGTGGAAGCTGCCCCTGACTGCTGGGGGGTGGGGGTGATGGTAGACATGAGTGGGGGCCTGGTGGAGGGTGCCCCTGGTGGCTGGGGGCTGGGGGTGGTGGGAGACATGAGTGGGGGCCTGGTGGAGGCTGCCCCTGCACTGCTGGGGGGTGGCGGTGATGGTAGACATGAGTGGGGACCTTGTGGATGGTGCCCCTGGTTGCTGGGGGGTAAGGGTGGTGGGAGACATGAGTGGGGGCCTGGTGGAGGCTGCCCCTGCACTGCTGGGGGGTGGGGGTGATAGGGGACATGCGTGGGGGCCTGGTGGAGGCTGCCCCTGCACTGCTGGGGGTTGGGTGTGATGGTAGACAAGAATGGAGGCCTGGTGGAGGGTGCCCCTGGTGGCTGGGGGGTGGGGGTGGTGGGAGACATGAGTGGGGGCCTGGTGGAGGCTGCCCCTGCACTGCTGGGGGGTGGGGGTGCAGGGAGACATGAGTTGGACATGATTGGGGGCCTGTTGGAGGCTGCCCCTGGTGACTGGGGGGTGGGGGTGGTGGGAGACATGAGTGGGGGCCTGGTGGAAGCTGCCCCTGACTGCTGGGGGGTGGGGGTGATGGTAGACATGAGTGGGGGCCTGGTGGAGGCTGCCCCTGCACTGCTGGGGGTGGGGGTGATAGGGGACATGAGTGGGGGCCTGGTGGAGGCTGCCCTGCACTGCTGGGGAGTGGGGGTGATGGTAGACATGGGTGGGGGCCTGGTGGAGGGTGCCCCTGGTGGCTGGGGGTTGGGGGTGGTGGTAGACATGAGTGGGGGCCTGGTGGAGGCTGCCCCTGCACTGCTGGGGGGTGGGGATGATAGGGGACATGGGTGGGGGCCTGGTGGAGGCTGCCCCTGCACTGCTGGGGGGTGGGGGTGGTGGGAGACATGAGTGGGGGCCTGATGGAGGGTGCCCCTGCACTGCTGGGGGGTGGGGGTGATGGTTGACATGAGTGGGGGCCTGGTGGAGGGTGCCCCTGGTGGCTGGGGGGTGGGGGTGGTGGGAGACATGAGTTGGGGCCTGGTGGAGGCTGCCCCTGCACTGCTGAGGGGTGGGGGTGATGGGAGACATGAGTGGGGGCCTGGTGAAGGCTGCCCCTGTTGGCTGGGGGGTGGGGGTGGTGGGAGGCATGAGTGGGGGCCTGGTGGAGGCTGCCCCTGTATGCTGGGGGGTGTGGGTGATGGTAGACATGAGTGGGGGCCTGGTGGAGGCTGACCCTGCACTGCTGGGGGATGGGGGTGATAGGGGACATGAGCGGGGGCCTGGTGGAGGCTGCCCCTGCCCTGCTGGGGAGTGGGGGTGATGGTAGACATGAGAGGGGGCCTGGTGGATGGTGCCTCTGGTGGCTGGTGGGTGGGGGTGGTCGGAGACATGAGTGGGGCCTGGTGGAGGCTGCCCCTGCACTGCTGGGGGTTGGGGGTGATGGTAGACATGAGTGGGGGCCTGGTGGAGGGTGCCCCTGGTGGCTGGGGGGTGGGGGTGGTGGGAGACATGAGTGGAGGCCTGGTGGAGGCTGCCCCTGCACTGCTGGGGGTTGGGGGTGCAGGGAGACATGAGTTGCACATGAGTGGGGGCCTGGTGGAGGCTGCCCCTGGTGGCTAGGGGGTGGGGGTGGTGGGAGACATGAGTGGGGGCCTGGTGGAGGGTGCCCCTGGTGGCTGGGGGGTGGGGGTGGTGGTAGACATGAGTGGGGGCCTGTTGGGTGGTGCCCCTGCACTGCTGGGGGGTGGGGGTGTAGGGAGACATGAGTTGGACATGAGTGTGGGCCTGGTGGAGGGTGCTCCTCGTGGCTCGGGGGTGTGGGTGGTGGGAGACATGAGTGGGGGCCTGGTGGAGGCTGCACCTGAACTGCTGGGGGGTGGGGGTGATGGGAGACATGAGTGGGGGCCTGGTGGAGGCTGCACCTGCACTGCTGGTGGGTGGGGGTGATGGGAGACATGAGTGGGGGCCTGGTGGAGGCTGCCCCTGCACTTCTGGGGGTTGGGGGTGATGGGAGACATGAGTGGGGGCCTGGTGGAGGCTGCCCCTGCACTGCTGGGGGGTGGGGGTGCAGGGAGACATGAGTGGGGGCCTGGTGGAGGCTGCCCCTGCACTGATGGGGGGTGGGGGTGATGGGAGACATGAGTGGGGGCCTGGTGGAGGCTGCCCCTGCACTGCTGGGGGGTGGGGGTGCAGGGAGACATGAGTGGGAGCCTGGTGGAGGCTGCCCCTGGTGGCTGGGGGGTGGGGGTGATGGGAGACATGAGTGGGGGCCTGGTGGAGGCTGCCCCTGGTGGCTGGGGGGTGGGGGTGATAGGGGACATGCGTGGAGGCCTGGTGGAGGCTGCCCCTGCACTGCTGGGGGGTGGGGGTGATGGTAGACATGAGTGGGGGCCTGGTGGAGGGTGCCCCTGGTGACTGGGGGGTGGGGGTGGTGGGAGACATGAGTGGGGGCCTGGTGGAAGCTGCCCCTGACTGCTGGGGGGTGGGGGTGATGGTAGACATGAGTGGGGGCCTGATGGAGGGTGCCCCTGGTGGCTGGGGGCTGGGGGTGGTGGGAGACATGAGTGGGGGCCTGGTGGAGGCTGCCCCTGCACTGCTGGGGGGTGGCGGTGATGGTAGACATGAGTGGGGGCCTGGTGGAGGGTGCCCCTGGTGGCTGGGGGGTGGGGGTGGTGGGAGACATGAGTGGGGGCCTGGTGGAGGCTGCCCCTGCATTGCTGGGGGGTGGGGGTGATAGGGGACATGCGTGGGGGCCTGGTGGAGGCTGCCCCTGCACTGCTGGGGGTTGGGTGTGATGGTAGACATGAATGGAGGCCTGGTGGAGGGTGCCCCTGGTGGCTGGGGGGTGGGGGTGGTGGGAGACATGAGTGGGGGCCTGGTGGAGGCTGCCCCTGCACTGCTGGGGGGTGGGGGTGCAGGGAGACATGAGTTGGACATTAGTGGGGGCCTGGTGGAGGCTGCCCCTGGTGGCTAGGGGGTGGGGGTGGTGGGAGACATGAGTGGGGGCCTGGTGGAGGGTGCCCCTGGTGGCTGGGGGGTGGGGGTGGTAGTAGACATGAGTGGGGGCCTGTTGGAGGGTGCCCCTGCACTGCTGGGGGGTGGGGGTGTAGGGAGACATGAGTTGGACATGAGTGTGGGCCTGGTGGAGGGTGCCCCTTGTGGCTCGGGGGTGGGGGTGGTGGGAGACATGAGTGGGGGCCTGGTGGAGGCTGCCCCTGCACTGCTGGGGGGTGGGGGTGATGGGAGACATGAGTGGGGGCCTGGTGGAGGCTGCCCCTGCACTGCTGGGGGGTGGGGGTGAGGGGAGACATGAGTGGGGGCCTGGTGGAGGCTGCCCCTGCACTGCTGGGGGTTGGGGGTGATGGGAGACATGAGTGGGGGCCTGGTGGAGGCTGCCCCTGCACTGCTGGGGGGCGGGGGTGCAGGGAGACATGAGTGGGGGCCTGGTGGAGGCTGCCCCTGCACTGATGGGGTGTCGGGGTGATGGGAGACATGAGTAGGGGCCTGGTGGAGGCTGCCCTTGCACTGCTGGGGTGAGGGGGTGATGGGAGACATGAATGGGGGCCTGGTGGAGGCTGCCCCTGCATTGCTGGGGGGTGGGGGTGCAGGGAGACATGAGTGGGAGCCTGGTGGAGGCTGCCCCTGGTGGCGGGGGGGTGGGGGTGGTGGGAGACATGAGTGGGGGCCTGGTGGAGGCTGCCCCTGGATGCTGGGGGGTGCGGGTGATGGGAGACATGAGTGGGGGCCTGGTGGAGGCTGCCCCTGGTGGCTGCGGGGTGGGGGTGATAGGGGACATGCGTGGAGGCCTGGTGGAGGCTGCCCCTGCACTGCTGGGGGGTGGGGGTGATGGTAGACATGAGTGGGGGCCTGGTGGAGGGTGCCCCTGGTGACTGGGGGGTGGGGGTGGTGGGAGACATGAGTGGGGGCCTGGTGGAAGCTGCCCCTGCACTGCTGGGGGGTGGGGGTGATGGTAGACATGAGTGGGGGCCTGGTGGAGGGTGCCCCTGGTGGCTGGGGGGTGGGGGTGGTGGGAGACATGAGTGGGAGCCTGGTGGAGGCTACCCCTGCACTGCTGGGGGGTGGGGGTGATGGTAGACATGAGTGGGGGCCTGGTGGAGGGTGCCCCTGGTGGCTGTGTGGTGGGGGTCGTGGTAAACATGAGTGGGGGCCTGGTGGAGGCTGCCCTTGCACTGCTGGGGGGTGGGGGTGATAGGGGACATGCGTGGGGGCCTGGTGGAGGCTGCCCTTGCACTGCTGGGGGTGGGGGTGATGGTAGACATGAGTGGGGGCCTGGTGGAGGGTGCCCCTGGTGGCTGGGGGGTGGGGGTGGTGGGAGACATGAGTGGGGGCCTGGTGGAGGCTGCCCCTGCACTGCTGGGGGGTGGGGGTGATGGTAGACATGAGTTGGACATGAGCGGGGGCCTGGTGGAGGCTGCCTCTGGTGGCTGGGGGGTGGGGGTGGTAGGAGACATGAGTGGGGGCCTGGTGGAGGGTGCCCCTGCACTGCTGGGGGGTGGGGGTGTAGGGAGACATGAGTTGGACATGAGTGTGGGCCTGGTGGAGGCTGCCCCTGGTGGCTGGGGGGTGGGGGTGGTGGGAGACATGAGTGGGGGCCTGGTAGAGGCTGCCCCTGCACTGCTGGGGGGTGGGGGTGATGCTAGACATGAGTGGGGGCCTGGTGGAGGCTGCCCCTGCACTGCTGGGGGGTGGGGGTGATAGGGGACATGAGTGGGGGCCTGGTGGAGGCTGCCCCTGCACTGCTGGGGGGTGGGGGTGATAGGGGACATCAGTGGGGGCCTGGCGGAGGCTGCCCCTGCACTACTGCGGGGTGGGGGTGATGGTAGACATGAGTGGGGGCCTGGTGGAGGCTGCCCCTGCACTGCTGGGGTGTGGGGGTGATGGTAGACATGAGTGGGGGCCTGGTGGAGGCTGCCCCTGGTGGCTGGGGGGTGGGGGTGCAGGGAGACATGAGTGGGGGCCTGGTGGAGGCTGCCCCTGGATGCTGGGGGGTGGGGGTGATGGGAGACATGAGTGTGGGCCTGGTGGAGGCTGCCCCTGCACTGCTGGGGGGTGGGGGTGATAGGGGACATGAGTGGGGGCCTGGCGGAGGCTGCCCCTGCACTGCTGGGGGGTGGGGGTGATAGGGGACATGAGTGGGGGCCTGGTGGAGGCTGCCCCTGCACTGCTGGGGGGTGGGGGTGATAGGGGACATCAGTGGGGGCCTGGCGGAGGCTGCCCCTGCACTACTGCGGGGTGGGGGTGATGGTAGACATGAGTGGGGGCCTGGTGGAGGCTGCCCCTGCACTGCTGGGGTGTGGGGGTGATGGTAGACATGAGTGGGGGCCTGGTGGAGGCTGCCCCTGGTGGCTGGGGGGTGGGGGTGCAGGGAGACATGAGTGGGGGCCTGGTGGAGGCTGCCCCTGGATGCTGGGGGGTGGGGGTGATGGGAGACATAAGTGGGGGCCTGGTGGAGGCTGCCCCTGCACTGCTGGGGGGTGGGGGTGATAGGGGACATGAGTGGGGGCCTGGCGGAGGCTGCCCCTGCACTGCTGGGGGGTGGGGGTGATAGGGGACATGAGTGGGGGCCTGGTGGAGGCTTCCCCTGGTGGCTGGGGGTGCAGGGGGACATGTGTTGGTGGGCAGTAGTGCAAGGTGACATGTGGGTTGGCTGGGGGCATGGCCATGGTGGATGGGGTGCCTGCGGGACATGTGCAGTGTAGGCCCCTGTGGTGTGGGCCACCTGCAGGGGCCGTGGAGGGTGTAGAGGGAACACCTGGGAGGACCCACACGTGCAATTCACGTGTGGTGCTCCCCGCGCACCCCTGGAATACACGTACCCTGATGGAATCGCCTGTGATACTTCCTGCGCACCCCTGAAATACACGTACCCTGCTGCTTTTGTGTGTGATACTTCCCGCGCACCCTTGGAATACACGTACCCTGATGGAATCGCGTGTGATACTTCCCGCGCACCCCTGAAATACACGTACCCTGCTGCTTTTGCATGTGATACTTCCCGCGCACCCCTGAAATACACGTACCCTGCTGCTTTTGCGTGTGATACTTCCCGCATACCCCTGGAATACACGTACCCTGCTGTTTTTGCGTGTGATACTTCCCGCGCACCCCTGGAATACACGTGCCCCGATGGAATCGCGTGTGTTACTTCCCACGCACCCCTGATGTACACGTACCCAGGACATTTGCGTGTGGGACTTCCCGCGAACCACTGAAATACATGTTCCCCGCTTGGCGTTTGCTGTTTGCCAGCCCTGTGAATTGGTCCAGGGTTAGCGCAGCCCTTTGCAATGATTTGGGGATTTTGAAGGCTTTTCCTTGTGCGAGGCCGTTCTTGGAGGCGTAACTGGCGCTGCTGCAGGGTCGCTGCACCACTCTGCGCCACGGCTGGTTTCGGAGGCTAAAATCCATGAATACGCTGTGCGATGAAAAGGATTTTTTCGCACGCGGCTGGCGCAGTGTATCGCTGTTAGGGAGAATTCTCTGTTTAGGCTGAATTTCCTAACCAAGTGAGTCCCCCAGCAGCTTTGCTGGATTTCTGGAGTTTGTTTTTTTCCATCCTGCCAAGAGTGAGACTCTTTTTCTCCCACTCTTGGACAGGAGTGTGTGTAATTCCTTTGAATGTCAATGTGTTCTATGGGCTATGGGGTCTTTTACTACATAGTGTCTCATATGTTTTGCTATGTGTGTTACACTGCACCCTCCGTGCCGTAGCACTGGGGCGTCCTAGCGGACCTCCATCATAGACTCCATACCCGGGGACTGACTACTGTCTCCCCGGGCATGTAAAGTCACCATTGGCTTTACTAGACCTAAATTTACTAACAGAACTAGTACAAACCATCCTATTGTGGACGTACTAGTAGGGGTAATTTGATTACTCCTGGGTCTGTTATTCGAGGGGGCACTGTCCCGTCCCCCCTCGTCGAGTTTTGGCTGGTGGCAGTGGAAACTACTTGTTATGTTCGATACCGAATATAACCCTATGGGATTCTTCCCATTGTTGGAGATTGATACTTTCCCTCGTTAATCTCTAACATACCACCGGTTTACTTATCTTAAATAAGTCTATCGGATGGTATTTTCTGCCAGAACTCGTTTTTTAAAATGGCGTCTGTGTTCGTCTCTGTGACTCCTAAACCAAAGGTTGAGCCCTTTGCTCCACTTTTGGCGGGCTTCTGGACAGAGACCCTCCAAAGTGGTGCCATTCTGTCTGGGTTACCACAGGGGTGTGGGAGGGGGTTTAGGCACCCTGGACAGAGTTGCCTTGCCAACTCCGGTCACACTCTGGTGTGATTGGCCCAAGTGGTGAGCCTCCCCGCTCACCACTTAGCGTGTTTTGATTGACAGCTAGGCTGAATGAATGGGGGTTTTCTGCATAAAAGCAAGGCTTTTGGGACTGGATCTTCAGAAGTCACCACAGGACCTAAGAATCCAACAAGGGTAAAGCTGACCCGACCTGCAACGACGACACCTCCGGTGGAGCCCTGCGGAACCGACTCACCACTTCCCGACGACAGAGGAGATCTCCCTGCCGGAGAGTCTCTTCCCCTGACTGGTGGGAACAACCAGTCCCCTTTGCTTTTTCTTCGCTCCAGGACGCAGTGGTCGAATTGCCCGTGCAGAGCACCTCGGCAACCGGATAGCCACTACCCCTGTACCGCGACCAAAAGGTGGTGCCTTGTGACGGAGCACTCCGCGGCTGGTCTCTTCTCTGGTGGTGCACCGGACTTCACTTTTCTTCGACAACGAGATCATCTCTACTCTTGGCAAAGACCCGACGTGCATCCACCACCAGGAACAACTGCCCCCGCCGGAGCTGTCTCTCCACAAACAAGGTACCTTGTCCACCTGGCTTCCCTTTCTGCCGGATCGAGTGAGGTGTCTTAATCCTCGCCTTTCCATTGGGTCGCCTCCAAGCTTTCTTTAACGTGTTGTTCTGAACTGGTCCAATCTTTCCATAACAATTTTGCGATAAAGACTCGAAGCGCATTTCCACTGAGACACTTTTTGGGACATATCGCCTTGCCTCTCTCCGAGTGGGCCTGGCCTCTGGACTTTGTGATCTGCAGTAGACCCTGCCTTACTTGCCTTGCATTTGTCCGAAAAGTATTGGTACCGAGTTGACTTCATCACCTGCCTTATTTTTCTCTCCCGTCCTAACGAATACTAGAGTACCATCTAGGTTAAAGCATACACCTCTGTCTGCAAATAAGTGATGCCGGTGAACCTAGACTTGTCAAACTATTGTTAGGGGGATTGATCTTTTTTTCCGTATAGTAATTGTGATTGAAGTTGTTTGCCGTATTAGTGCCAGAGTGGTTTCCATAGATGTGTTGTTATAAATAAATACCTTTAGATCTTTACACCAAAGCCTTGTTCCGTGTTTGCTTGTTCTACGGTGTAGATTGCCCTATATTGTATACTCCACATACTGCCTTACTCTTCTTGAGGGAAGTCTGACTGCTCAGCCACAGCTACCAAGTGAATCTGTGTGGTACAGACTGCTACCAAGTGGGTTTACTGCCAAACACCTGTAGTCCTAAATCTTTTGCAGTGGTCCCAGAGGGAACTGCACAGGTTTCCGCCTAACACTGGTGTACAGCGGTGGGATTTGTATCGAGTATACAGTTTAGAGTGCTTTTCGACACTTTAGGATAACTAACCACAAAGCTTAGCACTAAAAAGCAACTTTCAAAAACATGTCTACTATGGAAGTTTACAGCCAAGAATCCTTGTCAGGTGAAAATACTGAGGGTTTACGAGCTCTCTGTAGGCAAGAGAATCTTTCTGTAAGAGGCAAGAAGTTAGAACTAATAGCGAGATTACTGGAAAACCAAAGTCTGGGTACTGGTTCAGAGGAACCAACTTCTCCAGCAGATGTAGATAACAGTGATGGTGTTGATCTAAATCGTAATTCTGATGATAGTGATGAAGAGGCTGAAGAGGAAGGAGAGGCTAACGAAACTGTCTCCCCTGCCCCTCTGTCTGCCTTACCAGCTGTACCTACTGGGCCTATAACAGGTCCCACACTAAGTCCTCAAGTCCTTGAACTAGAAAAAATGAAAATAGACTTGGAATTCAGAAGGATTACTGCTCAAACTGAACAGAAACACCAAGAAATGCAACAAATTCTTAGGCTCCGAGAAATGGAGCTCAAGCATGAGTTAGAAATGAAAAGGTTGTCTGTCGAAACTGCTTCTGTCTCTGGCTCTTCTAGAAGCTCCAGTCCCAAAAGACCCCGGATGCCGAAGGAATTAATTGGTATGTATGAACCGAAGTTGGATGTATTGGATTGGCTGAGTTTGTTTGAGTACAATCATGGGCTCCAGAACATCACAGGTAACGAGTTGCTTACCTGGTTGTTCTCTAGGCTTCCCCCTGTTGCAACTGATGTGGTAATGGAGTTGGGGGAGGAGGATAGGAAAGAGTACGAAAGTGTGAAACTAGCTTTGATAGCTAGATTTGGGAAGACCCCTTCCCAGTATCTTAAGAGGTTTAGAACCCTCAAAAAGCATGATGGTACCCCTTGGGCTACCTGGGTGAGTGAAGGGTTGAAAAAATTAGAGGGATGGATTAAGGGTTACAAAGTGAACACTTATGAGGGTATGAAGAATATTTTTATGTTGGAGTCTATTTATAATGCCTGTTCTCCTGAGCTCAGACAGCACTTGGCTGATTCGAAGGAATTGGATTCCCGGAAACTAGCTAAGGCTGCTGACTTATGGGTTGCCAACAGGGCTACTCATAAGGATTCTGGGGCAACTCAGAAGAAGGATGAGGGAAAACAGCCTAAAAAAGACTCAAAAGAGAATTTGAATACCTCAAATTCCAAAGAGGGCCCCAAACAAAACCAGAAGTGTAAGCCACAAGGAAAACCGCAGCAGAATAGTGTGTCTTCTGGTGCCAAACCGGAAGGAGGCCAGAACAAGCCACCATTCCAAAAAGCATTCGGTATATGCTTTGTTTGTGGCTCGACTGACCACGTGAAAGGAGATCCCAGATGTAAGGGTAAACCTTCAGGGGTCCAGCTTGTCTCCTTAGCCTTCGCTCCAGAGGAGGAAGTCCAAATGGCAAGTGGAAACTTTCTACTGCTAGCTGATGAACCCATTGGAGTCTCAGCCAGCGTTTCTTTAATATCTCTGGGGTTGTGGGAACAACAGAATTTAGATGTCTATAATTCTATCCCCGATAATACTAAAGAGTATTATAAGAACAGTGTCCAGGTGAATGGTCAGGAGACTCCTGCCATTAGGGACACTGGGGCCAGCATAACTGTGGTGGATAAATCGTTTTTTTCAGGCTGGGGATGTTGCTAAGGCACCCAAACGCCTCACCAAGTTAGCTGGAGGGCCTGTGCAGATGCTTCTCCAATTACCAGTTCTCATCCAGTGTAACGACATGACTGTGAAGATACCTGTCAGCATACAGAGTGAGGTACCAGGACGCGTACTGTTGGGTAACGATTTGAAAACTCTCGGAGTTGTATCGCATACTCCCAGACCTCCTAGCAAACGGTTACAGGAGCTAACCAGACCTGCAAGAGAGAGGACCATGCGCGGTACTCTCCCGGAGATGATGAAGAAAGAAATCACTCCTGCTCCACTGGAATTGTCGACCGCTGTCTCGAAGAAATCAGAATCGAAAGGGAAACCTAAGACTTCTACACCGAAACCAGCAGCCAGCATTTCAGTGCAGCCAACACGGACTTCCCCGCGGTTGCCCAAAGTTACACCCGTAACTCCACCTCCAGCTGAGGCTGAGAGGGAGGTACAACCCTGTGTGGTAGAATTAGACTCTGAAGAAGAGCTAATGGAAGGCCAGGAACTCATTGGAGATCTGGATCCTGTTGACCATACTGAGCTGCAGTCTTTACTGGCAGAAGGTGGACCCAGCAGGGCAGACTTCAGTAAGGGACAGAGTGAATGTCCAACTCTGGAAGGTCTTCGCCACCAGGCAGAATCTCAGGCTGAAGGGCAAGAGCCTGGGAAATACAGGTTGCACTGGGAAGATGGCCTCTTCTACAGTGAACCGACCGAGTCTGCACCTGGAGACTACAAGCGGCTTGTAGTACCCCAAGAGAACAGACCACAGTTCTTGCAGTTAGCCCACGAGATTCCTTTGGCTGGTCACTTCAGTTTCAAGAAGACTAAGGAAAGGCTATCTTTCTACTTCTATTGGCCAAAGATGGGGGCCGAAGTAGAAAAACACTGCAGGAGCTGCCACACCTGCCAGACCTCTGGTAAGGTTGGCTCCAAGAATGTGGCACCTTTAGTGCCTCTCCCAGTTGTGGGAGTCCCGTTTGAGAGAGTAGGGATTGACATTGTTGGTCCCCTTGATCCTCCAACCTCCTCAGGTAACAGGTTTATACTTGTTGTAGTAGACCATGCTACTAGGTATCCTGAGGCAATTCCTATGAGGACTGTTACAGCCCCGGCTGTGGCTAAGGGCCTCCTTGGTATCTTTACTAGGGTTGGGTTTCCTAGGGAAGTAATCTCTGACAGGGGGTCAAACTTTATGTCCCTCTACATGAAAGCCATGTGGAAAACCTGTGGAGTTACTTACAAGTTCTCAACAGATTACCACCCACAAACCAATGGGTTGGTAGAACGGTTCAACCGAACCATGAAGAGCATGATAGGTGCTTTAGAGGAACCCCTTAAGCGTAAGTGGGACCTTCTACTGCCATGCCTTCTCTTTGCTTACAGAGAAGTCCCTCAGGAGGGAGTAGGTTATACGTGATAGGTCTCCGGAGGAGAATGTCGCACATGATGACAGAAGCAAGTGATAACTTGAAAGCTGGACAAGCATTGGTCAAGCACTGGCACGATCAAAAGGCTAACATGGTTGAGTTCGCTCAAGACCAGCTCGTTCTCGTTATGATCCCAACAAGGCAGAGGGCCTTGCAAGACAAATGGATGGGACCCTTCAGAGTTGTGGGTAAACTCGGAGAGGTTAACTATCTGGTGGACTTGGGCAATCCCAAGGAGGCTCCGACCGTCTCCCACACCAACCGACTCAAAGCGTATGTCTCACGACCTGATGTAGGAGCGTTGCTTCTAGCATCATCCGAGGAAGAAGAAGAGAGTGAAGCTCTTCCGGATCTCCTCAGAGGCTTGCCTTTGGACGAACAAATTGAAGGAGTAAATCTCTCCTCCTATCTGACACCCGAGCAACAAGAAGAGTGCAAATCCATGTTGAATCAGTTTGCCTCTCTGTTCTCGCTTTCACCAGGCTTGACCCCTTGGGGCCAGCATGACATACTCACTGGTGACTGTCTGCCAGTCAAAAGCAGAGGATACCGAATGTCAGAACACGTACGAACCCACATAAAAGGTGAGGTCAGCAAGATGCTTGATCTCGGGGTAATAGAGCCCTCTACTAGTCCATGGTCTAGCCCAGTTGTGTTAGTACCAAAGGCCAGATCTAAAGAGCTTAGATTCTGCGTGGATTATAGAGCTCTTAATGCAGTCACCAAGACTGATGCCCACCCTTTGCCAAGAACAGATGAGCTGGTGGATAAACTTGGCGCCGCCAAGTTCCTCAGCACATTTGACTTGACGTCAGGCTATTGGCAAATAGCCCTGACAGACCATGCCAAGGAGAAAACTGCATTTTTGACCCCCGTTGGCTTATACCAATTTAAGGTAATGCCTTTCGGATTGAAGAATGCACCTGCTACGTTTCAACGGATGGTAAACCAGGTTCTGAATGGGATGGAGGACTTCTGCATGGCATACTTGGATGACATAGCAGTGTTCAGTAATTCCTGGGAAGAACATGTAACCCACCTGAGAGATGTTTTGCAGGCTCTTGGACGAGCCAATCTGACCATAAAGGCGAGTAAATGCCAAATTGGACAGAGTAAGGTAGTCTATCTTGGACATGAGGTAGGAAGTGGAGAAATAAGGCCTTTGCTCAGTAAGATTGAAGCTGTGCAAAATTGGACAACACCTACTACTCAAACCCAAGTGAGAGTCTTCCTAGGCCTCACTGGGTATTAAAGGAATTTCATTGAGAACTATGGGACCATAGCCTCTCCACTGAATGTCATCTCCTCACCCAAATTTCCTAAAAAGGTTAGATGGAACGAGGAGTGCAATAAGGCTTTTGAAAACCTGAAAAAGGCTCTTTGCCAAGCCCCAGTACTCAGAGCTCCTGATTACCGCCAACACTTCATTGTGCAGACAGATGCTTCAAATGTAGGAATAGGTGCCGTTTGCTTCATCAGCCGCAAGCTGAAGGATCCTGAAACAAGGTGGGCAACAATCGAAAGAGAGTGCTTTGCTATCGTGTGGGCTCTGAAGACGTTTAGGCCGTATTTGTATGGCTCTACTTTTGTCATTCAGACTGACCACCAACCCTTGAGATGGTTAATGCAAATGAAAGGGGAAAACCCGAAACTATTGAGATGGTCGATCTGCCTGCAAGGGTTTGATTTCACCATTGAGCACAGGTCAGGGTGTCACCACCAAAATGCTGATGGTCTCTCTAGGATGTATGTCATCGACTAGAGGTATGAGATTCATCCAGGAGTGGATTAAATCCTCCTGTCCCTTAGTCTGGGGGGGGCGAGTGTTAGGGAGAATTCTCTGTTTAGGCTGAATTTCCTAACCTAGTGAGTCCCCCAGCAGCTTTGCTGGATTTCTGGAGGTTGTTTTTTTCCATCCTGCCAAGAGTGAGACTCTTTTTCTCCCACTCTTGGACAGGAGTGTGTGTAATTCCTTTGAATGTCAATGTGTTCTATGGGCTATGGGGTCTTTTACTCCATAGGGTCTCATATGTTTTGCTATGTGTGTTACACTGCACCCTCTGTGCCGTAGCACTGGGGCGTCCTAGCGGACCTCGATCATAGTCTCCATACCCGGGGACTGACTACTGTCTTCCCGGGCATGTAAAGTCACCATTGGCTTTACTAGACCTAAATTTACTAACAGAACTAGTACAAACCATCCTATTGTGGACGTACTAGTAGGGGTAATTCGATTACTCCTGGGTCTGTTATTCGAGGGGGCACTGTCCCGTCCCCCCTCGTCGAGTTTTGGCTGGTAGCAGTGGAAACTCCTTGTTATGTTCGATCCCGAATAAAACCCTATGGGATTCTTCCCATTGTTGGAGATTGATACTTTTACTCGTTAATCTCTAACATACCACCGGTTTACTTATCTTAAATAAGTCTATCGGATGGTATTTTCTGCCAGAACTCGGTTGGCGTCTGTGTTCGTCTCTGTGACTCCTAAACCAAAGGTTGAGCCCTTTGTTCCACTTTTGGCGGGCTTCTGGACAGAGGCCCTCCAAAGTGGTGCCATTCTGTCTGGGTTACCACAGGGGTGTTGGAGGGGGTTTAGGCACCCTGGACTGAGTTGCCTTGCCAACTCCGGTCGCACTCTGGTGTGATTGGGCCAAGTGGTGAGCCTCCCCGCTCACCACTTAGCGTGTTTTGATTGACAGCTAGGCTGAATGAATGGGGGTTTTCTGCATAAAAGCAGGGCTTTTGGGACTGGATCTTCAGAAGTCGCCACAGGACCTAAGAATCCGACGAGGGTAAAGCTAAGCCGACCTGCAACAACGACACCTCCGGTGGAGCCCTGCGGAACCGACTCATCACTTCCCGACGACAGAGGAGATCTCCCTGCCGGAGAGTCTCTTCCCCTGACTGGTGGGAACAACCAGTCCCCTTTGCTTTTTCTTCGCTCCAGGACGCAGTGCTCGAATTGCCCGTGCAGAGCACCTCAGCAACCGGATAGCCACTACCCCTGTACCGCGACCAAAAGGTGGTGCCTTGTGACGGAGCACTCCGCGGCTGGTCTCTTCCCTGGTGGTGCAACGGACTTCACTTTTCTTCGACGATGAGATCATCTCTACTCTTGGTAAAGACCCGACGTGCATCCACCACCAGGAACAACTGCCCCCGCCGGAGCTGTCTCTCCACAAACAAGGTACCGTGTCCGCCTGGCTTCCCTTTCTGCCGGATCGCGTGAGGTGTCTTAATCCTCACCTTTCCATTGGGTCGCCTCCAAGATTTCTTTAACGTGTTGTTCTGAACTGGTCCAATCTTTCCATAACAATTTTGCGATAAAGACTCGAAGCGCATTTCCACTGAGACACTTTTTGGGACATATCGCCTTGCCTCTCTCCGAGTGGGCCTGGCCTCTGAACTTTGTGATCTGCAGTAGACCCTGCCTTGCTTGCCTTGCATTTGTCCGAAAAGTATTGGTGCCGAGTTGACGTCATAACCTGCCTTATTTTTCTCTCCCGTCCTAACGAATACTAGAGTACCATCTAGGTTAAAGCATACACCTCTGTCTGCAAATAAGTGATGCCGGTGAACCTAGACTTGTCAAACTATTGTTAGGGGGATTGATCTTTTTTTCCGTATAGTAATTGTGATTGAAGTTGTTTGCCGTATTAGTGCCAGAGTGGTTTCCATAGATGTGTTGTTATAAATAAATACCTTTATATCTTTACACCGAAGCCTTGTTCCGTGTTTGCTTGTTCTATGGTGTAGATTGCCCTATATTGTATACTCCACATACTGCCTAACTCTTCTTGAGGGAAGTCTGACTGCTCAGCCACAGCTACCAAGTGAATCTGTGTGGTACAGACTGCTACCAAGTGGGTTTACTGCCAAACACCTGTAGTCCTAAATCTTTTGCAGTGGTCCCAGAGGGAACTGCACAGGTTTCCGCCTAACAATCACACGGGGACACTGTGCGCCAGCCTCGTTCGTCATTTTTGTGCGAATTTCTATGAATTACCCTGTAAATGTCCATGTTTTTTCTTGTATGAACTTGAGCTTTTTCAAACGTTTCTAATAAACGAAATGGAAAAAAAAAAAAAAAATACAAAAATTTAAAAGAATTTCGATCAATCTAAGCTGGCTCAAGTTCGACTTTATAATGTAGGAACGTTGTCTAAAGAAATAATGGTTAAAACCGGGCTGAGACAGGGCTGTATTTTAGCTCTCACATTATTTAATCTGTACGTCTCCGATATGGGAGATGAAATTGAAAGCGCAACCTCTAAGGATGGACATTAGAGGCCTTCATAGGTCGCTTATGCAGATGACTTTCTTTTGTTGGACACCACAGTGGTGGGCCTGCAAAGATGGCTCAATGCCTTTGAGGGGCACGCACAAAATAACTGTTCGAGAATTAATGCTCAAAAAACAAATATTCTTACCTTTAGGCAATAAAATGGTGTGGTTAAAAACTAGTATATGGCAAGTTGTAAATTAGGGAAAGTTAAGGAGCTAGGGTATTTAGGCTTCTATATATCTGATGTTCTTAGCAGAGAAGACCTGACAAGCTATCTCAATCGTCATGCTGTTTTATCGACCAGGCAAATGAAATTAATAAAACAGACATTTTGTAAATATTCCTAATCCCATTTTTCAAATATTATACCTCTACTGCCATCCCCAAGATAAGTTATGGCATAGAGGTTTATCCAGTTTGGGTATTGCCAATGTTATAGAAAATTGAAAGAAACATTTGACAAAAGGTACTGGGAATTCCAAATGCTATTCCCATCAGTGCTATATTATTTGAATTGGGGACATGTGGCATTCGTACCATAGTTAGGTGGTGGACATGGTTGGCCTTTTTCTATAAACTGCTCACTCCTAGCATTGGCTGTCTTTATGAGGATTTGAATACAATTCTGTTGTGTAAAGGAATACAATCGGTCACCAACTTTGAAGTCTATTGTGAAGGTTTTTTAACTGAAATTGGTTGCATAGTAGATGATATAAAGAGGAGCCCTGAAAAACTTTGATTGGAGCACATTAACCAATGCCTTCCATGCTCAGAAGTGTTTGAGACATCTCAGCCATGAACATAAGACAGCAGCTACTTTGGTTGGCCACTGGAGGTTATTTCCTTGCCCGAAGGTTAGAAAAGATTTTACGAGATTCATATTGAACATTTATGAGACTCAGGAAACATTGGGCCTCATTACGAGTTTGGCGGTAGCCATGCCCGTATTAGGGGCAAGGCTACCGCCGAACTCGCTACAGGCACCCACGAATGGGTCACAACCGGCCCATTACGAGTTGAATGGGCCGGTAATTGCCCATTCGCGGGTGCCGGTGTGGACGGGCTCCTGATCCCCATTCTGCCCTATAGGGCAGAATGGGGATGGGGAGCATGGTTGCATCGGCACCGTTGATAACGGTGCCGGTGCAATCACGAGTTCTGCTCGCGTGTGCCGTTCTGCACGCCTGGTCAGATCGGCGTGCAGAGCGGCATCCGCATGCAGAACTCGTAATGTGGTGGTACGGTAACAACGGTGCCGGTACCACTACCGGCACCGTTGTCACTGTACCGCCACATTCGTAATGAGGCCCATTGTTGCATTTTAAATTGGTCAATTCAGACATTGGAACATTTGATTAATCATTCTAACAACTTGGGTGCTAAGCACCAGCTGTTTTTCTCTAGCCATTTAGATAAAATGACATTTTTTAACTCTGATTATATATGAAATTTATGCTTGATTGGCACAAATAGATCAATGTGTATCACAATAGTGGGTTTTTTAAGTCATTGGAATTGAAAATAGGAGCTATATGAAATATTGTAAATGACGGATTTTTATTAGATTTTATAGATACAATTATTTTGTTTTCTGTTTTAGATAAAGTGCATTTTATTACGTATAATTTGATTGATTTGTATTGTTAAAGCTGAACGGTTGTTCAGCAAATAAATAAGTAAAAACGTTTTAAAAAAAATAAATGATCAGATGCTTACATCATCTCCCAAGTATTCTCATTAAAAGCCACGGAGTGCCATCCAAGAGCAGCCTGCCCCTTGTAACATTTGTCTTGAATTTCCAGCACTTGGCCAAGAGCTCCCAACATCTGTGATCGTCCCATCAAATGCCACCAAAGTAGGTGAACAAAAAGTATAGCGTAACAGTCTACACCGAGGAAAACATCTGGCCAGAAAAGAAATAAGCTCCGCCGCCTGACACTACCAATGTTTGGTGTGATACTTACCTTACACATTCCAGTCAGGGTATCATTTTCACCCGCTAAGCGAGCCCAGGGGCTCAGAAAATACTTCAGCTACGGATAATCATACAGAGTTAAACGACTATTCCGTAGTTTCTGAAAACGCTTCCTTTCTCAGGCAGAACCCCATGCAACCATACCTCTTCGCATTGAAAGTCGGACGCATTATCTCATGGAGGATCAGCTGGACAGATTACCACCAAGTTTTCTCACCCATGCACTAATATGTGCAATGTTTCGTAGAGACGGGACGTTTAAAACTGAATGAATTACTTGCTTGTTCGCCCGAAGTAACAAAACAATAGTGCAAAAGCCAACAGCGCCACAAGTCCTACTCATGAATATTTCTTTCATTATGTAGGTTTCGCTTTAACCTTCGGAGATACATGAATTATAGCCACCAGAGCGTCTAATCCACTGAAGCAGAACAGCAAGCATATTATGTGGAGAGAAAGCATAATTATCACACACGATTATGGCAGGCTATAGAAATATAATGAAATCCAAGAGACGTTTTCTCTGTCTTTTCTTAGCGCCAGATACTGGCGTATCTGAAGGATTCGCCGCACCGCGTCCCATGCTTGTTAGCAGAAATAAATGCATTCTTGAATTCAGCCTTACAGAGAAGCGCTGTCAGAGACACTTTTACTCTAGAAAACAGCTAAAAACTTCCAACAAATAAAAAACGTTTTTAACTTTCGTGAAGACATGGTATAGGCCTTTTCCAGGCACTGCCACAGTGGTGCTTTCTGATTATAAGATGTCAACAGCTGGCAAATCTAAGTACCTGGGCATATTATAGTAGGGCCTTGCAAATGTCTACCTAACACATATTCAAAACCAAAGCAGCTGACTTTGCCAATGCTTGTTTTCAACAAGAATTCATTGCAAGGTCAAATGCCCGAACACACATATTGCATACAAATTAAGTGGCTAAAGGCACACTTGGTAAAGATATTTTATTAGAACAGGAGCTGGTGTCACAGCTGAAGACGAGCCATTACCATTCAGGTGACTACTTAGGAATAATATTCTCCTTAAATGCATAGAGATAGCTCCCAGGGCTGATGATTTGTCCGGGAGGGGCAGGTATTAGTTGGGAGTGGAGAGAGAGGCGATCATGGCCATCGATGGTCAATGGGTGGTTTAAAAGCCAAACAAATCCTCCACGCTGTGTGTCAATCTCACATCCAATCTCTCGCCTACCTTCTCTGACCATGCCAATAATGACAGCTTATAGGCAGCACTTACAGCACCACTTAACAGCCAAAACTAAAAAATAGGGAGCAAACATATTCTCAACAAAATTTCAACAGGAAACAACTGCACATGGCAGCCAGTCAACCTCCTCCGTCCCCCAGCTTCCACACAGGCAACTCCAGAGACATGGTCGGATCAGTCGTGCCAGAAGAGATTTAGCACAGGCAGGGGCTCCCCTATTATTATTGACAACATGAAGAGGAACCTTAATGTAAAGATGCTTCTTTAAATTTGCATGAATTACTTGCAACGAAGTAAGGATTACAAAAAAAATGTCTGTTTTGAGATACAAATATACCTTTACTCGCTTTCAAAAATATCCCATTTGGGAATGAGAATTTATTTTGCTACTCCTTAAAACATGATTTTACTCCTGGCTTGAAAAATAGGAGTACACCTCTCCTTGTCCAAAAACGTATTTGGAGCCGTGCGGCAAGAGCTTAATGATCCATTGAAGAGAAAATTAACAGTGCTCCTGAACAATACCGATGTCATCAACACTGAGGTAAGGAAGGACTCTTTTTTATGATGTCTGACAGCGTGAGCAGTGGCAGAGATAATTTGGGGGTACCTTGCCATAAACACACCTTCCGATTGTGTTTAGGAGAACCCTTTCCACACCAACCATTCAATTGCACCGTAAGTGATAGGGCTCTACAGAGAGGACGAGGACGGAGACGAGTGCAGATGAAGGGTCCACCTTTAAAACGTGGTGGTGAGGCTACAGGTGTCCCACCAGCACAAAGGCCCCCATGGCTAGGGGGGCCAGCCTGCAGAGCAGACACAGGCAGTGCCCCAGGAAGAGCCATCAATTAAGGAGAAGGGGACAGAGAGGAAGAAGTGCATCAGTGATGAATAGGTAATCTGCATGGATTGCGTGGACGAACACCATGTCGACCTGTACCCTTGGGCTGGCATTACCCTTTCTGTGACCCAGAAGTGGAGGATGTGGCAGGAGGCCCCAATCTCATAAATACCTGTGGGGTGGAGAGGCGCACTGTGGAAGAGGTCCATGTTAGAAACAATGTCTCTAGAAGCAACTTTTCCTCCATTGTCCATGGAACCCCAAACTTTTTGCATTTGTTTCTGTATCCTAACCTGACATTTTACTTTGGAGCACAGCATTCTGCTGCACTCCACTGGGCTTTAGCTCATTGTTACGGGGAAACCGAAACATCCTTCGGGCTGTGAGCACTGAGAAACGTGGTTTCTCTTAGTCTTTCGACTTTGTTGCCACTTGTTGGTAATATTTTATCATTGCACTGTAACACACAATGGGGTCATTGGGTTTTATGGCCCGAGACACCCTCTGAGGAATTTCTGGTGATTGTACAATGTGCCTTGGAACGGACTGGCGGCAGCAGTAGCCTTTTCTTTTATTTTGGTAACCTTTTTATAGAGCACTACTGCGTTTACCATGTTTGGCTCATGACTGTGGCTAGTTTCAGGAATAGCAGTGCCATGAGTCAAGAGTAGCAACTCCTGTCCCATACCAGACCTGTGTCTGCACTCGCAGTGCCTGTGCATCTGAAAACCAAACTGAGGGTGGGAAATCGTGTCTATGACGACCACCTCTAGACCTGCCAAGTCTGGAACAAATCCCAAGATGTAGCCTTAACGGCTCTCCAGGCTACCATAAATTAGTCTGGCTATCTTCCAAGAAGTGTTCACCTGTTCATCTAAAAACTGTGGCCTCCTAAACATCAGTTCATCAGGACAGAGTTTAGAAATCCATTCTAATTAGTGCACAGTGGTGAGAGATCTGAGGTACTCCAGTGTTGCACACTGTTATAGTGCCTGAATTATAGTTACACGCTTAGTAATTATAAATCACCTTCTAAATGTATAATATGGAAACAATCACTGCCACTGTTTGAAATGCTTCCAATACTAACATTTAAGCAAGCTATGTTGGGAAAGAGGTATATCTACTTCTGGTACCAAAGCGGAGTTATTCCAAATGATTGTAGATTGGCAAGAAAGTAGGATTGTACTTCTTAGCTCTATTGATTGTGCAGAAGGTGCTGGGGCAGCTTACAGTAACAGTGAAGTTGTCACTGTTGCTGTCATCATTGGGAGAGAGGGGGAGGAGTATGATGACCTGTCCTATGTTTTATATGTCTCCTCTGATGCAAAAGCCATGTTAGTGCTTAAGAAACAAAATCTTAGATTCAGAGAGAAAGAGCTTGAGCTGGGCATGGCCAAACGTGAGTTGGAGAAAGTGGAGAGACAGAAGGATAGGGATCACCAATTGGAGCTTGCCAAGGTACAGGCTGCCAATAGTTCCTTCAGAGCGTCTGGGAATGGTTTTGTCCCCTATTCTCATCCTAGGTTTCCTAAAGATCTGCTCAGTGTACATGATGAAGAGAATTACATCATGGACTGACTGACTGCATTTGAGTATGTTTGTGAAGTGTAAGAAGTAGTGGATGCTGATAAGATTGCATGGTTGCTCAGTCGACTACCTCACAAAAGAAAGAAAGTAGTACTTTGGTCACATATGTAACTGAATTCTTGAAAAACCTGACTTTTTGGGTGGACCGTAATTTGGTAACCACATTTAAGGGTATGATCCATTTGGTCATGCTTGAGCACATTTTTGTCTCATGTTCCCGTGAGCTAATGCAGCATTTGGCTGGCTTTAAGGAGTTAGATCCTAAGAGGTCAGCCATTGCAGCTGACTAGTGGTTATCCCACAGGGAGTCTCATAGGGACACACCTGCTTCTAGTAAGCAGGAGGAGGGGAAGAAGCAGAACGAGAGAGAGGGTGGGACATCTGAAAAATCCTCCTCCCTGAAGGGCCACATATGTTTTAGAAGGGTAAGTCACCAGACTATGTACAAGTTCTAATCATCCCAAGCACAACTCTGGTAACTCTAAGCCTACTTATGTCTCAAGACCCAGTGGATCTTGTGTGGCTTGTGGATCAAGTGACCATGTGAAGGGGGACCCCAGATGTAGGTTCAAAACCTTGGTAGTCCACTCTGTGAATCTGGCATTCTCTCATGATGCGGAAGAGATACTCACAGTGGCATCCTTTAATACTTCTCTTTTATTTATTAATATATTTGTATTACTGTGCATTTTTTAGGTGCTTATTCAGTAAGTAAATTGTGTTTCAAAGCGCCCACATGACAACAGGGAGGGATATCAGGTCCCTTTGGTCTTTCGTGGAGGTAGCACAAACTCCTACCTCCCGTAGGTTCTGGAGTCAGCAGAACCACAGGCCACCGCAACCCACGGGGAAAGAGGGTTATGGTCCACTGGAATGAATGGGTAGGGGTTTTTTAGGGAGAGGGTTAGGTAGAGGTTTTGGAGGAGCAGGGGTTGCTGGGAAAGGTACACCTCGTTGTCGTTATCCCTCCTGGGATTTGGTGATCTCTGCCCCCTCATGCGTGCAATCATACATTCACACTCGAAACAGGTTGTATGCCAGGTAACCTGCTTCTACCTACGTGCCCAATAGCATAACATTGCCTCATGTCACACTCTGTGTCCTGCACATTGACTGTTCTCTGCATGCAATATGTTTCTATGACAGACTATACACTTCTAATATTATATTGTACATTATAACGAGTATCTGCACCCATCTTAAGTAGGTTTGCGGTGCGATGCAGCTTGCCCTCTGAACTGCTGTCCCAGAGTCCAACTCCTGTGTTGGTGCTCCGTTCAGCTACAAAACAAGCCAAAGAAACGTGTGAGTATGCATAGCGGAAGCGGGTTCTACACGGGCGGTATTCCGTCATACATTTCAAGCAGTAATCAGCATATTCACTGGCTGCGAGTTCAGATAGGATTCAGCTCTGAATCTCGCGCGTTGGGTGGTTTTCTGTTCTCATTACCATGCAGATTCGTAAGGCTCCGGAGACGGCTCTGCTCAAGTTTGTGAATTCAAACTGTCACCATCTGTTCACTAAACACTCCGTACACAGCGCAGCATGGAGCGCGATCTATAATTAACTAGCTGCACTCCGTCATACATTTGCACTAATGTCTCTAAAACACTCACACTCGAACTTGTGCGTAAGAGTAACAACTGGTACTTACCTGCTGTGCTGAGCAGAGCCTGCAGTAGTATTCGCAGGCGGGGAACGGCCCTGCAGTGATCGGCCTGCAGGAGCTCTCGTTTCGCACGTCTGTCTCCTCTCGCAGTCAGTAGCACAAGCGGGGAGCCTAGCGCATGGTGCGCGAATGCACGTTCTGCAGGGCCTAGTCCTCACAACCCTAGAAAGCTCATGGTCACACAGGCCTTCTGTGTAATGTTCTTTCCTGGCCTCTTTCTTGTCCCTGGATGCATTTTGCCCAGTGTAATGTTCTTTCCTGGCCTCTGTCTTGTCCCTGGATGCATTTTGCCCATGCCAGGCCTTTTTCCTGCAAGCACAACACAGGAGACTCCTGAAATACAAACATTTTGACCCCCAGCCCTCCTCCCTGGTTTCTTGTGCTGGATGCCCTTACCATGAGCTAGGAAGCTCTTGTCATTAGTGCTTGCCGCCAGTTTTTACCTGACAAGGGAGACATGGGATAGAAAACAATATATACACTGGAGGATTAAGACAAACCTAGTAGGCCTTGTGAGTATTCAGAACCTGCAAGTGCAGAGAGAGTAGAGGGGAAGAAGAAGTGAGGGGTAAGTGCTGGAGTGTCCGTGCTCATGGATGAGCGGCAGATGTAATTGGCAAGTATCGTAAGTGCTAGGGAGCGTTGAGCTGCAATCATTTGGGTACGTTCAGGCCTACAGTGGCGTAGGCCGGTGGGTGCAGAGGAAAATGCTGTGTTTAGGCAGAAGATGAGGTGATTGAGTGTGGGAGGCCAGGGGCCGAGGACACATAAGGGCCCTGGTCACCAATCAGAGCGACTGGAGGTTATCAGAGGAGGGAAGAAAGGAAGAGGGTAGTGAAGAGGAAAGACTTGAGGAGCTTCTGGAATTTGAAGAGGTACGGCTCAAGACGAAGAGGAAGGGGGCGGTTGTTCCACAAGAGAGAGCGAGCTGGAGCAAGAGATCGGCCTCTGGCCCTCTCTTCAGTGAAACGCTTCACACACAAGGTGTTGCTAGCAGAGGAATGTAGAGGTCTGGAGGGAGAATATTTAGTTATAGTAAGTTCTAGATCGCGTGGTCCCCGGCCCCAGACAGCCTTGTGAATGATGCAGAGGGATTTGAATATAATCCATGCAGCAACCAGGAGCCAGTGAAGAGTTTTTAGGGCAGGAGTGATTGCATTCCTGGGCTTGAGGGCATCTGTGTCTTACCGAGTGGGTTGGACCAGACGGGAGAATGGAGAGAGAGAGTGAGGTGCAGAGGTCAAGGAAGAGGATGGATGCTGTTATAGAGGAAGTTGAAGTTTCCCAAGAGAAGGAGTTTAGAGGTGGTAGTGACGAGTGAGGAGCAAAATCAGTCCATTCAGAGAGGAACAGGGTGGTAGTGTCAGGGGGCTGGTGGAATGTGGCAATGGTCAGAGAGGAGGCGGGAGAGATGCCCAATTTTCAGACCAGCTCTTAAAGGAAGAGTAAGACTGGGTGGTTATGAGGGAGGAAGGAACACACTTAGGGAAATCAGAGCAACCCCACTGCCAGCACGGTTAGGTCGTGGCTTGGAAATTATCTTGTATCCTCCGGGGAGAAGGGAGTCAAAAGCAGTGACTGTGCTGGCTTTGAACCAAGTCCCGATGTCGAGGTCAATGTCTTCAAGAAGGAGGTAGATGTCAGCAGAGTTTGTTGGCTGAATGGGCGTTAAGAGTGGCCAGGTGAAGGAGGTCTCCACCTTTGAAGGTTTTCCACGGAAGAGTGCAGGGATGTGACACACTAGTCAGAGGGGTAGGGACAGAGAGAGTGGTTGGGGGAGGCAGGTGAGTGAAGGAAGGTAATGAGTGATGGCAGGAACTGGTCAAAGAGAAGGAGGTTGGATTGAGGACCCTGAATCAAAATAGTGCCAGTGTGGTAAACATTAATGATACAGTGTGAAGATGAGAAGCCTGCAAAGTGGACTTCCCACTTGGTGCCACTATTAGTGGGAGAGGATGTGAAAGGAGAGAGAGTGGAGATGAGGAGTCCATATATCTGGTGAGGGGAAAGATAAGAGGATATCGGTGAAGACATGTCTGGAAGTTGCACTGACATAGGTGTCTGAGATGGGTAAGCCAGGGTTGGTACTCAAGGTGTCTTTTTTGTGCTTTTTTCTTCCTGACTTCGTGAGAGAGGGATGAATGGTGATAGTGTAGCAGTTAGAGAAGATAGGAGAGATGGTGAGTGCCATTAGGGTGACAGAGGATGGTTGGAGAAGAAAGGAGTGGTTGCACTGCCACTCCTAGCCCAAGCTACTACATGGCCTAGTAGTTACAGGGGGACGCAAAAATGAATGCATAAGTTAGGTCCAAGATGTAACAAATGCAGCAGAGGGGTGCAGGATTTTAAAAATGCACACCACCTAAATTCGAAAATCAAAGCAGGGCACAGAATGCAAATGCAGCAGTGGAGTTCAGCACAGAATGCAGTGAAGGAGAAGGAGGTAGAATATGTGAGTTCGGAAAGACAGAAAAAGAAGGCACAGTTATAGTTTAGAATGGGAGTGGAGGTGTGGCAAAGTTCAGCCATCACTCACAGATCATGTGCAGGGGCCCAAGTTTGTATGTAGTGGCCAGCTGCATCATGTGGCTGCTTCATTGTTTGCAGGGTTCAGGAAGGTGGGGGCCTCCTAGCCATTCCAGGCCTGGACAGGCACAGACAGTACATTAGATGTTGGCATTTGGCTGGGGCACAGCATTCTCTTGCCGCCAAACCTGATTGGGCTTTAAGGTGGCAGTGAGGCCCAATCAGTGAGGAGCAGGGAGAGGAAGTGGTGCTCTCGACTGGCAGCAGTTAGGAGGCGGCCATCTTGTAGGAGATGCAAACAAAGGAACTCCAATGCACCACACCATTCGATTGTCAGGAATAATGGATTTAAAGAACTCCTGGCCTCAGGATAATGCTGCAGGATGGATTGAAACAGCTGACCCATATTATAGCAATTATAGAAATATTTCCTTTCAAACATATTTTCTCTTCAGACTCCTTTCCCAGTGGGATGCATCTGAAATAGTCTTAGTTTCCCTAGGATCCTGGGAAGCATATACCTTCATCCCTGATATCACAAAGCATTATCTTATGAATAGTTGTAGTGCATGCACGAAAATGAGCTAAATAACATGGCGCTTGTGCGCGGCCATTTAGGACATTGACTTCCAAACCGCAATGAAAGTTTACATTTTTGTAAGCTCTGTTAGAAGGCAGACATGATTTCTGCAATGGTTGCAATATTTTAGTATGAAGCAGATGAGCCCACTGTGGAGAATAGTTTTCACATTGTTTGCTCAAGGACGAGCCGAGAAGGGAGTAAGAGATGTGCAAGTGCATTGATAAGGGGGGCTGGGAGCGAGAACGCAGGAGACAAACTGTTTTTTTTTCCACTTTCTGGATTTTTCCACTCTTGCCTCCCATGCTTGCTGTCTGTCCTTTGGCCGGAGACAGTCTGCAACCTATGAGGGGTGGGGATTCACCCCCCTTAAGAGGAGAAGGTCCCAATGAGGTGACAGAGAATTGGAACCCCGGGTGTGGAAGTATCGCTGAGAGGGACGACGCTCCACTCAAGACCCCGTTAGTTGATGCATGATCTCTCTGCCTACCTGCCTTGGGACTGGGTAGTGTTGTCATGGCTGAGAAGAAGCTTTGTCCTGCAATGTCCCTAACAGTGATATATACTTGTTGTGTTTGTCCTTGCCCATGTATTTATGTTTAGCTAGTTACATTTAGTTTATAGTTTTATGTATGCTTATGAAGTGTGAATACAGGGCCTGTAAAGAGCCAGCTAATGATCTGAGTGTACATTACTGCCTTCCTGAGTCCAATAACTTTTAGTCCATGTAATTGCGTAAGTGATTCTGAGGTCCTTACACGTGTCTGGAAAGCAAAACAGTAGTGTCTTGTGGATGGTGTAGACACCCCTGCCAATAAGGACACTGTGGCCAGCCGAAGTGTGGTGGATTACACATTGGTAAACCTAGAGGAACTAGCCAGAGCTCCTCTTATGCCCACCAAGTTGGCTGATTGACCACATCAAAAGTTCCCAGTTATGCCTATAACTCTATCTGTGAATGGTGGAGTAGTCAGGATAGCTTTGACCTTACAGAGGCAAGTCCCTGGAAAAGCTCTGCTGCGAAATGACCTCAGAGACTTAGGTCTTGTGGGGGATAAAGTAGAATGACCCTGTAGTAGGTTGCAGACCAAGACTGCCCTGGTCAATCCAAGGCTGAGCAAAAGCCAAAGGGGAAACTCAATGCTAAGGGAGTCAAAAAGCAAAAAGAGAAGAGTGACAACAGACGAGAGGAGGAAAGTGAATGCAGATGAGAAGAGAAATGCAAAACAAGCAGAGTTGGACATTTAACTGTCTTGTTTCCTAGAATGGCCACCTGCTGACTATTCCTTTACTATGCCATCCTCTCTGGTAGCAGGAGTTGTGCAAAGCATAGGGTGAAAGCCATTAAAGAAATAAAGAAGGTGATAGGAGCAACAGGCACATCTGGCCAAGAGAAGTTTACTATGGTAATGTGGAATAGTCAGGCCCTGAATCTGAAAAAAAGATTCTGAGCTGGGTGGTGGAACAAGCATGCCATCAAGCGTAAAAGAGGTTCCGGTGAAGTATGATGATAGGGTGGAGGAGAGGAAGAAACTAGGAGACTCCCCCCATAGGTATAAGCGTGTGGAGTTGTTTAGAGGAGGAGAGAGAAAGAGAAAGAGGGGGCTGGTGGCAGTAGTGTCAGGACAAAGTGACATGGTGGTGATGAGAAGTCTAATGATAGGCCAGTGGGAATTAAATGTGGCCTCCTGTTTTCCGTAGGCTCTGAGGTTTTGTGAATGTTTCTGATACAGTGTCTTGCACAGACCCAACTGGTGACTACCACTCCAGATCTGAACCAATGGAAGGAGTTCTTCCCATTGAACCCAGGCTGCAAATGGCCCAGCCAGAAAAGAAGTTCAAACAGGATATATCACTCAGAGATTGTTAGTGAAGGAGAGTGATCCCAAAATACCCTTTAATAATTTTGTTAAATTCCACTCTATCTGCCCATTTTATAATCCTAGAGTATGGACTATGCTTGATTCAAATTTGCTTAATGAAACAACATAAATAAAGGAATTTCGAGTGGGATAAGCTCATAGGAAGAGGATAACACTTTATGTGTTACTCGTGGAAGTGATGACTTCCTCCCACCCCCTTCTGGAGGAAATAAGCTTCCCAATAGTCGCCCTGCTTGAAGCAGTCACTGCAGAGGGAAAACATTGTTTCAGTTTATCACAATCTTAATGCCTTAGATTAAAAGGTGTGGAAACATCTGTATATTAAATCTCAGGAAGCTGTAAGCATTCCAATATCGGTATTGCAATGGAAAAGGTTTTTGAGGATTAGAACCTAGTGAGGGATAATCAGATTGTATGAAACAATCTGATTGTCCCTTGCTGGGTCTTTACCCCGCCAACAAAGACTCACCATTTTGTTCTTCATCAACCCAACATGGAAAGGGAGTAGGGACTACATGTAGTCCCTTCTCCCCATTCCATGGTTGCCATGTTGTTTGTTTTCTTTTTTTCCCTATCTTTTTAATGGCTGCCCTAGAAAGGGAGATGGGATTACCTGTAGCCCCTTCATCCCGAACCCCGGCAGCCATTTTGTTTCTCGAGTTGAGAAATGGTCACAGTGCTGTGTCTCAACTCGAGAAAAATGTTACTACCCTGACACAGAGCCGGGGTACTTATAGCAATAGAACTGGCGAGAGATGAAGAATGCTACTCCTCAGCTGTCAAAACAGTGGTCTTTTAAAACGGTGACGAGGCTGAAAATAATACTTTCTATTGAGAGAGAACGTGCCCCTTGTATGCATAGGTATTTAGGATATATAGTATATTGTTTCCATGTGTCCTCTTATTCAGCATGAAAGAAGGCTGGCTGACCGATATTTTTACAAAATGCTATTTGCACCATTAAAAACATGTTCCCTTTATTATATAATGCACAGACAAATATCTGTCACAATCTGGAGCATTTTTGTAAAGAGTTTCGTTGATTTATGGATTAAGTAGAAAGCTCAGTTTTACGACATTATTACGTAAATGTTTAAATATATTGAGATTGATTGACTGATGTGAAGTGTGCAATGTTGTACTTGGAGCATGCTGGAATTGTTTAATTGTGAGCTCACTGCTATAATATTCACATGAATACTGAAGAAAACCAAAACATACTGGGATTGTAAAATGTGGGTTATACTGGCATGGTGAACAGCGGTTATGCTTGGGATTTGAAACTCGGAGTTTACTGAGATTTTGCATGCTCTGTGAATGCTGAGTTCTCAAACTGATTATGCACTGTTTTGTGGAGACTGGGAGTTTGCAAACTGGGAGTGTAGTGGAACATTGTAATTGTAAACTGAGTATACAGGTATTTTGCAAACTAAATGTAAAACTGGGAATATACTGGAAATATGAAAGATGGCGTTGGAGTGTGAAAACTGGGAATAGGCTGGGAGTGCTGCAAATGGAGTATGCTGGCATTTTCAATCTGGGAGTAGTCTGTAATGGTGCAGACTGGACATTAATTGGGATTTTGCAAACCAGCTGTATACGCTGTGTGCAACAGTGTGCTGGAGTTCCAAAAACTGTATACGCTAGCATTGGGCAAACTGGGTCTAATGAGGTGAAATGCAAGATAGCTTTGTGGTTGTGTTGGTGCTTATGGGCATATGGCAAGGATATGTTGGCTGGGAATATGTTGTATGAGTTAGTTGGCAGGAGAGATGTAGAGTTCTGTGGGTTTTAGTATGGTTTGGGAGGGATGGCTAATTGCTTGTGTGGATATCTTAGTGTGCAACGTGTGGAGGGAAAGTAGAATGTTATCATGCCAGTGAAGGTTCGGGCAGTCAAGACTCGCTGGGCATTAAAGTATCCTATCTGTATAAACACCTTAGAATGTGAGACTAGGAAAGGGGACACCATGGAAACACCTAAGAGTACATTCGAGGGGGTATAATACTTAGGGATAGATCAAAGTGGCAAAACACATAAGAGCAAATTCTGATTACATCAGAAAAAGTAGGAAAAAACTTCCCGGGTGTGGTGGGGTGCTCAGTGGTTATTGTGTTCAGTAGTTTTAAAAATATTTGACAAAGAAGGGGGTGCCTCCCTCTCCCAAAATGATAAGGCTATCTCCCCTGGTGCTTTGCAGCAGAGAGGCTTTTCAGAAATGAAAAAAAACACCTTTTTTTTGCTCGATGCGATAGATGTTTGCGAATATTTGTGGTAATACTCAGGGTAATCAAAAAATGAAAAGTTGGAAAACTGCCTTTTGGAGGAGTAAAAATGATGACATGTCATCCGGCTAGAGGTGATTTCCCATCGCAGCGATGTATTCTTTGGAAGCGATGGAAATGGGCCAATGTCAGTATGCCGGCATGGCGCTTTCGGAAGATTACGTTAGTGTTCACAAGATGCCGACCGGCACTCTTATCAGTGTTACTAGCGCACTCCACTTCACGTTGCAACCCTTTCCACTTGTTTGGGGTTAACGCTGTGTGATTAGAAGTACGCCTGCCTTCCCTATGTCTTTGCTTCGGCTTGGGTTTACCTACAATTTAGTCCCTTTCTTTTTTCTTCTACTGCTGTGCCTCGCCGCTGTACTCTCCTGCAATCCATTTGCTCTCCTGCTTTCCCCGTTGGCTTGTTCTCGGCGCACTGTAGCATTTCTGACTTGATGCCGTCACCAGTGTGCAGTCTGCCGGCCTATTCCTGTACTCTTCATCGTGGACCAGTGTGTATCTCTGCTGCTACGGGGTTTTCTGCCAACTCTTTCCCAAAGGGGCATATTCCTGGTGCCCATTCAGCTCGATCTGTTTGCATTCATTCGAGCACTGTGGCCTCCAATGGAAACCGACCTTATCTATTGAAGGATTGACAGACTTCCCGAGAGATAAGGGAGCATTGAACGAAGGAACAGAAATCTGAAGGTACTAACAAGAAGCCAGGTGAGCCTATTGACGAAGACCTTGAGAGTTGAGAGGTGGGGCGGGGGAAAGAGGACACCATGTCAAAGTGGGGAGCAAAGAGGGCGGACTGGGGTCCAAGTTCAGAACATGAAAGTTTTCACATATTTGGGGTTAGTTTTGCTTATTTGGGGTTATGGCACTAAACTGAAATGGGAATACAAATGCTTCAGGCGTATAATGACTGCAAATATTTTCGAAATATTCAGCGTTATTAGTAGTCCATGGCCAGCGCTGATGGCGTAAAGACGTGACTGTGTGGAGCTCCCGTCTCGATCCTGGCCTAGATCCTTTATTCGACCTATATTCTCGACCCAATCAAGAGCCAAACTCACACCCAGGAGGGGGAAGTGATTCCGACCCCACCCGGCGCGGGATCGAGAAGAATCGGAACCGGCGTTCCCGAAAACGCAGCTCTTGTATCGGTGCCCCCGGGTGAAACAAGATGGCGGACGGCGGCAGGGCCTGACGGAGGGACGGATCGAGCAAGCAGCGAGGCATCAGGGAGACAATCCATTGGGCGCCTGTCCCTGTGAACTGAGCGGAAGGTCCCCAGTGAGGACACCGCCCGTAAGACCGGACACACTTGCATCTCCCTACTCCTCGGGAGACGACCCGCTGCCGGGGACCCCGAACACACGAGATACCCTCTGCATTGTCCAGGGGAGCGGAGGGAGCCATATCCGCGGCTCCGGGACCGTCGCGGAGGAGACACGAGGTGCGACCGGACCGCTGCCACCACCAGGGATACCCGTCGGCGATCTGCTGGCCGCGGGGTGCTGCGTGGGTCGAGGCGGCAGCGACCCGGGCAGGCCCCTGTCGCCGCGGCGTACTACGCGGGCCCTCCTCCTCTCGCCCTGAACAGTTAACCGGGCGGCCGAGGCGCGAACAGCTCATACAAGGATCCACTGGTAAGCCTGCGGACCCTAACTACTGGGGGAATATTCTGAACCGAGCCACACAATTACCTACACCCCTTGTGCCGCCAAAGAATACCGCTGAACTTCACTGAAACACGCCGTTCTGTGTGGCTCACTTTGCCTTACACTGCCTGGGCGCTGTTTGGGGGCCCATTCCTGCCGCCACAACACCAGGAGGGTCAAAAATGTCTACTTCTCGCAGCAAGAACAGGGGTGCAACAATCATGGACTCGTTCTCAGGGGCTAAACCCAAACTGCCCAGCCAATTTGAGATCCCCACACAGACTGAACCCCCGACAACCGCTGCCGACCCCAGCAACGCCCAGGTGCTACAGGCTATCGCAGCGCTCCAAACGTGCATGGAGACCAGGATAGATGAACTCAAGGTGGACATGCAGCTCATCCGTCAAGACGCCCGCAACTTAGCGGAAAGAATGGGCAAGGTGGAAATAAACTTACAGGACACCACAGATACTGCCAAGGACTTTAAGCAAAAAGTCATCACACTTGAGAGACAAGTGGCTCATCTTGAAGCGAGATCGGAGGAAGCAGAGGGAAGGGCACGCCGAAATAACATCAGAGTCCTTGGCGTTCCGGAGGGGATGGAAGGCACAGACCCCACAGAATTTATCGAGTCCTTACTTATGCAGGAAGTCGGGGCTGGTAAGCTCACACAGGGCTTCTCTGTCGAGAGAGCCCACCGCGCCCTACAAAAGCGACCCCCTCCGGGATCGCACCCTCGCCCAATGATCGCCAAGATCTTAAACTTCCGTGACAGGGAAACGATCCTCAAATTCTCGAGGGAAGGAGGTGTGATCAGACGAGATGGCTCCAAGATCGTAATCTATCCCGACTATACGTCGCAAGTGCAACGAGCCAGGAACTCATTCATTCCCGTCAAAGCCCAACTGCGGAAGCTCGGCCTCAAATACATGCTCCTGTACCCCTCGCGCCTCAAGATACTATACAAAGGCAAAGCCGTCTACATGGAGACCCCGGCCGCAGCCACCATGTGGATGGAGCACAACAATTTGGCAGAGGGAGAGGATTGCATCTCGACACCCAACGGCTAACTCCAAATAGTCCTTTTTACAGCGACAAATGACTGGCTCCTTCAAGGACGGGAGCTCTACGGACCAACCCACGGGCATCGCCACAACCCACCCCAAGCATGGCTGGCCCAAGGCCTACACCACAAACGCACCACATGACCTGGACAGGCCGATGGGTAGCGGTAGCCCCCGAGCGTTGTCCTCCCAGAACAGCTGCTGGGGGCAACACACAGTTAACTTTCTTGTTCAATCCACCTGTTCGAGTGGGAGTTAAATTTGTTCATAAGTCTCCGATTGGCACACCAACGCAACAATCAAGGTCAGCAGGAAGATTGCAGAGCACAGACCCAGGGGGCAGCTGCACAGCACATGGAGCTGGTTTGAGGAGGGTTGAGACCGCCACGGGCTCAATGCCCCAGCCCCTTTGCCACCATCATGTCCACACACCTTAAAATCGCCACCTGGAATGTGAGGGGTTTGGGTACCTACTTACGCCGGAACAGAATAAAATCCTACCTACACAGAAAAAAGATAGAGGTGGCCCTATTACAAGAAACCCACTTAACCAAGGAATCCATGGCGGCACTTGAATCATACTGGGGCGGACAGGGGTTCGGGTCCACATACTCCAAATTCGCCAGAGGGGTGTTCACCTGGATCAGTCCCCACATCCCCTTCCAGCTCACCAAAGCCGAACTGGACCCTGATGGAAGGTATGTTATACTCTTGGGCCATATTGAACAAACAGAGATATGCATTGTAAATTCATACCTCCCCAACAACAACATCCCCGCGCACCTCACTATGCTATGCACAAAGATTGCGCCCTATAGAGATGCATTCCTTATCTGGGGAGGCGACTTTAATTGCGTCAGCGACCCTGTGCTTGACAGGTCGGCCCCCCCCTTGGCGGGCCCCTCAACCGCTACCACCGCCATGAACGCCACGCTACACCAACTAGACCTGGTTGACATCTGGCGGGAACAACACCCCGGGGATCGGGGCTATTCCTTCTACTCCTCGCCACATAACCTTCACACCAGAATCGACTATCTCTTCACCGGCAGAGAGAGATTCCCCCAGATTGACTCCTCTAACTACCTGGGTCGCACCATCTCCGACCACTCTCCCCTGGTAATTGAATGGAATATCACTGGACCCAGATCTCCCATACCTACATGGAGGATGCCCACCGAGGCACTTAAAGACCCGGAGTTCAAGGAAAGCCTCAGAGAATCTCTAGAGAACTACATCAGTGAGAATAAAGACAGTGTTGACCACCTAAGCACGGTCTGGGATGCCCTCAAAGTGGTTGTAAGGGGAGAGATCATAGCAAAGGCTGGAGGCATGAGGAAACACCTCAGAACCGAACTTGAATTATTAGAAACTGAAATTGAACAGCTAGAATCCAACACCCTGGACTCCCATCCACAGGAGGACAAGCTGGCCAGTGCTAGGGCCGCCTGTAAGGAAGCTTGGGACAGGCTGGCCAAATTTGATTACATCACCAGAACCAACAAAGCGCATGCCCATGCCGACAAGCCGGGTAGGCTACTCGCCTGGCTGTGTAAGAAAGAACACCCTAAGTACTCGACCACAGCCCTAAGAGATGCCGATGGCAAGCCACAACGTTCCCAACAGGGAATTAACGACACCTTCGGGCAGTTCTACACCCGACTATACTCCCACACTGATATGGTGCCCCCCGAGGAAATCGCAAACACCCTGGATGAAATTGGTCTGCCCCTACTCCCGCTGCCACATAAGGAGGCTCTGGATGCTGATATCAACATAGATGACATAAAAGACGCCATCAAGTCTCTGGCTACCTGCAAAGCTCTGGGTAGTGACGGGCTACCCGCCGAATTTTACAAAACCTACGAGCCAGAACTGTCCCCGCTGCTACACGAGGTGTTCTTAGAAGCTTATGAGTCGGGCATCCTGCCTGGGAGCATGCGCGAGACTTTGGTGGTTCCGCTCCTCAAGCCTGGTAAGCCTGCAGATGACTGTGATTCCTATCGCCCTCTCGCCATGCTCAATTATGATGTTAAAATCCTCACAACCATTCTGGCTAAGCGGCTGTCCAGGGTGATCGGAGAGGTGGTACACCCCGACCAGAGTGGCTTTGTGCCGGGCCGAAACACCACTGCCAATCTGCGCAGATTACAACACGTATTATCACATCCCACTCACACAGGGAAATCCCACGCTTTGCTTTCTTTGGACGCCATCAAAGCGTTCGATTCAATTTTTTGGGAGTGGCTGATTGCGGTACTTAGGGAGTTTGGTTTCGGTGAGCGATTCATTCGATGGATCACAGTTCTCTACACCAAACCGCGAGCACGGGTGAAAACTGGTCGGCTCATCTCCACGGCATGGGATATACAAAGGGGCACAAGGCATGGCTGTCCGCTCTCCCCCATGCTATATATAATCGGGCTTGAACCCATTGCCATTTACTTTAGGAAACAATTCTTTGATGCTGGTATAAGGATTGACGGGGTGGACCACATAATTTCCCTATATGCGGATGATGTTCTCCTTTATGTGAGGGACCCGCAGCTGAATGTCCCAACCATGTTGGAGGTCCTCGGCAACTTTGCCAAGGTATCAGGAATACACTTCAGCAAACACAAGTCTTGCCTGTTTCCGTTGGGCGCCCTCCGGAATACACATGTTGCTGAACTCCCCTCCCTGGGTATAGGTTGGTGTCCCACCACTTTCCGCTATCTGGGCATCAATATTTATCACACGCCTGAACTCATGCACGCTAACAACATGGTAGCGGCGCTGCCTCCCTTGCGCAAGTCAATTGGGTTCTGGGCTCGCCTCCCCCTATCCATGATGGGCAGGGCTGCCATCATTAAGATGATTGTTCTCCCCAGATTCCTCTACGGTTTCCAAAATATTTTTTACTACATTAGAACTCCCTTCTTCCGTCTTTTAGGAAAGATACTTAAAGACTTCCTGTGGGGCACTAGTAGGCACAAATTTGCATTATCTACGCTGACCCTCCCTTACGAGCAAGGAGGCATTCGGCTCCCTGATCTGGAACGTTATTACCTGGCTGCCCAACTAAGCTTCGTGGCCAAATGGCTAGATGATGATGTAACCTCCGAAACACTGCTTTTACAACACCCGATTGCTCCATTTCGATTAAACGAACTCATTTGGGCCCCTCAACGTCTTGTAGATGGGATTCCTTTCTTAGCTACCCTGGGCCGTCAGGTATGGCAAAGGGTTAAAAGTCTTCTTCACTTGAAACACCGATATAACCCGGACATACCGCTCTTAGCCGACCTATGCCAGAACTCGGTGGACCTTGCCTCCATTCGACACTGGGAAAGGATGGGAGTATACACTTGGGGGGATCTATACAATGAGGGCACCTTCCGGGATTTCTCCTCCTTGCAATCTGACGATGGCGTCCCGGCTGGTCAATTCCTCTGGTACATAAAGATACGTAAATTGGCTAAGACTAAATGGGACACGTGGCCTGAGGAGCCTGAAACTGACCCCTTCATAACACACCTATATGGCCTGGGGGATGGATGGAGGCCTGTCTCCCGTATATATAGTCACCTAATCGACAGGCCCAACCCCCGTAGTCAAGATCTCAAAACCAAATGGGAGAGAGACCTGGGTCACGAACTGTCCGAAGCCGAATGGGGCAGAGCACTAGCGTTCCCTAATGCGGTATCCAGAAATTCCAGATTCAAATTGATACAACTCAACATGCTATACAGAACATACTTGACACCGCTTAGAATAGCCAAAATATATCATCTACCCCAACATAACTGCCCATGGTGTGGCAGAGACGGAGCAAATCTTTTACACATGTTCTGGGGATGTGTCAAGGTCCGTCGACTTTGGGCGGGAGTGGAACTCCTATGTAGCGAGGCAGGCATGACCAGATATGAATGGACCCCGAAAGAGTGCCTTCTTGGAACGTATCCCAGACTGGCCAAGTTCAAACACTCAGTCAAGCTCATGGACCTGGTATGCATTCTGGTCAAAAGGACCATTGCTATGGCCTGGAAGCGACCTGGAGGCCCACAATACCAGGTATGGCACAACGAACTGGAGCGCTGGATAGAGGCAGAAACCTCAGCTTGGGAGAACGGCCTCACCACATCCCCTGAAGACACGAGCTTGGGACTTGCTGCCTGGAAAACTCTTACCTGGGCCTTACTTAACCCCTCTAATGATGATAAACCCCCTTGAGCAACTAGCCCCTGTTGACACAAGATATCTGGTAAATAATACTGGCACAGCACCTAACCTGTGCTCACTTGCTGCTCGACCCCCCCATGTTGCTTACATCATTGACCATATGGAGACTTGTTAATGTTGTTATTGTTTTGTTTTTTCCGTTTAATCATTAATGCACAAGTGGCCTATTTTGATTACTCCTGATTATTACCGTTGTGATTGCTTGACTCAATGATTTAACTGTTTTAATACATAAATCCCAATAAAGAAATTTGAAAATAAAAAATTAGTAGTCCATAACTGCAGTTATGGGTAAATAACTTTTTTTTTTAAAAAGAGAGTTAAAATTTAGATTCACAAAGTGGAATTTTGCAGCCACATTGAGGTATGAGATTGGGTAAAAAAATAAACATATTGGGGAATATGTACACTTAACTAGGCCAAAGGCTATGGCTAGTAACTCTGTAGTGTTTCAAAATATACAGTGAGCAGGGCCAAAGGCCCTGACTAGTGGGCCCAAAAGACATGTATGGTCGGCCGAGGCCACCTATTTAGTCCAAAAAAAATATTGTGGGAACATTTAAAGTGGACACGGCCGAAGGCTATCGCTAGTGGATCAGCAGTTTTTTTTAAATATACAGTGGGCACGGCTGAAGCTGTGGCTAGTGGACCGGTAGTGTTTTAAAATATACAGTGGGAACTGCCAAAAGTTGTGTTCCCTGGGCAGGACTGAAGGCTCTGACTAGTGGACCCAAAAGACATGTACTTTCGCCACGCTGTGTGACCACCTAGTGGGTCCAAATGGAACATAATAGGGAAATATGTATGTTCCTTGCCAAGGACCATGGCTAGTGACTGGGTAGTGTTTTAAAATGTACCGTGGGCACGGCCTTTGGCTGTGCTCACTTGCCAGAGCTGAAGGTCCTGCCTACTGGGCCTAAAATGCATGTATAGAGGGCACAGCCTAAGGCTGTGGCCACCTACTGGGTCTGGAAGAAGCATATTGGGGTAACATGTACAGTGGACATAGCTAAAGGCCGTGGCTGAAGGCCATGACTTGTGGCCCAGTAGTGTTTTAAGTGTGGCCAAAGGCTGTGCAAATTGGCCAGGGCCGAAAGCCCTGGCTAGTGGGCCCAAAGACATGTACAGTGGCCAAAACCCCACATGGCCACCTAGTGGGTCCAAAAGAAACGCAAGGGGGAACATGTACAGTGGCCACAACCGCGTGCCCATCTAGTGGGTCCAAAAGAAACATACTGGGGGAATATGTACAGTGGACACGGCCAAAGGCCATGTCCACTGGCCATTGCGGAAGACCATGGCTAGTGGCTCAGTAGTGTTTTAATGTATAGAGAGTGCACAGCCCTGGCTAGTGTTCCCAAAAGGCATTATAGTGGCCACCTAGTGGGTCCAAAAGAAACATGTTTGGGGATGGCCAAAGGCCATGGCTAGTGGCCCGTAAAATAACTATGGTATAACAAACTCCCCTCCTACACTGAAAAAAAACCTTAGTTAGGGTGCAGTTAATTTGTGCAGATTTAATGCAACAAAACACTTGAAATTCAGCAACTGTGGGAAGTCTGAGTGAAACCCCCATGAATTACTGTAAGAACATATTTGAAGTATAACTCTACAAATATAGTACTTGAATATGAATAATAACTTTATGATTTTTTCGTTCCTGACTATTACTGGCCTAGATATGTCAGTAAGGGGAAGAAAGAGGGAGCCAGACATGTGATGTCATCAGTGATGTTATCAATGACATTTGTGATGTCATCTTTGATGTCCTGGGTGTTAGTCTTAGCAGTGCACGGTGGTGGCGCGAGTTATGGTTGCTTAGCGTACCATAACTGGTGAATTTCAAGGGTTTTTTGGTTTTACTTGGAACCATAACGTCCCTTTAACAATTTTTTTTTACTGAATTTCATAGGTTTTAGTAGCGCAACTTCACCATAACGTCTCTTTAACAATGTTTTTTTACTGAATATACACTTTCATCGTGTGAATTTGGGAGATGTTTACTTTATATACATGTAACACAGAACATACTGAACCCCCTCACTAATGATTTTTGAAGGCCATGGACTGTGTGTATGTCCGCGGATGGGCGCTGACGACATCAACACTACCCACACACTCAGGGGGTATCTGAAAGTATTCTATCATAGCATATAAAACCTGCACAAGTTTAAAAAGCAGCACATAAACACATTATAAGTAATAATAAATAAGCAGTCGAACCTACACGTCTAACACATCAACCATCCATTTAAATACCAACAGCCCGATTCATGGAATTAATGTGCACTGAAAATTCCCGCGCAAGCGTGCAAAACCGTTCAAATCGCAGTGCAAGTGTGAAAATCGCAGCAAAACCCGCGCACATCGATTCATGGAAGTCCGTGCTCGAGTAAAATGTGGGATGTGCGCTGAAAATCTGCGTGGCGCACGCCGGCGCACAGGTCATCTAACGACGTGCTCTACGGCCACAGCGAAAGCGCACATAACAAAAGTAGGCGTAACACGGGGCGTGACATGCGAAATGGGGAACAACGCGTGAAAATGTGGGTGTCACGGGGGAAGTACAGGAGGCAAGTGCGCGGAACACCCACACGCTCGCCTGCAACACGTATTCATGGAATCGAATAGGGCAAACCAGCGCACCGGCGAAGTCACGCACAGGCCTAAACACGTACGCCACACGAAGGCAGGCGGTAGCGTCCCTGCGCATGAAAAAAATGAGCGCCAAAATGTGTGCTAACAAAAAGCACGTATATACAGCTCTGATGATTGTCCCATACTGTGGCCCTCTAGGACAAATGATGAGCAAAGGGGTACGCGACAAACACGAACACCCGTTGTGTCAAAAATAGCGTGTGCGTGTATTTCGGGGGTGCGTGGGAAGTTTCACACGCGATTGGCCTTGGGCGAGCGGGGTGCGTTAAATCTGGGGATGCGGGAAGTTTCACATGCGATAAGCCCTGTGCGAGTGGGGTGCGTGTATTACTGGGGTTCGCGTGAAGTTTCACACGCAATTGGACTGGGTACCTGTAAATCTGGGGTGCGCGGGAAGTTTCACACGTGATTGGCCTTGGGCGAGCGGGGTATGTGTATTTCGGGGGTGCGCGGGAAGTTTCACACGCGACAGGCCCTGTGCGAGTGGGGTAGGTGTATATCTGGGGTGCAGGGGAGTCCTACACATGAATTGGCAGTGTTTGTCCTCCCAGGTGTTCCCTCTACACCCTCCACGGCCCCTGCAGGCAGCCCACATCACAGGGGACTACCCTGCACCCCTGGTCATGTCCCGCAGGCAGCCCATCCACCATGGGCAGGCCCCCCAGCCAAGCCACATGTCACCTCGCACTACTGATCACCAACACATGACCCGCTCCACACCCACCCCCCAACAGTGCAGTGCACCTGCCAGCAGGCCCCCACTCATGTCCCACTCATGTCCCCTTGCACCCCCACACCCCAGCAGTGCAGGGCACCTGCCAGCAGGCCCCCACTCATGTCCCCTTGCACACCCATAGGCAAGCAGTGCAGGGCAACTGCCAACAGGCCCCCACTCATGTCCCACTCATGTCCCATTGCACTCCCACCCCCCAGCAGTGCAGGGCACCTGCCAACAGGCCCCCACTCATGTCCCATTGCACCCTCACCCCCAACACTGAGGGGCACCTGCCAGCCAGCCCCAACTCATGTCCCCTTGCACCCCCACCCCCCAGCAGGGTGGGGCACCTGCCAACAGGCCCCCACTCATGTCCCACTCATGTCCCACTCATGTCCCATTGCACCCCCAGCAGTGCAGGGCACCTGCCAACAGGCCCCCACTCATGTCCCACTCATGTCCCCTTGCACCCCCAACCCCCAGCACTGAGGGGCACCTGCCAGCAGGCCCCCATTCATGTCCCCTTGCACCCCCATCCCCCAGCAGTGCAGGGCACCTGCCATCAGGCCCCCACTCATGTCCCACTGATGTCCCCTTGCACCCCCACCGCCCAGCAGTGCAGGGCACCTGCCAGCAGGCCCCCACTCATGTCCAACTCATGTCCCCTTGCACCCTCACCCCCCAGCACTGAGGGGCACCTGCCAGCAGGCCCCCACTCATGTCCCCTTGCACCCCCACCTCCCAGCACTGAGGGGCACCTGCCAGCAGGCCCCCACTCATGTCCCCTTGCACCCCCACCCCCGAGCAGTGCAGGGCACCTGCCAACAGACCCCCACTCATGTCCCACTCATGTCCCCTTGCACCCCCACCCCCAAGCAGTGCAGGGCACCTGCCAGCAGGCCCCCACTCATGTCCCCTTGCACCCCCACCCCCCAGCAGTGCAGGGCACCCGCCAGCGGGCCCCCACTCATGTACCATCGCACTCCCACCCCCCAGCAGTGCAGGGCACCTGCCAACAGGCCCCCACTCATGTCCCATTGCACCCCCGCCCCCCAGCAGTGCAGGGCACCTGCCAACAGGCCCCCACTCATGTCCCATTGCACCCCCACCCCCCAGCACTGAGGGGCACCTGCCAGCAGGCCCCGACTCATGTCCCACTCATGTCCCCTTGCACCCCCACCCCCAGCAGTGCAGGGCACCTGCCAGCAGGCCCCCACTCATGTCCCCTTGCATCCCCACCCCCCAGCACTGAGGGGCACCTGCCAGCAGGCCCCCACTCATGTCCCCTTGCACCCCCACCCCCGAGCATTGCAGGGCACCTGCCAACAGACCCCCACTCATGTCCCACTCATGTCCCCTTGCACCCCCACCCCCAAGCAGTGCAGGGCACCTGCCAGCAGGCCCCCACTCATGTCCCCTTGCACCCCCACCCCCCAGCAGTGCAGGGCACCCGCCAGCGGGCCCCCACTCATGTACCATCGCACTCCCACCCCCCAGCAGTGCAGGGCACCTGCCAACAGGCCCCCACTCATGTCCCATTGCACCCCCGCCCCCCAGCAGTGCAGGGCACCTGCCAACAGGCCCCCACTCATGTCCCATTGCACCCCCACCCCCCAGCACTGAGGGGCACCTGCCAGCAGGCCCCGACTCATGTCCCACTCATGTCCCCTTGCACCCCCACCCCCAGCAGTGCAGGGCACCTGCCAGCAGGCCCCCACTCATGTCCCCTTGCACCCCCACACCCCAGCAGTGCAGGGCAACTGCCAGCAGGCCCCCACTCATGTCCCATTGCACCCCCACCCCCAGCAGTGCAGGGCACCTGCCAACAGGCCCCCACTCATGTCCCCTTGCACCCCCACCCCCCAGCAGTGCAGGGCACCTGCCAGCAGGCCCCCACTCATGTCCCCTTGCATCCCCACCCACCAGCACTGAGGGGCAACTACCAGCAGAACCCCCACTCATGTCCCCTTGCACCCCCACCCCCAGCAGTGCAGGGCACCTGCCAACAGGCCCCCACTCATGTCCCCTTGTACCCCCACCCCCCAGCAGTGCAGGGCACCTGCCAACCGGCCCCACTCATGTCCCACTCATGTCCCATTGCACCCCCAACCCCCAGCAGTGCAGGGCACCTGCCAACAGGCCCCCACTCATGTCCCATTGCACCCCCACCCCCCAGCACTGAGGGGCACCTACGAGCAGAACCCCCACTCATGTCCCCTTGCACCCCCACCCCCCAGCAGTGCAGGGCACATGCCAACAGGCCCCCACTCATGTCCCCTTGCACCCCCACCCCCCAGCAGTGCAGGGCACCTGCCAGCAGGCCCCCACTCATGTCCCATTGCACCCCCACCCCCCAGCACTGAGGGGCACCTACCAGCAGAACCCCCACTCATGTCCCCTTGCACCCCACCCCCCAGCAGTGCAGGGCACCTGCCAACAGGCCCCCACTCATGTCCCACTCATGTCCCATTGCACCCCCACCCCCCAGCAGTGCAGGGCACCTGCCAACAGGCCCCGACTCATGTCCCACTCATGTCCCCTTGCAGCCCCACCCCCCAGCACTGAGAGGCACCTGCCAGCAGGCCCCCACTCATGTCCCCTTGCACTTCCACCCCCCAGCAGTGCAGGGCACCTGCCAGCAGGCCCGGACTAATGTCCCACTCATGTCCCCTTGCACCCCCACCCCCCAGCAGTACAGGGCACCTGCCAGCAGGCCCCCACTCATGTCCCACTCATGTCCCCTTGTACCCCCAACCCCCCAGAACTGAGGGGCACGTGCCAGCAGGCCCCCACTCATGTCCCCTTGCACCCCCACCCCCAGCACTGAGGGGCACCTGCCAGCAGGCCCCCACTCATGTCCCCTTGCACCCCCACCCCCCAGCAGTGCAGGGCACCTGCCAACAGTCCCCCACTCATGTCCCACTCATGTCCCCTTGCACCCCCACCCCCCAGCAGTACAGGGCACCTGCCAACAGGCACCCACTCATGTCCCACTCATGTCCCCTTGCACCCCCACCCCCCTGCACTGAGGGGCACCTGCCAGCAGGCCCCCACTCATGTCCCCTTGCACCCCCACCCCCGAGCAGTGCAGGGCACCTGCCAACAGACCCCCACTCATGTCCCACTCATGTCCCCTTGCATCCCCACCCCCCATCAGTGCAGGGCACCTGCCAGCGGGCCCCCACTCATGTACCATCGCACCCCCACCCCCCAGCAGTGCAGGGCACCTGCCAACAGGCCCCCACTCATGTCCCATTGCACCCCCAGCCCCCAGCAGTGCAGGGCACCTGCCAACAGGCCCACACTCATGTCCCATTGCACCCCCACCCCCCAGCACTGAGGGGCACCTGCCAGCAGGCCCGACTCATGACCCACTCATGTCCCCTTGCACCCCCATCCCCAGCAGTGCAGGGCACCTGCCAGCAGGCCCCCACTCATGTACCCTTGCACCCCCACCCCCCAGCAGTGCAGGGCACCTGCCAGCAGGCCCCCACTCATGTCCCATTGCACCCCCGCCCCCAGCAGTGCAGGGCACCTGCCAACAGGCCCCCACCCATGTCCCCTTGCACCCCCACCCCCCAGCAGTGCAGGGCACCTGCCAACAGGCCCCCACTCATGTCCCACTCATGTCCCATTGCACCCCCAACCCCCAGCAGTGCAGGGCACCTGCCAACAGGCCCCCACACATGTCCCATTGCACCCCCACCCCCCAGCACTGAGGGGCACCTACCAGCAGAACCCCCACTCATGTCCCCTTGCACCCCCACACCCCAGCAGTGCAGGGCACCTGCCAACAGGCCCCCACTCATGTCCCCTTGCACCCCCACCCCCCAGCAGTGCAGGGCACCTGCCAGCAGGCCCCCACTCATGTCCCATTGCACCCCCACCCCCCAGCACTGAGGGGCACCTACCAGCAGAACCCCCACTCATGTCCCCTTGCACCCCACCCCCCAGCAGTGCAGGGCACCTGCCAACAGGCCCCCACTCATGTCCCACTCATGTCCCATTGCACCCCAAACCCCCAGCAGTGCAGGGCACCTGCCAACAGGCCCCGACTCATGTCCCCTTGCAGCCCCACCCCCCAGCACTGAGGGGCACCTGGCAGCAGGCCCCCACTCATGTACCCTTGCACTTCCACCCCCCAGCAGTGCAGGGCACCTGCCAACAGACCCCGACTCATGCCCCACTCATGTCCCCTTGCACCCCCACCCCCCAGCAGTACAGGGCACCTGCCAGCAGGCCCCCACTCATGTCCCCTTGTACCCCCACCCACCCAGCACTGAGGGGCACCTACCAGCAGGCCCCCACTCATGTCCCCTTGCACCCCCACCCCCAGCACTGAGGGGCACCTGCCAGCAGGCCCCCACTCATGTCCCCTTGCACCCCCACCCCCCAGCAGTGCAGGGCACCTGCCAACAGGCCCCCACTCATGTCCCACTCATGTCCCCTTGCACCCCCACCCCCCAGCAGTACAGGGCACCTGCCAACAGGCACCCACTCATGTCTCACTCATGTCCCCTTCCACCCCCACCCCCGAGCACTGAGGGGCACCTGCCAGCAGGCCCCCACTCATGTCCCCTTGCACCCCCACCCCCAGCAGTGCAGGGCAACTGCCAACAGGCCCCCACTCATGTCCCACTCATGTACCCTTGCACACCTACCCCCCAGCAGTGCAGGGCACCTGCCAACAGGCCCCAACTCATGTCCCACTCATGTCCCCTTGCACCCCCACTCCCCAGCAGTGCAGGGCACCTGCCAGCAGGCCCCCACTCATGTCCCATTGCACCCCCACCTCCCAGCAGTGCAGGGCACCTGCCAACAGGCCCCCACTCATGTCCCCTTGCACCCCCACCCCCCAGAAGTGCAGGGTACCTGAGAGCAGGCCCCCACTCATGTCCCCTTGCACCCCCACCCCCCAGCAGTGCAGGGCACCTGCCAACAGCCCCCCACTCATGTCCCACTCATGTCCCATTGCACCCCCACCCCCCAGCAGTGCAGGTCACCTGCCAACAGGCCCCCACTCATGTCCCATTGCACCCTACCCCCCAGCACTGAGGGGCACCTGCCAGCAATGCCCCCACTTATGTCCCCTTGCACCCCCACCCCCAGCAGTGCAGGGCACCTGCCAACAGGCCCCCACTCATGTCCCACTCATGTCCCATTGCACCCCCACCCGCCAGCAATGCAGGGCACCTGTCAACAGGCCCATACTCATGTCCCACTCATGTCCCCTTGCACCCACACCCCCCAGCACTGAGGGGCACCTGCCAGCAGACCCCCACTATTGTCCCCTTGCACCCCCACCCCCCAGCAGTGCAGGGCACCTGCCAGCAGGCCCCCACTCATGTCCCCTTGCACCCCCACCCCCCAATAGTGCAGGGCACCTGCCAGCAGGCCCCCACTCATGTCCCACTCATGTCCCCTTGCACCCCCACCCCCCAGCAGTGCAGGGCACCTGCCAGCAGGCCCCCACTCATGTCCCCTTGCACCCCCACCCCCCAGCAGTGCAGGGCACCTGCCAGCAGGCCCTCATGTTCCATTGCACCCCCAACCCCAAGCAGTGCAAGGCACCTGTCAACAGGACCCCACTCATGACACCTTGCACCCCCACCCCCCAGCAGTGCAGGGCACCTGCCAGCAGGCCCCCACTCATGTCCCCTTGCACCCCCACCCCCCAGCAGTGCAAGGCACCTGCCAACAGGCCCCCATTAATGTCCCACTCATGTCCCATTGCACCCCCAACCCCCAGCAGTGCAGGGTACCTGCCAACAGGCCCCCACTCATGTCCCATTGCACCCCCACCCCCCAGCACTGAGGGGCACCTACCAGCAGAACCCCCACTCATGTCCCCTTGAACCCCACCCCCCAGCCGTGCAGGGCACCTGCCAACAGGCCCCCACTCATGTCCCACTCATGTCCCATTGCACCCCCAACCCCCAGCACTGAGGGGCACCTGCCAGCAGGCCCCCCACTCATGTCCCCTTGCACCACCGCCCCCAAGCAGTGCAGGGCACCTGCCAACAGGCTCCCACTCATGTCCCACTCATGTCCCCTTGCACCCCCACCCCCCAGCAGTGCAGGGCACTTGCCAGCAGGCCCCCACTCATGTCCCATTCATGTCCCCTTGCACCCCCACCCCCCAGCACTGAGGGGCACCTGCCAGCAGGCCCCCCACTCATGTCCCCTTGCACCACCGCCCCCCAGCAGTGCAGGGCACCTGCCAACAGGCTCCCACTCATGTCCCACTCATGTCCCCTTGCACCCCCACCCCCCAGCAGTGCAGGGCACTTGCCAGCAGGCCCCCACTCATGTCCCATTCATGTCCCCTTGCACCCCCACCCCCCAGAACTGAGGGACACCTGCCAGCAGGCCCCACTCATGTCCCCTTGCACCCCCACCCCCCAGCACTGAGGGGCACCTACCAGCAGGTCCCCACTCATGTCCCCTTGCACCCCTACCCCCCAGCAGTGCAGGGCACCTGCCAGCAGGCCCCCACTCATGTCCCATCGCACCCCCACCCCCCAGCAGTGCAGGGCACCTGCCAACAGGCCCCCACTCATGTCCCATTGCACCCCCACCCCCCAGCAGTGCAGGGCACCTGCCAACAGGCCCCCACTCATGTCCCACTCATTTCCCCTTGCACCCCCACCCCCCAGCAGTGCAGGGCACCTGCCAACAGGCCCCCACTCATGTCCTACTCATGTCCCCTTGCACCCCCACCCACCAGCAGTGAAGGGCACCTGCCAGCAGGCCCCCACTCATGTCCCCTTACACCCCCACCCCCCAGCAGTGCAGGGCACCTGCGTGCAGGCCCCCATTCATGTCCCACTCATTTCCCCTTGCACCCCCAACCCCCAGCAGTGCAGGGCACCTGCCAGCAGGCCCCCACTCATGTCCCCCTGCACCCCAACCCCCCAGAAGTGCAGGGCACCTGCCAGCAGGCCCCCACTCATGTCCCACTCATTTCCCCTTGCATCCCCACCCCCCAGCAGTGCAGGGCACCTGCCAACAGGCCCCCATTAATGTCCCACTCATGTCCCATTACACCCCCACCCCCCAGCAGTGCAGGGCACCTGCCAACAGGCCCCCACTCATGTCCCATTGCACCCCCACCCCCCAGCACTGAGGGGCACCTACCAGCAGAACCCCCACTCATGTCCCCTTGCACCCCACCCCCCAGCAGTGCAGGGCACCTGCCAACAGGCCCCCACTCATGTCCCATTGCACCCCCACCCCCCAGCATTGCAGGGCACCTGCCAACAGCCCCCCACTCATGCCCCACTCATGTCCCCTTGCAGCCCCACCCCCCAGCGCTGAGGGGCACTTGCCAGCAGGCCCCCACTCATGTCCCCTTGCACTTCCACCCCACAGCAGTGCAGGGCACCTGCCAACAGGCCCCGACTCATGTCCCACTCATGTCCCCCTGCACCCCCACCCCCCAGCAGTGCAGGGCACCTGCCAGCAGGCCCCCACTCATGTCCCACTCATGTACCCTTGCACCCCCACCCCCCAGCACTGAGGGACACCTGCCAGCAGGCCCCCACTCATGTCCCCTTGCACCCCCACCCCCCAGCACTGAGGGGCACCTGCCAGCAGGCCCCCACTCATGTCCCACTCATGTCCCATTGCACCCCCACCCCCCAGCAGTGCAGGGCACCTGCCAGCAGGCCCCCACTCATGTCCCACTCATGTCCCATTGCACCCCCACCCCCCAGCACTGAGGGGCACCTGCCAGCAGGCCCCCACTCATGTCCCCTTGCACCACCACCCCCCAGCAGTGCAGGGCACCTGCCAACAGGCCCCCACTCATGTCCCACTCATGTCCCATTGCACCCCCAACCCCCAGCACTGAGGGGCACCTGCCAGCAGGCCCCCACTCATGTCCCCTTGCACCCCCACCCCCCCAGCAGTGCAGGGCACCTGCCAACAGGCCCCCACTCATGTCCCACTCATGTCCCCTTGCACCCCCAACCCCCAGCAGTGCAGGGCACCTGCCAGCAGGCCCCCACTCATATCCCACTCATGTCCCCTTGCACTCCCACCCCCCAGCACTGAGGGGCACCTGCCAGCAGGCCCCCACTCATGTCCCCTTGCACCCCCACCCCCCAGCACTGAGGGGCACCTGCCAGCAGGCCCGACTCATGTCCCACTCATGTCCCCTTGCACCCCCACCCCCCAGCAGTGCAGTGTGTTAGGGAGAATTCTCTGTTTAGGCTGAATTTCCTAACCTAGTGAGTCCCCCAGCAGCTTTGCTGGATTTCTGGAGTTTGTTTTTTTCCATCCTGCCAAGAGTGAGACTCTTTTCTCCCACTCTTAGACATGTATGTCTGTAATACCTTTGAAATGTCAAAGTGTTCGATGGGCTATGGGGTCTTTTACTCCATAGGGTCTCATATGTTTTTCTATGTGTGTTACACCGCACCCTACGTGTCGTAACACGGGGGCGCCCTAGCGGGTCCCCCACCATAGACCCCATACCCGGGGACTGACTCCTGTCTCCCCGGGCATGTAAAGTCACCATTGGCTTTACTAGACCTAAATTTACTAACAGAACTAGTACCAACCATCTTATTGTGGACGTACTAGTAGGGGTAATTCGATTACTCCTGGATCTGTTACTCGAGGGGGCACTGTCCCATCCCCCCTCGTCGAGTTTTGGCTGGTGGCAGTGGAAACTACTTGTTATGTTCTCATTTATCTCTGACGTACCACCGATCTACTTATCTTAAATAAGTTTATCGAGTGGTATTTTCTGCCAGAACTCGGTTTTAAAATGGCGTCTGTGTTCGTCTCTGTGACTCCTAAACCAAAGGTTGAGCCCTTTGTTCCACTTTTGGCGGGCCTCTGTACAGAGACCCTCCAAAGTGGTGCCATTCTGTCTGGGTTACCTCAGGGGTGTGGGAGGGGTTTAGGCACCCTGGACCGAGTTGCCTTGCCAACTCAGGTCGCACTCTGGAGTGATTGGCCCAGGTGGTGAGCCTTCCCGCTCACCACTTAGCATGTGTTGATTGACAGCTAGGCTGAATGAATGGGGGTCTTCTGCATAAAAGCAGGGCTTTTGGGACTGGATCTTCAGAAGTCGCCACAGGACCTAAGAATCCGACGAGGGTAACGCTAAGCCGACCTGCACGACGACACCTCCGGTGGAGCCCTGCGGAACCGACTCACCACTTCCCGACGACAGAGGAGATCTCCCTGCTGGAGAGTCTCTTCCCCTGACTGGTGGGAACAACCAGTCCCCTTTGCTTTTTATTCGCCTCAGGACGCAGTGGTCGAATTGCCCGTGCAGAGCACCTCGGCAACCGGATAGCCACTACCCCCATACCACGACCAAAAAGTGGTGCCTTGTGACGGAGCACTCCGCGGCTGGTCTCTTCCCTGGTGGTGCACCGGACTTTACTTTCCTTCGACGACGAGATCATCTCTACTCTTGGCCAAGACCCGACGTTCATCCACCACCAGGAACAACTGCCCCCGCCGGAGCTGCCCTCCACAACAAGGTACCGTGTCCGCCTGGCTTCCCTTTCGGTCGGTTCGAGTGAGGTGTCTTAATCCTCTCCGTTCCGCTGGGTCGCCTCCAAGCTTTGCTCATTCTTTGTTCTGAACTGGTTCGATCTGCCGATAACAATTTGCTATAAAGACTTGAATGCATCTCCACTAGAGACTTTTTGGGACATCGCGCCTTGCCTCTCTCCGAGTGGGCCTGGCCTCTGAACTTTACAAATCTATTGTGATTCTTGCCTTCCTGCCTTGCATTTTATCCGCATAGGATTGAACTGTGTTGATCTCATAACCTGCCGATCTTTTTCTCTCCTGTCCTAACTAATATTCGAGTGTCATCTAGGTTGAGGTATACACCTCTGTCTGAAAATAAGTGGTACCGGTAGAACCTAGAGTTGTCGATATCTTGCTAGGGGGATTGATCGTTTTCTACTCCGTAGAGTAATTGTGTTTGATTTGTTTGCCGTGATTTGCTTTAGTGTTTTCCATAGATCTTGTGTTATAAATAAATAACTTACTATCTTTACACTAAGCCTCGTTGCATGTTTGCTTGTCTTGCTGTGAAGAATTGCCCTATGTTGTATACTCCACATACTGACCAACTTTTCTTGAGAGACGTCTGACTGCTCAGCCACAGCTACCAAGTGAATCTGTGTGGTACAGACTGCTACCAAGTGGGTTCACCGCCAACGCCTGTAGTCCTAAATCTTTTGCAGTGGTCCCAGAGGGAACTGCACAGGTTTCCGCCTAACACAGGTGTACAGCGGTGGGATTTGTATCGAGTATACAGTTTAGAGTGCTTTTCGACGCTGTAGGATAACTAACCACAAAACTTTGCATAAAAAGCAACTTTCAAAAACATGTCTACGATGGAAACTTACAGTCAAGAATCTTTGTCAGGTGAAAATACTGATAGTTTGCGAGCTCTCTGTAGGCAAGAGAATCTTTCTGTAAGAGGCAAGAAGTTAGAACTAACAGAGAGATTGCTGGCGAACCAAAGTCTGGGTACTGGTTCAGAGGAACCAATCTCTCCAGCAACTGTAGATAACAGTAATGGTGTTGATATGAATCGTAATTCTGATGATAGCGATGAAGAGGCTGACGAGGACGGAGAGGCTAACGAAACTGTCTCCCCCGCTCCTCTACCGGCCTTACCAGCTGTGCCTACGGGGCCCATACCAGGTCCCACAAGTAACCCTGCTTATTTTGAACTTGAAAAAATGAAGCTCGAATTAGAATATAAACGGTTCTTGGCTCAATCTGAACGAAACCAAGAGCTCGAGTTCAGACGGATGAATGCCCAGGCTGAGCAGAAGCAAGCTGAGTTAAGACTCAGAGAAATAGAACTTAATCACGAGTTAGAAATGAAAAAGTTGTCTATGGAAAATGCTTCTCTCTCCTCTGGTTCCTCTAGGAGCTCCAGTCCCAAAAGACCCCGGATGCCGAAGGAATTAGTGGGTATGTATGAACCGAGATTGGATGTGTTGGATTGGTTGAAACTGTTTGAATACAATCATGGGCTCCAGGACATCACCGGGAATGCGTTGCTTCCCTGGTTGTTCTCTAGGCTCCCTCCTGTTGCGACTGATGTGGTAAAGGAGTTGGGGGAGGCGGATAAGACGGATTACGAAAGTGTGAAACTAGCTTTGAAAGCTAGATTCGGGAAGACCCCTTCCCAGTATCTTAAGAGGTTTAGAACCCTCAAAAAGCTGATGGTACCCCTTGGGCTACCTGGGTGAGTGAAGGGTTGAAAAACTTAGAGGGATGGATTAAGGGTTACAAAGTGAACACTTATGAGGGCATGAGAAATCTTTTTATGTTGGAGTCTATTTATGATGCCTGTTCTCCTGAGCTCAGACAGCACTTGGCTGATTCGAAGGAATTGGATTCCAGGGCACTAGCTAAGGCTGCTGACTTGTGGGTTGCCAACAGGGCTACTCATAAGGATTCTGGGGCAACTCAGAAAAAGGATGAGGGAAAACAGCCTAAAAAAGACTCAAAAGAGAATTCGAATAACTCACATTGCAAAGAGGGCCCCAAACAAAACCAGAAGGGTAAGCCACCGGGAAAACCACAGCAGAATAGTGTGTCTTCTGGTGCCAAACCGGAAGGAGGTCAGAACAAGCCACCATTCCAGAAAGCATTCGGTAAATGCTTTGTTTGTGGCTCGACTGACCACGTGAAAGGAGATCCCAGATGTAAGGGTAAACCTTCAGGGGTCCAGCTTGTCTCCTTAGCCTTCGCTCCAGAGGAGGAAGTCCAAATGGCAAGTGGAAACTTTCTACTGCTAGCTGACGAACCCATTGGAGTCTCAGCCAGCGTTTCTTTAGTATCTCTGGGGTTGTGGGAACAACAGAATTTAGATGTCTATAATTTTATCCCCGATAATACTAAAGAGTATTATAAGGACAGTGTCCAGGTGAATGGTCAGGAGACTCCTGCCATCAGGGACACTGGGGCCAGCATAACTGTGGTGGATAAATCGTTTTTTCAGGCTGAGGATGTTGCTAAGGCACCCAAACGCCTCACCAAGTTAGCTGGAGGGCCTGTGCAGATGCTTCCCCAATTACCAGTTCTCATCCAGTGTAACGACATGACTGTGAAGATACCTGTCAGCATACAGAGTGAGGTACCAGGACGCGTACTGTTGGGTAACGATTTGAAAACTCTCGGAGTTGTATCGCATACTCCCAGACCTCCTAGTAAACGGTTACAGGAGCTAACCAGACCTGCAAGAGAGAGGACCATGCGCGGTACTCTCGGGGAGATGATGAAGAAAGAAATCACTCCTGCTCCACTGGAATTGTCGGCCGCTGTCTCCAAGAAATCAGAAGCGAAGGGGAAACCTAAGACTTCTACCCCGAAACCAGCAGCCAGCATTCCAGTGCAGCCGACATGGACTTCCCCGCGGTTGTCCAACTTCACACCCGTAACTCCACCTCCAGCCGAGGCTGAGAGGGAGGTACAACCCTGTGTGGTAGAATTAGACTCTGAGGAAGAGCTAATGGAAGGCCAGGAACTCATTGGAGATCTGGATCCTGTTGACCATCCTGAGCTGCAGTCTTTACTGGCAGAAGGTGGACCCCGCAGGGCAGACTTCAGTAAGGGACAGAGAGAATGTCCAACTCTGGAAGGTCTTCGCCATCAGGCAGAAGCTCAGGCTGAAGGGCAAGAGCCTGGGAAATACAGGTTGCACTGGGAAGATGGCCTCTTCTACAGTGAACCGACCGAGTCTGCACCTGGAGACTACAAACGCCTTGTAGTCCCCCAAGAGAACAGACCACAGTTCTTGCAGTTAGCCCACGAGATTCCTTTGGCTGGTCACTTGAGTTTCAAGAAGACTAAGGAAAGGCTCTCGCTCTACTTCTATTGGCCAAAGATGGGGGCCGAAGTAGAAAAACACTGCAGGAGCTGCCACATCTGCCAGATCTCTGGTAAGGTTGGATCCAAGAACGTGGCACCATTAGTGCCTCTCCCGGTTGTGGGAGTCCCATTTGAGAGAGTAGGGATTGACATCGTTGGTCCCCTTGATCCTCTAACCTCTTCAGGCAACAGGTTTATACTTGTTGTAGTAGACCATGCTACTAGGTATCCTGAGGCAATTCCTATGAGGACTGTTACAGCTCCGGCTGTGGCTAAGGCCCTCCTTGGTATTTTTACCAGGGTTGGGTTTCCTAAGGAAGTAATCTCTGACAGGGGGTCAAACTTTATGTCCCACTACATGAAAGCCATGTGGAAAACCTGCGGAGTAACTTACAAGTTCTCAACGGCTTACCACCCACAAACCAATGGGTTGGTAGAACGGTTCAACCAAACCATGAAGAGCATGATAGGTGCTCTAGAGGAACCCCTTAAGCGTAAGTGGGACCTTCTATTGCCATGCCTTCTCTTTGCTTATAGAGAAGTCCCTCAGGAGGGAGTAGGTTACTCTCCCTTCGAACTACTCTATGGTCATCCCGTCAGAGGTCCATTGGCCCTGATTAAGGAGGGGTTGGAGAGTGCTCCTTCCCCCAAGCCAGTCAGAGTGACTGACTACGTGATAGGTCTCCGGAGGAGAATGTCGCACATGATGACGGAAGCAAGCGATAACTTGAAAGTTGGACAAGCATTGGTCAAGCACTGGCACGATCAAAAGGCTAACATGGTTGAGTTCGCTCAAGACCAGCTCGTTCTCGTTATGATCCCAACAAGGCAGAGGGCCTTGCAAGATAAGTGGATGGGACCCTACCGAGTAGTGGGTAAACTCGGAGAGGTTAACTATCTGGTGGACTTGGGCAATCCCAAGGAGGCTCCGCCAGTCTTTCACACCAACCGACTTAAAGCGTATGTCTCACGACCTGATGTAGGAGCGTTGCTTCTAGCATCAGCCGAGGAAGAAGAAGAGAGTGAAGCTCTTCCGGATCTCCTCAGAGGCTTACCTTTAGGTGAAAAAATTGAAGGAGTGAATCTCTCCTCCAATCTGACACCCGAGCAACAAGAAGAGTGCAAATCTATGTTGAATCAGTTTGCCTCTCTGTTCTCGCTTTCACCAGGCTTGACCCCTTGGGGCCAGCACGACATACTCACTGGTGACTGTCTGCCGGTCAAAAGCAGAGGATACCGCATGTCAGAAAACGTGCGAACCCACATCAAAGGTGAGGTCAGCAAGATGCTTGATCTCGGGGTAATAGAGCCCTCTACTAGTCCATGGTCTAGCCCAGTTGTGTTAGTACCAAAGGCCGGATCTAAAGAGCTTATATTCTGCGTGGACTATAGAGCTCTTAATGCAGTCACCACGACTGATGCCCACCCTTTGCCAAGAACAGATGAGTTGGTGGATAAACTTGGCGCCGCCAAGTTCCTCAGCACATTTGACTTGACGTCAGGCTATTGGCAAATAGCCCTGACAGACCATGCCAAGGAGAAAACTGCATTTTCTACCCCATGTTGGCTTATACCAGTTTAAGGTAATGCCTTTCGGACTAAAGAATGCACCTGCTACGTTTCAACGGATGGTAAACCAGGTTCTGAATGGGATGGAGGACTTCTGCATGGCATACTTGGATGACATCGCAGTGTTCAGCAATTCCTGGGAAGAACATGTAATCCACCTGAGAGATGTTTTGCAGGCTCTTGGACGAGCCAATCTGACCATAAAGGCAAGTAAATGCCAAATTGGACAGAGTAAGGTAGTCTATCTTGGGCATGAGGTAGGAAGTGGAGAAATAAGGCCTTTGCTCAGTAAGATTGAAGCTGTGCAAAATTGGACAACACTGACTACTCAAACCCAGGTGAGAGCCTTCCTAGGCCTCACTGGGTATTACAGGAATTTCATAGAGAACTATGGGACCATAGCTTCTCCACTGAATGTCATCTCCTCGCCCACATTTCCTAAAAAGGTTAAATGGAACGAGGAGTGCAATCAGGCTTTTGAAAACCTGAAACAGGCTCTTTGCCAAGCCCCAGTATTCAGAGCTCCTGATTACCGCCAACACTTCATTGTGCAGACAGACGCTTCCAATGTAGGGATAGGTGCCGTACTCAGTCAACTGGATGGGAAAGGTAGGGAGCACCCCGTTTGCTTCATCAGCCGCAAGCTGAAGGATCCTGAAACAAGGTGGGCAACAATCGAAAGAGAGTGCTTTGCTATCGTGTGGGATCTGAAGAAGTTTAGGCCGTACTTGTATGGTTCTACTTTTGTTATTCAGACTGACCACCAACCCTTGAGATGGTTAATGCAAATGAAAGGGGAGAACCCAAAACTATTGAGATGGTCGATCTGCCTGCAAGGGTTTGATTTCACCATTGAGCACAGGTCAGGGTGTCACCACCAAAATGCTGATGGTCTCTCTAGGATGTATGTCATCGACTAGAGGTATGAGATTCATCCAGGAGTGGATTAAATCCTCCTGTCCCTTAGTCTGGGGGGGGGCGAGTGTTAGGGAGAATTCTCTGTTTAGGCTGAATTTCCTAACCTAGTGAGTCCCCCAGCAGCTTTGCTGGATTTCTCGAGTTTGTTTTTTTCCATCCTGCCAAGAGTGAGACTCTTTTCTCCCACTCATGGACATGTATGTGTGTAATTCCTTTGAAATGTCAGTGTGTTCGATGGGCTATGGGGTCTTTTACTCCATAGGGTCTCATATTTTTTTCTATGTTTGTTACACCGCACCCTACGTGTCGTAACACGGGGGCGCCCTAGCGGGTCCCCCACCATAGTCTCCATACCCGGGGACTGACTCCTGTCTCCCCGGGCATGTAAAGTCACCATTGGCTTTACTAGACCTAAATTTACTAACAGAACTAGTACCAACCATCTTATTGTGGACGTACTAGTAGGGGTAATTCGATTACTCCTGGATCTGTTACTCGAGGGGGCACTGTCCCGTCCCCCCTCGTCGAGTTTTGGCTGGTGGCAGTGGAAACTACTTGTTATGTCGATCCCGAACATAACCCTATGGGATTCGTCCCATTGTTGGAGATTGATACTTTTTTCTCATTTATCTCTGACGTACCACCGATCTACTTATCTTAAATAAGTTTATCGAGTGGTATTTTCTGCCAGAACTCGGTTTTAAAATGGCGTCTGTGTTCGTCTCTGTGACTCCTAAACCAAAGGTTGAGCCCTTTGTTCCACTTTTGGCGGGCCTCTGTACAGAGACCCTCAAAAGTGGTGCCATTCTGTCTGGGTTACCTCCGGGGTGTGGGAGGGGGTTTAGGCACCCTGGACCGAGTTGCCTTGCCAACTCAGGTCGCACTCTGGAGTGATTGGCCCAGGTGGTGAGCCTTCCCGCTCACCACTTAGCATGTGTTGATTGACAGCTAGGCTGAATGAATGGGGGTCTTCTGCATAAAAGCAGGGCTTTTGGGACTGGATCTTCAGAAGTCGCCACAGGACCTAAGAATCCGACGAGGGTAACGCTGAGCCGACCTGCACGACGACACCTCCGGTGGAGCCCTGCGGAACCGACTCACCACTTCCCGACGACAGAGGAGATCTCCCTGCCGGAGAGTCTCTTCCCCTGACTGGTGGGAACAACCAGTCCCCTTTGCTTTTTATTCGCCTCAGGACGCAGTGGTCGAATTGCCCGTGCAGAGCACCTCGGCAACCGGATAGCTACTACCCCTGTACCGTGACCAAAAGGTGGTGCCTTGTGACGGAGCACTCCACGGCTGGTCTCTTCCCTGGTGGTGCACCGGACTTTACTTTCCTTCGACGACGAGATCATCTCTACTCTTGGCCAAGACCCGACGTGCATCCACCACCAGGAACAACTGCCCCCGCCGGAGCTGCCCTCCACAACAAGGTACCGCGTCCGCCTGGCTTCCCTTTCGGTCGGTTCGAGTGAGGTGTCTTAATCCTCTCCGTTCCGCTGGGTCGCCTCCAAGCTTTGCTCATTCTTTGTTCTGAACTGGTTCGATCTGCCGATAACAATTTGCTATAAAGACTTGAATGCATCTCCACTATAGACTTTTTGGGACATCGCGCCTTGCCTCTCTCCGAGTGGGCCTGGCCTCTGAACTTTGCAAATCTATTGTGATTCTTGCCTTCCTGCCTTGCATTTTATCCGCATAGGATTGAACTGTGTTGATTTCATAACCTGCCGATCTTTTTCTCTCCCGTCCTAACAAATATTCGAGTGTCATCTAGGTTGAGGTATACACCTCTGTCTGAAAATAAGTGGTACCGGTAGAACCTAGAGTTGTCGATATCTTGCTAGGGGTATTGATCGTTTTCTACTCCGTAGAGTAATTGTGTTTGATTTGTTTGCCGTGATTTGCTTTAGTGTTTTCCATAGATGTTGTGTTATAAATAAATAACTTACTATCGTTACACTAAGCCTCGTTGCGTGTTTGCTTGTCCTGCTGTGAAGAATTGCCCTATGTTGTATACTCCACATACTGACCAACTTTTCTTGAGAGAAGTCTGACTGCTCAGCCACAGCTACCAAGTGAATCTGTGTGGTACAGACTGATACCAAGTGGGTTCACCGCCAATGCCTGTAGTCCTAAATCTTTTGCAGTGGTCCCAGAGGGAACTGCACAGGTTTCCGCCTAACACAGGGCACCTGCCAACAGGCCCCCACTCATGTCCCACTCATGTCCCCTTGCACCCCCACCACCCAGCAGTGCAGGGCACCTGCCAACAGGCCCTCACTCATATCCCACTCATGTCCCCTTGCACCCCCACCCTCCAGCAGTACAGGGCACCTGCCAGCAGGCCCGCACTCATGTCCCCTTGCACCCCTACCAGCATTGCAGGGCACCTGCCAGCAGGCCCCCACTCATGTCCCACTCATGTCCCCTTGAATCTGCACCCCCCAGCAGTGCAGGGCACCTGCCAGTAGGCCCCCACTCATTTCCCCTTGCACCCCACCCCCAGCAGTGCAGGGCACCTGCCAGCAGGCCCCCACTCATGTCCCATTGCACCCCCACCCCCCAGCAGTGCAGGGCACCTGCCAACAGGCCCCCACTTATGTCCCCTTGCACCCCCACCACCCAGCAGTGCAGGGCACCTGCCAGCATGCCCCCACTCATGTCCCATTACACCCCTACCCCCCCCAGCAGTGCAGGGCACCTGCCAAGAGGCCCCCACTCCTGTTCCCTTGCAACCCCACCCCCCAGCAGTGCAGGGTACCTGCCAGCAGGCCCCCACTCATGTCCCCTTGCACCCTCACCCCAGCAGTGCAGGGCACCTGCCAGCAGGCCCCCACTCATGTCCCATTGCACCCCCAACCCCCAGCAGTGCAGGGCACCTGCCAACAGGCCCCCACTCATGTCCCCTTGCACCCCCACCACCCAGCAGTGCAGGGCACCTGCCAGCAGGCCCCACTCATGTCCCCTTGCACCCCCACCCCCAGCAGTGCAGGGCACCTGCCAACAGGCCCCCACTCATGTCCCACTCATGTCCCATTGCACCCCCACCCTCCAGCAGTACAGGGCACCTGCCAGCAGGCCTCCACTCATGTCCCCTTGCACCCCCACCCCCCAGCAGTGCAGGGCACCTGCCAGCAGGCCCCCACTCATGTCCCACTCATGTCCCCTTGCACCCCCACCCCCCAGCAGTGAAGGGCACCTGCCAGCAGGCCCCCACTCATTTCCCCTTGCACCCCCACCCCCATTACTGGAGGGCACCTTCCAGCAGGCCCCCACTCATGTCCCATTGCACCCCCATCCCCCAGAAGTGCAGGGCACCTGCCAACAGGCCCCCACTTATGTCCCCTTGCACCCCCACCCCCCAGCAGTGCAGGGCACCTACCAGCAGGCCCCCACTCATGTCCCATTACACCCCCACGCCCCAGTAGTGCAGGGCACCTGCCAAGAGGCCCCCACTCATGTCGCACTCATGTTCCCTTGCACCCCCACCCCCAGCAGTGCAGGGCACCTGCCAGCAGGCCCCCACTCATATCCCCTTGCACCCCCAGCAGTGCAGGGTACCTGCCAGCAGGCCCCCACTCATGTCCCATTGCAACCCCACCCCCCAGCAGTGCAGGGCACCTGCCAACAGGCCCCCACTCATGTCCCCTTGCACCCCCACCCCCCAGCAGTGCAGGGCACCTGCCAACAGGCCCCCACTTATGTCCCCTTGCACCGCCACCCCCCAGCAGTGCAGGGCACCTGCCAGCAGGCCCCCACTCATGTCCCATTACACCCCCACCCCCCCAGCAGTGCAGGGCACCTGCCAACAGGCCCCCACTCATGTCCCCTTGCACCCCCACCCCCCAGCAGTGCAGGGCACCTGCCAGCAGGCCCCCACTCATGTCCCATTGTACCCCCACCCCCCAGCAGTGCAGGGCACCTGCCAACAGGCCCCCACTCATGTCCCATTGCACCCCACCCCCCCCAGCACTGAGGGGCACCTGCCAGCAAAGCCCCCACTCATGTCCCCTTGCACCCCCACCCCCAGCAGTGCAGGGCACCTGCCAACAGGCCCCCACTCATGTCCCACTCATGTCCCATTGTACCCCCACCCCCCAGCAGTGCAGGGCACCTGCCAACAGGCCCCTACTCACGTCCCCTTGTACCCCCGCCCCTCATCACTGAGGGGCACCTGCCAGCAGGCCCCCACTCTTGTTCCCTTGCACCCCCACCCCCCAGCAGCGCAGGGCACCTGCCAGCAGGCCCCCACTCATGTCCCCTTCGACCCCCACCCTCCAGTAGTGCAGGGCACCTGCCAGCAGGCCCCCACTCATGTCCCATTGCACCCCCACCCCCCAGCAGTGCAGGGCACCTGCCAACAGGCCCTCACTCATGTCCCCTTGCACCCCCGACCCCCAGCAGTGCAGGGCACCTGCCAGCAGGCCCCCACTCATGTCCCCTTGTACCCCCACCCCCCAGCAGTGCAGGGGACCTGCCAACAGGCCCCCATTAATGTCCCACTCATGTCCCATTGCACCCCCAACCCCCAGCAGTGCAGGGCACCTGCCAACAGGCCCCCACTCATGTCCCATTGCACCCCCAACCCCCAGCACTGAGGGGCACCTACCAGCAGAACCCCCACTCATGTCCCCTTGCACCCCACCCCCCAGCTGTGCAGGGCACCTGCCAACAGGCCCCCACTCATGTCCCACTCATGTCCCATTGCACCCCAAACCCCCAGCACTGAGGGGCACCTGCCAGCAGGCCCCCACTCATGTCCCCTTGCACCCCCACCCCCCAGCAGTGCAGGGCACCTGCCAACAGGCCCCCACTCATGTCCCATTGCACTCCCACCCCCCAGCAGTACAGGGCACCTGCCAACAGGCCCCACTCATGTCCCATTGCACCCCCACCCCCCAGCACTGAGGGGCACCTGCCAGTAGGCCCCAACTCATGTCCCCTTGCACCCCCACCCCCCAGCAGGGCGGGGCACCTGCCAACAGTCCCCCACTCATGTCCCACTCATGTCCCATTGCACCCCCACCTCCCAGCAGTGCAGGACACCTGCCAACAGGCCCCCACTCATGTCCCAATCATGTCCCCTTGCACCCCCAACCCCCAGCAATGAGGGGCACCTGCCAGCAGGTCCCCACTCATGTCCCCTTGCACCCCCACCCCCCAGCAGTGCAGGGCACCTGCCAACAGGCCCCCACTCATGTCCCACTCATGTCCCCTTGCACCCCCACCCCCCAGCAGTGCAGGGCACCTGCCAGCAGGCCCCCACTCATGTCCACTTGCACCCCCACCCCCCAGCACAGAGGGGCACCTGCCAGCAGGCCCCCACTCATGTCCCCTTGCACCCCCACCTCCCAGCACTGAGGAGCACCTGCCAGCAGGCCCTCACTCATGTCCCCTTGCACCCCCACCCCCCAGCAGTGCAGGGCACCTGCCAGCAGGCCCCCACTCATGTCCCATCGCACCCCCACCCCCCAGCAGTGCAGGGCACCTGCCAACAGGCCCCCACTCATGTCCCATTGCACCCCCATCCCCCAGCAGTGCAGGGCACCTGCCAACAGGCCCCCACTCTTGTCCGATTGCACCCCCACCACCCAGAACTGAGGGGCACCTGCCAGCAGGCCCCCACTCATGTCCCACTCATGTCCCCTTGCACCCCCACCCCCAGCAGTGCAGGGCACCTGCCAGCAGGCCCCCACTCATGTCCCCTTGCACCCCCACCCCCCAGCAGTGAAGGGCACCTGCCAGCAGGCCCCCACTCATGTCCCACTCATTTCCCCTTGCACCCCCACCCCCCAGAAGTGCAGGGCACCAGCCAACAGGCCCCCACTCATGTCCCTTTGCACGCCAACCCCCCAGCAGTGCAGGACACCTGCCAGCAGGCCCCCACTCACATCCCATTGCACCCCCACCCCCCAGCAGTGCAGGGCACCTGCCAACAGGCCCCCACTCATGTCCCACTCATGTCCCCTTGCACCACCCACCCCCCAGCCTTGCAGGGCACCTGCCAGCAGGCCCCCACTCATGTCCCCTTGCACCCCCACCCCCCAGCAGTGCAGGGCACCTGCCAGCAGGCCCCCACTTGTGTCCCATTGCACCCCCACCCCCCAGCAGTGCAAGGCACCTGCCAACAGGACCCCACTCATGACACCTTACACCCCCACCCCCCAGCAGTGCAGGGCACCTGCCAGCAGGCCCCCACTCATGTCCCCTTGCACCCCCACCCCCCAGCAGTGCAAGGCACCTGCCAACAGGACCCCATTAATGTCCCACTCGTGTCCCATTGCACCCCCAACCCCCAGCAGTGCAGGGTACCTGCCAACAGGCCCCCACTCATGTCCCATTGCACCCCCACCCCCAGCACTGAGGGGCACCTACCAGCAGAACCCCCACTCATGTCCCCTTGCACCCTACCCCCCAGCCGTACAGGGCACCTGCCAACAGGCCCCCACTCATGTCTCACTCGCTGTCATGAGCTCTGCTTCCAAAAGATCAGGACTTGCCCGACTCCCTTGGAAGCAGACCCATAACCCCGGTTCTGAGTGCTAGCCAGTCCCAATTGGGACCTTTTGGACCCTGTCCTGGCGCCAGTGGCACCAGGCTCATAAAGATGCCCAGCCCCAGCGCTGGAAGCGCCGGGCTCATAATGCTTGGGTGGACTTACCTGCAGCAGACCATGCTGCTTACTTACCTGCCAGTTGAACCCCTGATCCTCTTCTGTTTGGGACTACTTTTCCTGTTGGGTGGGGCAGGAGCCACTCCCTAGGTTCAGAACACTGGAACTCTTCTGGAAAGCAGGAACTCTTTTCTTAGGCGTGGCTGTGGAAGGAGACACCTAAGCACTACAGGAGGCTATTTAAACCACACCCGATGGATGAATCTTGCTTTGCGTTATTCTGCATTCTCTGCAGCAGAACGCTCATCGTGTCTTCTGCTTCTGATCCTGGGCCTAAGGGAACAAAGGCTTACCATCCTGGAATCCAGTCTTCAGCAGCACCTGTAAAGACAAAGAAAGAACAGGTTAGCACTACGGTCTTTAGTGGCAGCGCATCTCTTACCTGGTCCATCGGCTGTCACCAACCCCTCGCGCTGCATTCCGGCATCTGAAAGACAAAGGCTTACCTACTCTTCGCATGCTCCGGAGGTCTTCGCACTGCATTCCGGCATCTGAAAGACAAAAGCTTACCAGCTCTTCGCACGCTCCGGAGGCCTTCGGCGCTGCATCCCGCATCTGAAAGACAAAAGAAGGTGCGTTTAAAGACATTGGGCAACTTTATTACTCACGTGCCATTACTCCTTCCCACGCCGAATCCAGTGGGTATTCCAGCACCCTTCAGCTTCTCTAAAGCTCCGAAACTTGTACCTGCAAGATAAAAGGGACAGTTAGTGCGCATCGTGAAGCAGGCTACAAGCGCTTACTTACGTGCTTCCAGGCGCTTCTATTCCTCACGCGGGTTCGATCCTCAACTCTCATCAGCCCGCCATCCGCCATCGCCAGAACCCTGCAAAACAAGAGATATCATTACAAAAGACTTTTAAGACATTTGAAGTGCCCAGAACTTACCGTTCGTGCAGTTAACGACAGACAGCAGTCCTCTGAGGTCAAGAGGCCTGCACCCTTATCCATTGAAGAAGTTGGTTACGGCACCCTGCCCCGAGGCAGATGGAGAGCTCGGCGTTCACTTACCTAAGGTGAGGGTGTTAACCTTTGGGGTTCTACAGGAGAAGAGAAAGGGAGAGGAGAGAGGCACCCAATAACCCCAGTTCATTAATCCCATATTTTCTATCTGCAGACATCTTACTCTTCGAGTCAGACATACAGTGCACAGAGGTCCAGCCCAAAGAGCCAACCGTGTGTAACACATCACCTTTGAAGATACGGCATTCACCCAGTCAAGACCGGCGCCTCTGCGGGAATCAGGTGAGCGTTACAGAACGCAAAGCCTATCGCAAAACTCCCACCCAGGCGCTATGGAAACCTCAGATACCGACCAGCTAGCCCAGTTACTTGGGGAACTAAGAGCAGAAGTGCATGCAGCCCGTCAGGAAATGAATGCTCTAAGAAGGGAACTGATTATTTCCAAGGAGCGAACAGACGATCTCGCAAGACAATTGCTACAGTCACAAGCCGGACAAACTATGTTACCCGCATCAGGGGCAAATCTTCCTTCAACATCCTCTACGAACCCAGTGCATATCAACCTACCTGGGAATGTACCTCTGGCTCCGCCCGAACGATTTTCTGGTGACCCAAAGAGGTTTGCAGTATTTATTAATCAGTGCCGGTTGCACTTCTTATGCCGGCCAGCAGCCTTTCCAACTGATCAAGCTAAGGTAGCTTTCGTGCTTTCGTACCTTAGTGGCAATGCGGCAGACTGGTCGATCCCTCTAGTTAATCAAGATGATCCGGTTCTCCATGATTTTCGAGGTTTCAGCTCAGTATGGAAAAACTGTTTGCAAGACATTCACAGGGGCAGGCCTTGGACAATGAACTCCTTTCATTGCGACAGGGTAATCAAGACCTTTTGGCTTATATTGCGTCTTTCAACAGACTGATAGTGGAAACTCGATGGCCTGAGGACAAAAGGATTACGCTGTTTTATAGAGGTCTTTGTGGAGAGCTCAAAGATGTGTTAGCCCAAGTAGTGAATCCCCCGCAAGACTGTTTGGACTATATTGACTTAGTCGTTCAAATTGACCACAGACTGCAGAACAGGAAGGCCGATCGTTCCAAGTTTGATGCTCGAGTATTTTCCAAACCACCAACTCCTACCAAAGGAGTAGACTCCGGGGAACCCATGCAAATAGGGGGCCTGAAAGGACCACTAACACAAAAGGAGCGGGAAAGGAGAAAACAGATGCAATTATGCCTCTATTGCGGAAACCCGGGGCACTTTCTTCGAGACTGTCCGGTGAAACCAGCCAAGAAGGCAGTAGGAGCTGCAGTTACCAGGGTCACAAACTCTGAGCAGGGAAACGACCTCGCCCGACAAGAATAGAGGTCCTCTTGCCGAGCGTTAAAACCAGTTCCGTGACCTCGCATTTCGTGATACCTATGGTCCTCATTAGCCCTGAACATCCCGATCGATTACATGCGATTGAAGCTGACGTCGACAGCGGTGCCATCGGCAATTATGTGGATCATGAAATGGTTTTGAGGATGAATCTGACTCTTTGTCCAAAGGCTGTAAAGGACGTCATTACTACGCTGGATGGTACGGAGATAGCCTCCGGACCAGTAACGCATACCACCCAAGAAGTGACGCTAGTAAGTCAAGATGGACACCATGAGAAGATCGTGTTCGATGTGATCAAGGCCCCCCAGTTCCAGATTATTCTAGGAATTCCTTGGTTAGAGAAGCACAATCCTCAGATCGATTGGCGAGCAAGAACGGTTCAGTTTCCAGAATGTGTCTCCACTTTTCACCCTCGACCTGGTGTTGCACTGGCAGCAATTTCCTCAGAGGCTCCTCAGTTACCTCCTGAATACCTAGAATTCCAAGATGTTTTCCGGAAGGATCAGGCTAACTCTCTATCTCCTCATAGGTCTTCTGACTGCCAGATAGACCTGATACCTGGATCTACTCCTCCTTGTATTAAAATTTATGCCCTCACCGAGCATGAGAATCTTCACCTCCGACAATACCTGGATCAATACCTAGCGAATGGGTTTATTCGTCCTTCCAAGTCCCCTGCTTCCTCAGCTTTGTTCTTCGTTCCAAAAAAAGAAGGGGACCTTAGAACTTGTATAGATTATCGCGCCCTGAACCAGATCACCGTTAAGAATAGATATCCGTTACCTTTGATCCCTGAACTCCTGGACCAAGTCAGAAAAGCATGCATATACACAAAGCTGGATATTAGAGGAGCCTACCACTTGGTACGAGTAAAAGAGGCCGATGAATGGAAGACGGCCTTCCGCACCAAGTATGGGCTATTTGAATATCAGGTAATGCCCTTCGGACTTTGCAATGCCCCGGCCGCCTTTCAATATTTTATAAACAATGTCCTCCGAGAGCTCATAGATGTGTGTGTTGTTGTTTAAATTGACGACATCCTCGTTTATTCTTCATCGGAAACTGAACATCGGAAACACGTGAAAATGGTCCTCGAGAGATTGCGTCAACACAAACTTTTCGCTAAGTTGGAAAAATGTGTTTTCAACGGTACTGAAGTTGAATTCTTGGGATTCATATTATCACCTAGCGGAGTGCGTATGGATTCAAAGAAGGTCGATGCAATTCTCAAATGGCCATCGCCATCCTCCGTAAAAGGTGTTCAAAGCATGTTAGGCTTCACTAACTTTTACCGCAGGTTTATCCCCGAATTCTCTCGAATAGTCCAGCCCATCACCGCCTTGTTAAAGAAAAACAAACGTTTTGAATGGTCTACCGAGGCGGAACAAGCTTTCCAGAATTTGAAGACTAGATTTATCTCTGCACCGATCTTAAAACATCCTCGCCCAGAACTCCCCTACATCGTTGAAACTGATGCTTCGAGCCTTGCCATGGGGGCAGTTCTATCACAAAAGGACCCAGTAACCAATCAGTTGCATCCCGTGGCATTTTGGTCCCGCAAATTCTCGCCTCCTGAAATCAATTACACTATTACTGATAAGGAACTTCTAGCTATCAAGTCCGCCTTTAAGGCTTGGCGGCATTATCTTCTGGGGGCCCGACGCACCGTTACTGTGATTACAGATCACCGAAACCTGTAATATTTGAAAACCGCAAAAGCTCAATCCTCTAGGCAACTCCGTTGGGCACTATTCTTTGCCGAGTTTGACTTCATAATTACCTATCGACCTGGTACAAAAAACGGTAAAGCTGATGCCCTTTCTCGGATGGGAGTGGAAGAACATTTGATCAATCCTAAACCTGTACCTATCATTCCCGAACAAAGAATTCTAGGTGTAATCACCACACAATCCATAGAGGAAGTTAAGGATAAAGCCAGGCTAGTGGTAACTCCAGCAGACATACAGAATTGGCATCTGCAGGGAAAGGACTTTACGGTGAAGGACAACCTATTATATTTCCAAGAACGGTTATACCTGCCCAGCACAGATTTACAGAAAAAGGTAATCTCTTGTTATCACGATTCTTTAATGGAAGGACATCCCGGTAGGACCAAGATCTCGGAAAAGATCAAGCGCTACTTCTGGTGGCCGTCTTGGAAAAAAGATATCAGAGACTTTATAATGTCATGTGGAGTATGCGCCCAAAACAAGAGTCAAAAGGAAAAACCAGCCGGCCTCTTACGCCCTATTGACATCCCGCCTCGCCCTTGGCATACGCTTTCTATGGACTTCATCACCGATCTACCTCCATGCTCCGGATACAATACGATCCTAGTAATCGTGGACCTATTCTCCAAGATGGCGCATTTCATTTCACTCAAAGGCTTACCAACAGCAGCAACTCTGGCCCGAGAATTTCTCGAAAACATCGTCCGACTGCACGGTTTTCCTTCAGTTCTAATTTCGGATCGAGGTAGTCAATTTATTTCTCATTTTTGGCGAAGTTGCTGTCGGTCGGCTCAAATTGATGTGAGACTTTCGACCAGCCACCACCCTCAAACCGACGGACAAAAAGAGAGGACCAATCAAACGCTGGAACAGTATTTGCGCTGCATGCTACAACAAACTGAAAAAACTTGGAAAGATATCCTTTGGATAGCCGAATATGCCTACAATAACTCTGTCCACTCGGGAACTGGGAAGACCCCGTTTTTTCTTTTATACGGTAGTCACCCTCGAACCTCGGAGTTGGATCCACTCCAAGATCTTGGAACACCAGCAGTAGACCACCTGCATTCTACAATCACCCAAACCTTTAAGGAAGCCGTTTCTCACCTTCAAAGGGCTAAAGAACAATACAAGAAAGGAGCAGACCAACATCGGAAGGAATCCCCCCAATATCAAGTAGGAGATCAAGTCTGGTTATCCACCAAATATCTACCTCTAAAAGGACCACGCACATTCAACCCAAGATACCTTGGTCCCTATTCCATCACTACCATAGTAAATCCAGTAGCGGTCAAGTTGGACTTGCCCCCTCACATGAAGATACATCCGGTCTTCCACGTCTCTATTAAAACCCGTGCAACCTCAAACCAGACTAACTACATCTCCAAAACCTATTCTAGTTGATGGAGAACTCGAGTTTGAAGTCAAAAGCATCCTGGATTCCAAGATCTCCAAATCTAAACTATTTTACCTGATTGACTGGAAAAGCTACGGTCCCCAAGAAAGATCCTGGGAACCTGCAGAATATGTCCACGCGCCTCGTCTAATCAAAAGATTTCATCGAACATTTCCTAACAAGCCCAAACCCCCGGAGAAGCCCGGTTTGGGAGGGGCCTTGAGGGGGGGGGTGCTGTCATGATCTCTGCTTCCAAAAGATCAGGACTTGCCCGACTCCCTTGGAAGCAGACCCATAACCCCGGTTCCGAGTGCCAGCCAGTCCCAATTGGGACCTTTTGGACCCTGTCCTGGCGCCAGTGGCACCAGGCTCATAAAGATGCCCAGTCCCAGCGCTGGAAGCGCCGGGCTCATAATGCTTGGGTGGTCTTACCTGCAGCAGACCATGCTGCTTACTTACCTGCCAGTTGAACCCCTGATCCTCTTCTGTTTGGGACTACTTTTCCTGTTGGGTGGGGCAGGAGCCACTCCCTAGGTTCAGAACACTGGAACTCTTCTGGAAAGCAGGAACTCTTTTCTTAGGCGTGGCTGTGGAAGGAGACACCTAAGCACTACAGGAGGCTATTTAAACCACACCCGATGGATGAATCTTGCTTTGCGTTATTCTGCATTCTCTGCAGCAGAACGCTCATCGTGTCTTCTGCTCCTGATCCTGGGCCTAAGGGAAGAAAGGCTTACCATCCTGGAATCCAGTCTTCAGCAGCACCTGTAAAGACAAAGAAAGAACAGGTTAGCACTACGGTCTTCAGTGGCAGCGCATCTCTTACCTGGTCCATCGGCTGTCACCAACGCCTCGCGCTGCATTCCGGCATCTGAAAGACAAAGGCTTAGCTACTCTTCGCATGCTCCGGAGGTCTTCGCACTGCATTCCGGCATCTGAAAGACAAAAGCTTACCAGCTCTTCGCACGCTCCGGAGGCCTTCGGCGCTGCATCCCGCATCTGAAAGACAAAAGAAGGTGCGTTTAAAGACATTGGGCAACTTTATTACTCACGTGCCATTACTCCTTCCCACGCCGAATCCAGTGGGTATTCCAGCACCCTTCAGCTTCTCTAAAGCTCCGAACTTGTACCTGCAAGATAAAAGGGACAGTTAGTGTGCATCGTGAAGCAGGCTACAAGCGCTTACTTACGTGCTTCCAGGCGCTTCTATTCCTCACGCGGGTTCGATCCTCAACTCTCATCAGCCCGCCATCCGCCATCGCCGGAACCCTGCAAAACAAGAGATATCATTACAAAAGACTTTTAAGACATTTGAAGTGCCCAGAACTTACCGCTCGTGCAGTTAACGACGGACAGCAGTCCTCTGAGGTCAAGAGGCCTGCACCCTTATCCAGTGAAGAAGTTGGTTACGGCACCCTGCCCCGAGGCAGATGGAGAGCTCGGCGTTCACTTACCTAAGGTGAGGGTGTTAACCTTTGGGGTTCTACAGGAGAAGAGAAAGGGAAGAGGAGAGAGGCACCCAATAACCCCAGTTCATTAATCCCATATTTTCTATCTGCAGACATCTTACTCTTCGAGTCAGACATACAGTGCACAGAGGTCCAGCCCAAAGAGCCAACCGTGTGTTACACATCACCTTTGAAGATACGGCATTCACCCAGTCAAGACCGGCGCCTCTGCGGGAATCAGGTGAGCGTTACACTCATGTCCCATTGCACCCCAACCCCCAGCACTGAGGGGCACCTGCCAGCAGGCCCCCACTCATGTCCCCTTGCACCCCCACCCCCCAGCAGTGCAGTGCACCTGCCAACAGGCCCCCACTCATGTCCCACTCATGTCCCCTTGCACCCCCACCCCCGAGCAGTGCAGGGCAACTGCCAGCAGGCCCCCACTCATGTCCCACTCATGTCCCCTTGCACCCCCACCCCCCAGCACTGAGGGGCACCTGCCAGCAGGCCCCCACTCATGTCCCCTTGCACCCCCACCCCCAGCACTGAGGGGCACCTGCCAGCAGGCCCCTACTCATCTCCCCTTGCACCCCCACCCCCCAGCAGTGCAGGGCACCTGCCAGCAGGCCCCCACTCATGTCACATCGCACCCCCACCCCCCAGCAGTGCAGGGCACCTGCCAACAGGCCCCCACTCATGTCCCATTGCACCCCCACCCCCCAGCAGTGCAGGGCACCTGCCAACAGGCCCCCACTCATGTCCCATTGCACCCCCACCCCCCAGCACTGAGGGGCACCTGCCAGCAGGCCCCCACTCATGTCCCACTCATGTCCCCTTGCACCCCCACCCACCAGCAGTGAAGGGCACCTGCCAGCACGCCCCCACTCATGTCCTCTTGCACCCCCACCCCCCAGCAGTGCAGGGCACCTGCCAGCAGGCCCCCACTCATGTCCCACTCATTTCCCCTTGCACCCCCATCCCCCAGCAGTGCAGGGCACCTGCCAGCAGGCCCCCACTCATGTCCCCTTGCACCCCAACCCCCCAGCAGTGCAGGGCACCTGCCAGCAGGCCCCCACTCATGTCCCACTCATTTCCCCTTGCACCCCCACCCCCCAGCAGTGCAGGGCACCTGCCAACAGGCCCCCATTAATGTCCCACTCATGTCTCATTGTACCCCCACCCCCAGCAGTGCAGGGAACCTGCCAACAGGCCCCCAATCATGTCCCATTGCACCCCCAGCCCCCAGCACTGAGGGGCACCTACCAGCAGAACCCCCACTCATGTCCCCTTGCACCCCACCCCCCAGCAGTGCAGGGCACCTGCCAACAGGCCCCCACTCATGTCCCACTCATGTCCCATTGCACCCCACCCCCCAGCAGTGCAGGGCACCTGCCAACAGCCCCCCACTCATGTCCCACTCATGTCCCCTTGCAGCCCCACCCTCCAGCACTGAGGGACACCTGCCAGCAGGCCCCCACTCATGTCCCCTTGCTCCCCCACAGCCCAGCACTGAGGGGCACCTGCCAGCAGGCCCCCACTAATGTCCCCTTGCACCCCCACCCCCCAGCAGTGCAGGGCACCTGCCAACAGGCCCCCACTCATGTCCCACTCATGTCCCCTTGCACCCCCACCACCCAGCAGTGCAGGGAACCTGCCAACAAGACCCCACTCATGTCCCACTCATGTACCCTTGCACCCCCACCCCCCAGCACTGAGGGACACCTGCCAGCAGGCCCCCACTCATGTCCCCTTGCACACCCACCCCTCAGCACTGAGGGGCACCTGCCAGCAGGCCCCCACTCATGTCCCCTTGCACCCCCACCCCCCAGCAGTGAAGGGCACCTGCCAACAGGCCCCCACTCATGTCCCAATCATGTCCCATTGCACCCCCAACCCCCAGCACTGAGGGGCACCTGCCAGCAGGCCCCCACTCATGTCCCCTTGCACCCCCGTCCCCCAGCAGTGCAGGGCACCTGCCAACAGGCCCCCACTCATGTCCCACTCATGTCCCCTTGCACCCCCACCCCCCAGCAGTGCAGGGCACCTGCCAGCAGGTCCCCACTCATGTCCCACTCATGTCCCCTTGCACCCCCACCCCCCAGCACTGAGGGGCACCTGCCAACAGGCCCCCACTCATGTCCTATTGCACCCCCACCCCCCAGCACTGAGGGGCACCTGCCAGCAGGCCCCCACTCATGTCCCAGCCATGTCCCCTCGCACCCCCACCCACCAGCAGTGAAGGGCACCTGCCAGCAGGCCCCCACTCATGTCCCCTTGCACCCCCACCCCCAGCAGTGCAGGGCACCTGCCAGCAGGCCCCCACTCATGCCCCACTCATTTCCCCTTGCACCCCCACTCCCCAGCAGTGCAGGGCACCTGCCAGCAGGCCCCCACTCATGTCCCCTTGCTCCCCAACCTCCCAGCAGTGCAGGGCACCTGCCAGCAGGCCCCCACTCATGTCCCACTCATTTCCCCTTGCACCCCCACCTCCCAGCAGTGCAGGGCACCTGCCAACAGGCCGCCATTAATGTCCCACTCATGTCCCATTGCACCCCCACGCCCCAGCAGTGCAGGGCACCTGCCAACAGGCCCCCACTCATGTCCCATTGCACCCCCACCCCCCAGCACTGAGGTGCACCTACCAGCAGAACCCCCACTCATGTCCCCTTGCACCCCACCCCCCAGCAGTGCAGGGCACCTGCCAACAGGCCCCCACTCATGTCCCACTCATGTCCCATTGCACCCCCACCCCCCAGCAGTGCAGGGCACCTGCCAACAGGCCCCCACTCATGTCCCACTCATGTCCCCTTGCAGCCCCACCCTCCAGCACTGAGGGGCACCTGCCAGCAGGCCCCCACTCATGTCCCCTTGCACTTCCTCCCCACAGCAGTGCAGGGAACCTGTCAACAGGCCCTGACTCATGTCCCACTCATGTCCCCCTGTACCCCCACCCCCCAGCAGTGCAGGGCACCTGCCAGCAGGCCCCCACTCATGTCCCACTCATGTCCCCTTGCACCCCCACCCCCCAGCACTGAGGGACACCTGCCAGCAGGCCCCCACTCATGTCCCCTTGCACCCCCACCCCCCAGCAGTGCAGGGCACCTGCCAACAGGCCCCCACTCATGTCCCCTTGCACCCCCACCACCCAGCAGTGCAGGGAACCTGCCAACAAGCCCTCACTCATATCCCACTCATGTCCCCTTGCATCCCCACCCTCCAGCAGTACAGGGCACCTGCCAGCAGGCCCCCACTCATGTCCCCTTGCACCCCCACCCCCCAGCATTGCAGGGCACCTGCCAGCAGGCCCCCACTCATGTCCCACTCATGTCCCCTTGAATCCGCACCCCCCAGCAGTGCAGGGCACCTGCCAGTAGGCACCCACTCATTTCCCCTTGCACCCCACCCCCAGCAGTGCAGGGCACCTGCCAGCAGGCCCCCACTCATGTCCCATTGCACCCCTACCCCCCAGCAGTTCAGGGCACCTGCCAACAGGCCCCCACTTATGTCCCCTTGCACCCCCACCACCCAGCAGTGCAGGGCACCTGCCAGCAGGCCCCCACTCATGTCCCATTACACCCCCACCCCCCCAGCAGTGCAGGGCACCTGCCAAGAGGCCCCCACTCATATTCCCTTGCACCCCCACATCCCAGCAGTGCAGTGTACCCGCCAGCAGACCCCCACTCATGTCCCCTTGCACCCCCACCCCCAGCAGTGCAGGGCACCTGCCAGCAGGCCCCCACTCATGTCCCATTGCACCCCCACCCCCCAGCAGTGCAGGGCACCTGCCAACAGGCCCCCACTCATGTCCCCTTGCACCCCCACCCCCCAGCAGTGCAGGGCACCTGCCAGCAGGCCCCCACTCATGTCCCCTTGCACCCCCACCCCCCAGCAGTGCAGGGCACCTGCCAACAGGCCCCCACTCATGTCCCATTGCACCCCCACCCTCCAGCAGTACAGGGCACCTGCCAGCAGGCCCCCACTCATGTCCCCTTGCACCCCAACCCCCAGCAGTGCAGGGCACCTGCCAGCAGACCCCCACTCATGTCCCCTTGCACCCCCACCCCCCAGCAGTGCAGGGTACCTGCCAGCAGGCCCCCACTCATTTCCCCTTGCACCCCCACCCCCAGCAGTGCAGGGCACCTGCCAGCAGGCCCCCACTCATGTCACATTGCACCCCCATCCCCCAGAAGTGCAGGGCACCTGCCAACAGGCCCCCACTTATGTCCCCTTGCACCCCCACCCCCCAGCAGTGCAGGGCACCTGCCAGCAGGCCCCCACTCATGTCCCATTACACCCCCACCCCCCCAGTAGTGCAGGGCACCTGCCAAGAGGCCCCCACCCATGTCCGACTCATGTTCCCTTGCACCCCCACCCCCCAGCAGTGCAGGGCACCTGCCAGCAGGCCCCCACTCATGTCCCATTGCACCCCCACCCCCCAGCAGTGCAGGGCACCTGCCAACAGGCCCCCACTCATGTCCCATTATACCCCCACCCCCCCAGCAGTGCAGAGCACCTGCCAAGAGGCCCCCACTCATGTCCCACTCATGTTCCCTTGCACCCCCCACCTCCCAGCAGTGCTGGGCACCTGCCAGCAGGCCCCCACTCATGTCCCCTTGCACCCCCACCCCCCAGCAGTGCAGGGCACCTGCCAACAGGCCCCCACTCATGTCCCACTCATGTCCCATTGCACCCCCACCCCCTAGCAGTGCAGGGCACCTGCCAGCAGGCCCCCACTCATGTCCCATTGCACCCCCACCCCCCAGAAGTGCAGGGCACCTGCCAACAGGCCCCCACTTATGTCCCCTTGCACCCCCACCCCCCAGCAGTGCAGGGCACCTGCCAGAAGGCCCCCACTCATGTCCCACTCATGTTCCCTTGCACCCCCACCCCCCAGCAGTGCAGGGCACCTGCCAGCAGGCCCCCACTCATGTCCCATTGCACCCCCACCCCCCAGAAGTGCAGGGCACCTGCCAACAGGCCCCCACTCATGTCCCCTTGCACCCCCACCCCCCAGCAGTGCAGGGCACCTGCCAACAGGCCCCACTCATGTCCCCTTGCACCCCCACCCCCAGCAGTGCAGGGCACCTGCCAGCAGGCCCCCACTCATGTCCCCTTGCACCCCCACCCCCCAGCAGTGCAGGGCACCTGCCAACAGGCCCCCACTCATGTCCCACTCATGTCCCATTGCACCCCCACCCCCCAGCAGTACAGGGCACCTGCCAACAGGCCCCCACTCATGTCCCATTGCACCCCTACTCCCCAGCACTGAGGGGCACCTGCCAGCAGGCCCCCACTCATGTCCCCTTGCACCCCCAACCCCCAGCAGTGCAGGGCACCTGCCAACAGGCCCCCACTCATGTCCCACTCATGTCCCCTTGCACCCCCACCCCCCAGCAGTGCAGGGCACCTGCCAACAGGCCCCACTCATGTCCCCTTGCACCCCCACCCCCCAGCAGTGCAGGGCACCTGCCAGCAGGCCCCCACTCATTTCCCCTTGCACCCCCATTCCCAGCAGTGCAGGGCACCTGCCAGCAGGCCCCCACTCATGTCCCATTGCACCCCAACCCCCAGAAGTGCAGGGCACCTGCCAACAGGCCCCCACTTATGTCCCCTTGCACCCCCACCCCCCAGCAGTGCAGGGCACCTGCCAGCAGGCCCCCACTCATGTCCCATTATACCCCCACCCCCCCAGTAGTGCAGGGCACCTGCCAAGAGGCCCCCACTCATGTCCCACTCATGTTCCCTTGCACCCCCACCCCCCAGCAGTGCAGGGCACCTGCCAGCAGGCCCCCACTCATGTCCCATTGCAACCCCACCCCCCAGCAGTGCAGGGCACCTGCCAACAGGCCCCCACTCATGTCCCATTACACCCCCACCCCCCCAGTAGTGCAGGGCACCTGCCAAGAGGCCCCCACTCATGTCCCACTCATGTTCCCTTGCACCCCCACCCCCTAGCAGTGCAGGGCACCTGCCAGCAGGCCCCCACTCATGTCCCCTTGCACCCCCACCCCCCAGCAGTGCAGGGCACCTGCCAACAGGCCCCCACTCATGTCCCACTCATGTCCCATTGCACCCCCACCCCCCAGCAGTGCAGGGCACCTGCCAGCAGGCCCCCACTCATGTCCCATTGCACCCCCACCCCCAGAAGTGCAGGGCACCTGCCAACAGGCCCCCACTTATGTCCCCTTGCACCCCCACCCCCCAGCAGTGCAGGGCACATGCCAGGAGGCCCCCACTCTTATCCCATTACACCCCCACCCCCCCAGCAGTGCAGGGCACCTGCCAAGAGGCCCCCACTCATGTCCCACTCATGTTCCCTTGCACCCCCACCCCCCAGCAGTGCAGGGCACCTGCCAGCAGGCCCCCACTCATGTCCCCTTGCACCCCCACCCCCAGCAGTGCAGGGCACCTGCCAGCAGGCCCCCACTCATGTCCCATTGCACCCCCACCCCCCAGCAGTGCAGGGCACCTGCCAACAGGCCCCCACTCATGTCCCCTTGCACCCCCACCCCCCAGCAGTGCAGGGCACCTGCCAGCAGGCCCCCACTCATGTCCCCTTGCACTCCCACCCCCCAGCAGTGCAGGGCACCTGCCAACAGGCCCCCACTCATGTCCCACTCATGTCCCATTGCACCCCCACCCCCCAGCAGTACAGGGCACCTGCCAACAGGCCCCCACTCATGTCCCATTGCACCCCTACTCCCCAGCACTGAGGGGCACCTGCCAGCAGGCCCCCACTCATGTCCCCTTGCACCCCCACCCCCCAGCAGTGCAGGGCACCTGCCAACAGGCCCCCACTCATGTCCCACTCATGTCCCCTTGCACCCCCACCCCCCAGCAGTGCAGGGCACCTGCCAACAGGCCCCACTCATGTCCACTTGCACCCCCACCCCCCAGCAGTGCAGGGCACCTGCCAGCAGCCCCCCACTCATGTCCCCTTGCACCCCCACCCCCCAGCAGTGCAGGGCACCTGCCAACAGGCCCCCACTCATGTCCCACTCATGTCCCATTGCACCCCCACCCCCCAGCAGTACAGGGCACCTGCCAACAGGCCCCCATTCATGTCCCATTGCACCCCTACTCCCCAGCACTGAGGGGCACCGGCCAGCAGGCCCCCACTCATGTCCTCTTGCACCCCCACCCCCCAGCAGTGCAGGGCACCTGCCAACAGGCCCCCACTCATGTCCCACTCATGTCCCATTGCACCCCCACCCCCCAGCAGTACAGGGCACCTGCCAACAGGCCCCCACTCATGTCCCATTGCACCCCTACTCCCCAGCACTGAGGGGCACCTGCCAGCAGGCCCCCACTCATGTCCCCTTGCACCCCCAACCACCAGCAGTGCAGGGCACCTGCCAACAGGCACCCACTCATGTCCCACTCATGTCCCCTTGCACCCCCACCCCCAGCACTGAGGGGCTCCTGTCAGCAGGCCCCCACTCATGTCCCCTTGCACCCCCACCCCCCATCAGTGCAGGGCACCTGCCAACAGGCCCCCACTCATGTCCCACTCATGTCCCCTTGCACACCTACCCCCAGCAGTGCAGGGCACCTGCCAGCAGGCCCCCACTCATGTCCCACTCATGTCTCCTTGCACCCCAACCCCCCAGCCGTGCAGGGCACCTGCCAGCAGGCCCCCACTCATGTCCCATTGCACCCCACCCCCCCAGCACTGAGGGGCACCTGCCAGCAAAGCCCCCACTCATGTCCCCTTGCACCCCCACCCCCAGCAGTGCAGGGCACCTGCCAACAGGCCCCCACTCATGTCCCACTCATGTCCTATGTACCCCCACCCCCCAGCAGTGCAGGGCACCTGCCAACAGGCCCCTACTCATGTCCCCTTGCACCCCCACCCCCATCACTGAGGCGCACCTGCCAGCAGGCCCCCACTCTTGTTCCCTTGCACCCCCACCCCCCAGCACTGCAGGGCACCTGCCAGCAGGCCCCCACTCATGTACCCTTGGACCCCCACCCTCCAGTAGTGCAGGGCACCTGAAAGCAGGCACCCACTCATGTTCCATTGCACCCCCACCCCCCAGCAGTGCAGGACACCTGCCAACAGGCCCACACTCATGTCCCCTTGCACCCCCACCCCCCAGCAGTGCAGGGCACCTGCCAGCAGGCCCCCACTCATGTCCCCTTCCACCCCCACCCCCCAGCAGTGCAGGGCACCTGCCAACAGGCCCCCATTAATGTCCCACTCATGTCTCATTGCACCCCCAACCCCCAGCAGTGCAGGGCACCTGCCAACAGGCCCCCACTCTTATCCCATTACACCCCCACCCCCCGAGCAGTGCAGGGCACCTGCCAAGAGGCCCCCACTCATGTCCCACTCATGTTCCCTTGCACCCCCACCCCCCAGCAGTGCAGGGCACCTGCCAACAGGCCCCCACTCATGTCCCACTCATGTCCCATTGCACCCCCACCCCCCAGCAGTACAGGGCACCTGCCAACAGGCCCCCACTCATGTCCCATTGCACCCCTACTCCCCAGCACTGAGGGGCACCTGCCAGCAGGCCCCCACTCATGTCCCCTTGCACCCCCAACCACCAGCAGTGCAGGGCACCTGCCAACAGGCACCCACTCATGTCCCACTCATGTCCCCTTGCACCCCCACCCCCAGCACTGAGGGGCTCCTGTCAGCAGGCCCCCACTCATGTCCCCTTGCACCCCCACCCCCCATCAGTGCAGGGCACCTGCCAACAGGCCCCCACTCATGTCCCACTCATGTCCCCTTGCACACCTACCCCCAGCAGTGCAGGGCACCTGCCAGCAGGCCCCCACTCATGTCCCACTCATGTCTCCTTGCACCCCAGCCCCCCAGCAGTGCAGGGCACCTGCCAGCAGGCCCCCACTCATGTCCCATTGCACCCCACCCCCCCAGCACTGAGGGGCACCTGCCAGCAAAGCCCCCACTCATGTCCCCTTGCACCCCCACCCCCAGCAGTGCAGGGCACCTGCCAACAGGCCCCAACTCATGTCCCACTCATGTCCTATGTACCCCCACCCCCCAGCAGTGCAGGGCACCTGCCAACAGGCCCCCACTCTTGTTCCCTTGCACCCCCACCCCCCAGCACTGCAGGGCACCTGCCAGCAGGCCCCCACTCATGTACCCTTGGACCCCCACCCTCCAGTAGTGCAGGGCACCTGAAAGCAGGCACCCACTCATGTTCCATTGCACCCCCACCCCCCAGCAGTGCAGGACACCTGCCAACAGGCCCACACTCATGTCCCCTTGCACCCCCACCCCCCAGCAGTGCAGGGCACCTGCCAGCAGGCCCCCACTCATGTCCCCTTCCACCCCCACCCCCCAGCAGTGCAGGGCACCTGCCAACAGGCCCCCATTAATGTCCCACTCATGTCCCATTGCACCCCCACCCCCCAGCAGTGCAGGGCACATGCCAGGAGGCCCCCACTCTTATCCCATTACACCCCCACCCCCCCAGCAGTGCAGGGCACCTGCCAAGAGGCCCCCACTCATGTCCCCCTGCACCCCACCCCCCAGCCGTGCAGGGCACCTGCCAACAGGCCCCCACTCATGTCCCACTCATGTCCCATTGCACCCCCAACCCCCAGCACTGAGGGGCACCTGCCAGCAGGCCCCCACTCATGTCCCCTTGCACCCCCCCCAGCAGTGCAGGGCACCTGCCAACAGGCCCCCACTCATGTCCCACTCATGTCACCTTGCACCCCCACCCCCCAGCAGTGCAGGGCACCTGCCAGCAGGCCCCCACTCATGTCCCACTCATGTCCCCTTGCACCCCCACCCCCGGCCCCCACTCATGTCCCCTTGCACCCCCACCCCCCAGCACTGAGGGGCACCTGCCAGCAGGCCCCCACTCATGCCCCCTTGCACCCCCACCCCCCAGCAGTGCAGGGCACCTGCCAGCAGGCCCCCACTCATGTCCCATCACACCCCCACCCCCCAGCAGTGCAGGGCACCTGCCAACAGGCCCCCACTCATGTCCCATTGCACCCCCACCCCCCACCAGTGCAGGGCACCTGCCAACAGGCCCCCACTCATGTCCCATTACACCCCCACCCCCCAGCACTGAGGGGCACCTGCCAGCAGGCCCCCACTCATGTCCCACTCATGTCCCCTTGCACCCCCATGCACCAGCAGTGAAGGGCACCTGCCAGCAGGCCCCCACTCATGTCCCCTTGCAACCCCACCCCCCAGCAGTGCAGGGCACCTGCCAGCAGGCCCCCACTCATGTCCCACTTATTTCCCCTTGCACCCCCACCCCCCAGCAGTGCAGGGCACCTGCCAGCAGGCCCCCACTCATGTCCCCTTGCACCCCAACCCACCAGCAGTGCAGGGCACCTACCAGCAGGCCCCCACTCATGTCCCACTCATTTCCCCTTGCACCCCCACCACCCAGCAGTGCAGGGCACCTGCCAACAGGCCCCCATTAATGTCCCACTCATGTCCCATTGCACCCCCACCCCCCAGAAGTGCAGGGCACCTGCCCACAGGCCCCCACTCATGTCCCATTGCACCCCCACCCCCCAGCACTGAGGGGCACCTACCAGCAGAACCCCCACTCATGTCCCCTTGCACACCACCCCCCAGCAGTGCAGGGCACCTGCCAACAGGCCCCCACTCATGTCCCACCCATGTCCCCTTGCAGCCCCACCCCCCAGCACTGAGGGGCACCTGCCAGCAGGCCCCCACTCATGTCCCCTTGCACTTCCACCCCACAGCAGTGCAGGGAACCTGCCAACAGGCCCCGACTCATGTCCTCCTGCACCCCCACCCCCAGCAGTGCAGGGCACCTGCCAGCAGGCCCCCACTCATGTCCCACTCATGTACCCTTGAACCCCCATGCCCCAGCACTGAGGGACACCTGCCAGCAGGCCCCCACTCATGTCCCCTTGCACCCCCACCCCCCAGCACTGAGGGTCACCTACCAGCAGAACCCCCACTCATGTCCCCCTGCACCCCACCCCCCAGCCGTGCAGGGCACCTGCCAACAGGCCCCCACTCATGTCCCACTAATGTCCCCTTGCAGCCCCACCCCCCAGCACTGAGGGGCACCTGCCAGCAGGCCCCCACTCATGCCCCCTTGCACTTCCACCCCACAGCAGTGCAGGGCACCTGCCAACAGGCCCCGACTCATGTCCCACTCATGTCCCCCTGCACCCCCACCCCCAGCAGTGCAGGGCACCTGCCAGCAGGCCCCCACTCATGTCCCACTCATGTACCCTTGAACCCCCACGCCCCAGCACTGAGGGACACCTGCCAGCAGGCCCCCACTCATGTCCCCTTGCACCCCCACCCCCCAGCACTGAGGGGCACCTACCAGCAGAACCCCCACTCATGTCCCCCTGCACCCCACCCCCCAGCCGTGCAGGGCACCTGCCAACAGGCCCCCACTCATGTCCCACTCATGTCCCATTGCACCCCCAACCCCCAGCACTGAGGGGCACTTTCCAGCAGGCCCCCACTCATGTCCCCTTGCACCCCCACCCCCCAGCAGTGCAGGGCACCTGCCAACAGGCCCCCACTCATGTCCCACTCATGTCACCTTGCACCCCCACCCCGCAGCAGTGCAGGGCACCTGCCAGCAGGCCCCCACTCATGTCCCACTCATGTCCCCTTGCACCCCCACACCGCAGCACTGAGGGACACCTGCCAGCAGGCCCCCACTCATGTCCCATCGCACCCCCACGCCCCAGCAGTGCAGGGCACCTGCCAACAGGCCCCCACTCATGTCCCATTGCACCCCCAACCCCCACCAGTGCTGGGCACCTGCCAACAGGCCCCCACTCATGTCCCATTGCACCCCCACCCCCAGCACTGGGGGCACCTGCCAGCAGGCCCCCACTCATGTCCCACTCATGTCCCCTTGCACCCCCACCCACCAGCAGTGAAGGGCACATGCCAGCAGGCCCCCACTCATGTCCCCTTGCACCCCCACCCCCCAGCAGTGCAGGGCACCTGCCAGCAGGCCCCCACTCATGTCCCACTCATTTCCCCTTGCACCCCCACCCCCAGCAGTGCAGGGCACCTGCCAGCAGGCCCCCACTCATGTCCCCTTGCACCCCAACCCCCCAGCAGTGCAGGGCACCTACCAGTAGGCCCCCACTCATGTCCCACTCATTTCCCCTTGCACCCCCACCACCCGGCAGTTCAGGGCACCTACCAACAGGCCCCCATTAATGTCCCACTCATGTCCCATTGCACCCCCACCCCCCAGCAGTGCAGGGCACCTGCCCACAGGCCCCCACACATGTCCCATTGCACCCCCACCCCCCAGCACTGAGGGGCACCTACCAGCAGAACCCCCACTCATGTCCCCTTGCACACCACCCCCCAGCAGTGCAGGGCACCTGCCAACAGGCCCCCACTCATGTCCCACTCATGTCCCCTTGCAGCCCCACCCCCCAGCACTGAGGGGCACCTGCCAGCAGGGCCCCACTCATGTCCCCTGGCACTTCCACCCCACAGCAGTGCAGGGCACCTGCCAACAGGCCCCGACTCATGTCCCACTCATGTCCCCCTTCACCCCCACCCCCAGCAGTGCAGGGCACCTGCCAGCAGGCCCCCACTCATGTCCCCTTGCACCCCCACCCCCCAGCACTGAGGGGCACCTGCCAGCAGGCCCCCACTCATGTCCCACTCATGTCCCCTTGCACCCCCACCACCCAGCAGTGCAGGGCACCTGCCAACAGGCCCTCACTCATCTCCTACTCATGTCCCCTTGCACCCCCACCCTCCAGCAGTACATGGCACCTGCCAGCAGGCCCCCACTCATGTCCCCTTGCACCCCCACCCCCCAGCAGTGCAGGGCACCTGCCAGCAGGCTCCCACTCATGTCCCACTCATGTCCCCTTGAATCCGCACCCCAGAGCAGAGCAGGGCACCTGCCATTAGGCCCCCACTCATTTAACCTTGCACCCCCACCCCCAGCAGTGCAGGGCACCTGCCAGCAGGCCCCCACTCATGTCCCATTGCACCCCCACCCCCCAGCAGTGCATGGCACCTGCCAACAGGCCCCCACTCATGTCCCACTCATGTCCCAATGCACCCCCACCCCCCAGCAGTGCAGGGCACCTGCCAGCAGGCCCCCACTCATGTCCCATTGCACCCCCACCCCCCAGAAGTGCAGGGCACCTGCCAACAGGCCCCCACTTATGTCCCCTTGCACCCCCACCCCCCAGCAGTGCAGGGCACCTGCCAGAAGGCCCCCACTCATGTCCCATTACACCCCCACCCCCCCAGCACTGCAGGGCACCTGCCAGCAGGCCCCCACTCATGTCCCCTTGCACCCCCACGCCCAGCAGTGCAGGGCACCTGCCAGCAGGCCCCACTCATGTCCCATTGCACCCCCACCCCCCAGCAGTGCAGGGCTCCTGCCAACAGGCCCCCACTCATGTCCCCTTGCACCCCTACCCCCCAGCAGTGCAGGGCACCTGCCAACAGGCCCCACTCATGTCCCCTTGCACCCCCACCCCCCAGCAGTGCAGGGCACCTGCCAGCAGGCCCCCACTCATGTCCCCTTGCACCCCCACCCCCCAGCAGTGCAGGGCACCTGCCAACAGGCCCCCACTCATGTCCCACTCATGTCCCATTGCACCCCCACCCCCCAGCAGTACAGGGCACCTGCCAACAGGCCCCCACTCATGTCCCATTGCACCCCTACTCCCCAGCACTGAGGGGCACCTGCCAGCAGGCCCCCACTCATGTCCCCTTGCACCCCCACCCCCCAGCAGTGCAGGGCACCTGCCAACAGGCCCCCACTCATGTCCCACTCATGTCCCCTTGCACCCCCACCCCCCAGCAGTGCAGGGCACCTGCCAACAGGCCCCACTCATGTCCCCTTGCACCCCCACCCCCCAGCAGTGCAGGGCACCTGCCAGCAGGCCCCCACTCATGTCCCCTTGCACCCCCACCCCCCAGCAGTGCAGGGCACCTGCCAACAGGCCCCCACTCATGTCCCACTCATGTCCCATTGCACCCCCACCCCCCAGCAGTACAGGGCACCTTCCAATAGGCCCCCATTCATGTCCCATTGCACCCCTACTCCCCAGCATTGAGGGGCACCTGCCAGCAGGCCCCCGCTCATGTCCCCTTGCACCCCCACCCCCCAGCAGTGCAGGGCACCTGCCAACAGGCCCCCACTCATGTCCCACTCATGTCCCATTGCACCCCCACCCCCCAGAAGTACAGGGCACCTGCCAATAGGCCCCCACTCATGTCCCCTTGCACCCCCAACCCCCAGCAGTGCAGGGCACCTGCCAACAGGCACCCACTCATGTCCCACTCATGTCCCCTTGCACCCCCACCCCCCAGCACTGAGGGGCTCCTGTCAGCAGGCCCCCACTCATGTCCACTTGCACCCCCACCCCCAGCAGTGCAGGGCACCTGCCAACAGGCCCCCACTCATGTCGGACTCATGTACCCTTGCACCCCCACCCCCCAGCAGTGCAGGGCACCGGCCAGCAGGCCCCCACTCATGTCCCCTTGCACCCCCACCCCCCAGCAGTGCAGGGCACCTGCCAACAGGCCCCCACTCATGTCACACTCATGTCCCATTGCACCCCAACCCCCCAGCAGTGCAGGGCACCTGCCAACAGGCCCCCACCCATGTCCCATTGCACCCCCACCCCCCAGCACTGAGGGGCACCTGCCAGCAGGCCCCCACTCATGTTCCCTTGCACTCCCACCCCCCAGCAGTGCAGGGCACCTGCCAACAGGCCCCCACTCATGTCCCACTCATGTCCCATTGCACCCCCACCCCCCAGCAGTGCAGGGCACCTGCCAACAGGCCCCCACTCATGTCCGACTCATGTCCCCTTGCACACCTACCCCCCAGAAGTGCAGGGCACCTGCCAGCAGGCCCCCACTCATGTCCCACTCATGTCTCCTTGCACCCCAACCCCCCAGCAGTGCAGGGCACCTGCCAGCAGGCCCCCACTCATGTCCCATTGTACCCCCATCCCCCAGCAGTGCAGGGCACCTGCCAACAGGCCCCCACTCATGTCCCATTGCACCCCACCCCCCCAGCACTGAGGGGCACCTGCCAGCAAAGCCCCCACTCATGTCCCCTTGCACCCCCACCCCCAGCAGTGCAGGGCACCTGCCAACAGGCCCCCACTCATGTCCCACTCATGTCCTATGTACCCCCACCCCCCAGCAGTGCAGGGCACCTGCCAACAGGCCCCTACACATGTCCCCTTGCACCCCCACCCCCCATCACTGAGGGGCACCTGCCAGCAGGCCCCCACTCTTGTTCCCTTGCACCCCCACCCCCCAGCACTGCAGGGCACCTGCCAGCAGGCCCCCACTCATGTCCCCTTGGACCCCCACCCTCCAGTAGTGCAGGGCACCTGCCAACAGGCCCCCACTCATGTTCCATTGCACCCCCACCCCCCAGCAGTGCAGGACACCTGCCAACAGGCCCCCACTCATGTCCCCTTGCACACCCACCCCCCAGCAGTGCAGGGCACCTGCCAGCAGGCCCCCACTCATGTCCCACTCATGTCCCCTTGCACCCCCACCCACCAGCAGTGAAGGGCACCTGCCAGCAGGCCCCCACTCATGTCCCCTTGCACCCCCACCCCCCAGCAGTGCAGGGCACCTGCCAGCAGGCCCCCACTCATGCCCCCTTGCACCCCCACCCCCCAGCAGTGCGGGGCACCTGCCAGCAGGCCCCCACTCATGTCCCATCACACCCCCACCCCCCAGCAGTGCAGGGCACCTGCCAACAGGCCCCCACTCATGTCCCATTGCACCCCCACCCCCCACCAGTGCAGGGCACCTGCCAACAGGCCCCCACTCATGTCCCATTACACCCCCACCTCCCAGCACTGAGGGGCACCTGCCAGCAGGCCCCCACTCATGTCCCACTCATGTCCCCTTGCACCCCCACCCACTAGCAGTGAAGGGCACCTGCCAGCAGGCCCCCACTCATGTCCCCTTGCACCCCCACCCCCCAGCAGTGCAGGGCACCTGCCAGCAGGCCCCCACTCATGTCCCACTCATTTCCCCTTGCACCCCCACCCCCCAGCAGTGCAGGGCACCTGCCAGCAGGCCCCCACTCATGTCCCCTAGCACCCCCACCCCCCAGCAGTGCAGGGCACCTGCCAGCAGGCCCCCACTCATGTCCCCTTGCACCCCCACCACCCAGCAGTGCAGGGCACCTGCCAACAGGCCCCCATTAATGTCCCACTCATGTCCCATTGCACCCCCACCCCCCAGCAGTGCAAGGCACCTGCCAGCGGGCCCCCACTCATGTCCCCTTGCACCCCCACCCCCCAGCAGTGCAGGGCACCTGCCAGCAGGCCCCCACTCATGTCCCACTCATTTCCCCTTGCACCCCCACCCCCCAGCAGTGCAGGGCACCTGCCAGCAGGCCCCCACTCATGTCCCCTTGCACAACAACCACCCAGCAGTGCAGGGCACCTACCAGCAGGCCCCCACTCATGTCCCACTCATTTCCCCTTGCACCCCCACCACCCAGCAGTGCAGGGCACCTGCCAACAGGCCCCCATTAATGTCCCACTCATGTCCCATTGCACCCCCACCCCCAGCAGTGCAGTGCACCTGCCAACAGGCCCCCACTCATGTCCCACTCATGTCCCCTTGCAGCCCCACCCCCCAGCACTGAGGGGCACCTGCCAGCAGGCCCCCACTCATGTCCCCTTGCACTTCCACCCCACAGCAGTGCAGGGCACCTGTCAACAGACCCCGACTCATGTCCCACTCATGTCCCCCTGCACCCCCACCCCCAGCAGTGCAGGGCACCTGCCAGCAGGCCCCCACTCATGTCCCACTCATGTACCCTTGAACCCCCACGCCCCAGCACTGAGGGACACCTGCCAGCAGGCCCCCACTCATGTCCCCTTGCACCCCCACCCCACAGCACTGAGGGTCACCTACCAGCAGAACCCCCACTCATGTCCCCCTGCACCCCACCCCCCAGCCGTGCAGGGCACCTGCCAACAGGCCCCCACTCATGTCCCACTCATGTCCCATTGCACCCCCAACCCCCAGCACTGAGGGGCACCTGCCAGTAGGCCCCCACTCATGTCCCCTTGCACCCCCACCCCCCAGCAGTGCAGGGCACCTGCCAACAGGCCCCCACTCATGTCCCACTCATGTCACCTTGCACCCCCACCCCCCAGCAGTGCAGGGCACCTGCCAGCAGGCCCCCACTCATGTCCCACTCATGTCCCCTTGCACCCCCACCCCCCATCACTGAGGGGCACCTGCCAGCAGGCCCCCACTCATGTCCCCTTGCACCCCCACCCCCCAGCACTGAGGGGCACCTGCCAGCAGGGCCCCACTCATGCCCCCTTGTACTCCCACCCCCCAGCAGTGCAGGGCACCTGCCAGCAGGCCCCCACTCATGTCCCATCGCACCCCCACCCCTCAGCAGTGCAGGGCACCTGCCAACAGGCCCCCACTCATGTCCCATTGCACCCCCACCCCCCACCAGTGCAGGGCACCTGCCAACAGGCCCCCACTCATGTCCCATTGCACCCCCACCCCCAGCACTGAGGAGCACCTGCCAGCAGGCCCCCACTCATGTCCCACTCATGTCCCCTTGCACCCCCACCCACCAGCAGTGAAGGGCACATGCCAGCAGGCCCCCACTCATGTCCCCTTGCACCCCCACCCCCCAGCAGTGCAGGGCACCTGCCAGCAGGCCCCCACTCATGTCCCACTCATTTCCCCTTGCACCCCCACCCCCCAGCAGTACAGGGCACCTGCCAGCAGGCCCCCACTCATGTCCCCTTGCACCCCAACCCCCCAGCAGTGCAGGGCACCTACCAGCAGGCCCCCACTCATGTCCCACTCATTTCCCCTTGCACCCCCACCACCCAGCAGTGCAGGGCACCTGCCAAAAGGCCCCCATTAATGTCCCACTCATGTCCCATTGCACCCCCACCCCCCAGCAGAGCAGGGCACCTGCCCACAGGCCCCCACTCATGTCCCATTGCACCCCCACCCCCCAACACAGAGGGGCACCTACCAGCAGAACCCCCACTCATGTCCCCTTGCACACCACACCCCAGCAGTGCAGGGCACCTGCCAACAGGCCCCCACTCATGTCCCACTCATGTCCCCTTGCTGACCCACCCCCCAGCACTGAGGGGCACCTGCCAGCAGGCCCCCACTCATGTCCCCTGGCACTTCCACCCCACAGCAGTGCAGGGCACCTGCCAACAGGCCACGACTCATGTCCCACTCATGTCCCCATTCGCCCCCACCCCCAGCAGTGCAGGGCACCTGCCAGCAGGCCCCCACTGATGTCCCATTGCACCCCAACCCCCCAGCAGTGCAAGGCACCTGCCAACAGGCCCCCACTTATGTCCCCTTGCACCCCCACCCCCCAGCAGTGCAGGGCACCTGCCAGCAGGCCCCCACTCATGTTCCCTTGCACCCCTACCCCCCAGCAGTGCAGGGTACCTGCCAGCAGGCCCCCATTCATGTCCCCTTGCACCCCACCCCCAGCAGTGCAGGGCACCTGCCAGCAGGCCCCCACTCATGTCCCATTGCACCCCCACCCCGCAGCAGTGCAGGGCACCTGCCAACAGGCCCCCACACATGTCCCCTTGCACCCCCACCCCCAGCAGTGCAGGGCACCTGCCAGCAGGCCCCCACTCATGTCCCCTTGCACCCCCACCCCCCAGCAGTGCAGGGCACCTGCCAACAGGCCCCCACTCATGTCCCACTCATGTCCATTGCACCACCACCCTCCAGCAGTGCAGGGCAACTGCCAGCAGGCCCCCACTCATTTCCCCTTGCACCCCCACCCCCCAGAAGTGCAGGGCACCTGCCAAAGGGCCCCCACTTATGTCCCCTTGTACGCCCACCCCCCAGCAGTGTAGGGCACCTGCCAGCAGGCCCCCACTCATGTCCCATTACACCCCCACCCCCCCAGTAGTGCAGGGCACCTGCCAAGAGGCCCACACTCATGTCCCACTCATGTTCCCTTGCACCCCCACCCCCCAGCAGTGCAGGGCACCTGCCAACAGGCCCCCACTCATGTCCCATTGCACCCCTACTCCCCAGCACTGAGGGGCACCTGCCAGCAGGCCCCCACTCATGTCCCACTCATGTCCCATTGCACCCCCACCCCCCAGCAGTGCAGGGCACCTGCCAACAGGCCCCCACTCATGTCCCACTCATGTCCCATTGCACCCCCACCCCCCAGCAGTGCAGGGCACCTGCCAACAGGCCCCCACTCATGTCCCATTGTACCCCTACTCCCCAGCACTGAGGGGCACCTGCCAGCAGGCCCCCACTCATGTCCCCTTGCACCCCCACCCCCCGGCAATGCAGGGCACCTGCCAACAGGACCCCACTCATGTCCCACTCATGTCCCATTGCACCCCCACCCCCCAGCAGTGCAGGGCACCTGCCAACAGGCACCCACCCATGTCCCACTCATGTCCCCTTGCACCCCCACCCCCCAGCACTGAGGGGCTCCTGCCAGCAGGCCCCCACTCATGTCCCCTTGCACCCCCACCCCCCAGCAGTGCAGGGCACCTGCCAACATGCCCCCAATCATTTCTGACTCATGTCTCCTTGCACACCTACCCCCCAGCAGTGCAGGGCACCTGCCAACAGGCCCCCACTCATGTCCCACTCATGTCCCCTTGCACCCCCACCCCCCAGCAGTGCAGGGCACCTGCAAGCAGGCCCCCACTCATGTCCCATTGTACCCCCACCCCCCAGCAGTGCAGGGCACCTGCCAACAGGCCCCCACTCATGTCCCACTCATGTCCCATTGCACCCCCAACCCCCAGCACTGAGGGGCACCTGCCAGTAGGCCCCCACTCATGTCCCCTTGCACCCCCACCCCCCAGCAGTGCAGGGCACCTGCCAACAGGCCCCCACTCATGTCCCACTCATGTCACCTTGCACCCCCACCCCCCAGCAGTGCAGGGCACCTGCCAGCAGGCCCCCACTCATGTCCCACTCATGTCCCCTTGCACCCCCACCCCCCATCACTGAGGGGCACCTGCCAGCAGGCCCCCACTCATGTCCCCTTGCACCCCCACCCCCCAGCACTGAGGGGCACCTGCCAGCAGGGCCCCACTCATGCCCCCTTGTACTCCCACCCCCCAGCAGTGCAGGGCACCTGCCAGCAGGCCCCCACTCATGTCCCATCGCACCCCCACCCCTCAGCAGTGCAGGGCACCTGCCAACAGGCCCCCACTCATGTCCCATTGCACCCCCACCCCCCACCAGTGCAGGGCACCTGCCAACAGGCCCCACTCATGTCCCATTGCACCCCCACCCCCAGCACTGAGGAGCACCTGCCAGCAGGCCCCCACTCATGTCCCACTCATGTCCCCTTGCACCCCCACCCACCAGCAGTGAAGGGCACATGCCAGCAGGCCCCCACTCATGTCCCCTTGCACCCCCACCCCCCAGCAGTGCAGGGCACCTGCCAGCAGGCCCCCACTCATGTCCCACTCATTTCCCCTTGCACCCCCACCCCCCAGCAGTGCAGGGCACCTGCCAGCAGGCCCCCACTCATGTCCCCTTGCACCCCAACCCCCCAGCAGTGCAGGGCACCTACCAGCAGGCCCCCACTCATGTCCCACTCATTTCCCCTTGCACCCCCACCACCCAGCAGTGCAGGGCACCTGCCAAAAGGCCCCCATTAATGTCCCACTCATGTCCCATTGCACCCCCACCCCCCAGCAGTGCAGGGCACCTGCCAACAGGCCCCCACTCATGTCCCACTCATGTCCCCTTGCTGACCCACCCCCCAGCACTGAGGGGCACCTGGCAGCAGGCCCCCACTCATGTCCCCTGGCACTTCCACCCCACAGCAGTGCAGGGCACCTGCCAACAGGCCACGACTCATGTCCCACTCATGTCCCCATTCGCCCCCACCCCCAGCAGTGCAGGGCACCTGCCAGCAGGCCCCCACTGATGTCCCATTGCACCCCAACCCCCCAGCAGTGCAAGGCACCTGCCAACAGGCCCCCACTTATGTCCCCTTGCACCCCCACCCCCCAGCAGTGCAGGGCACCTGCCAGCAGGCCCCCACTCATGTTCCCTTGCACCCCTACCCCCCAGCAGTGCAGGGTACCTGCCAGCAGGCCCCCATTCATGTCCCCTTGCACCCCACCCCCAGCAGTGCAGGGCACCTGCCAGCAGGCCCCCACTCATGTCCCATTGCACCCCCACCCCGCAGCAGTGCAGGGCACCTGCCAACAGGCCCCCACACATGTCCCCTTGCACCCCCACCCCCAGCAGTGCAGGGCACCTGCCAGCAGGCCCCCACTCATGTCCCCTTGCACCCCCACCCCCCAGCAGTGCAGGGCACCTGCCAACAGGCCCCCACTCATGTCCCACTCATGTCCATTGCACCACCACCCTCCAGCAGTGCAGGGCAACTGCCAGCAGGCCCCCACTCATTTCCCCTTGCACCCCCACCCCCCAGAAGTGCAGGGCACCTGCCAAAGGGCCCCCACTTATGTCCCCTTGTACCCCCACCCCCCAGCAGTGTAGGGCACCTGCCAGCAGGCCCCCACTCATGTCCCATTACACCCCCACCCCCCCAGTAGTGCAGGGCACCTGCCAAGAGGCCCACACTCATGTCCCACTCATGTTCCCTTGCACCCCCACCCCCCAGCAGTGCAGGGCACCTGCCAACAGGCCCCCACTCATGTCCCATTGCACCCCTACTCCCCAGCACTGAGGGGCACCTGCCAGCAGGCCCCCACTCATGTCCCACTCATGTCCCATTGCACCCCCACCTCCCAGCAGTGCAGGGCACCTGCCAACAGGCCCCCACTCATGTCCCACTCATGTCCCATTGCACCCCCACCCCCCAGCAGTGCAGGGCACCTGCCAACAGGCCCCCACTCATGTCCCATTGTACCCCTACTCCCCAGCACTGAGGGGCACCTGCCAGCAGGCCCCCACTCATGTCCCCTTGCACCCCCACCCCCCGGCAATGCAGGGCACCTGCCAACAGGACCCCACTCATGTCCCACTCATGTCCCATTGCACCCCCACCCCCCAGCAGTGCAGGGCACCTGCCAACAGGCACCCACCCATGTCCCACTCATGTCCCCTTGCACCCCCACCCCCCAGCACTGAGGGGCTCCTGCCAGCAGGCCCCCACTCATGTCCCCTTGCACCCCCACCCCCCAGCAGTGCAGGGCACCTGCCAACATGCCCCCAATCATGTCTGACTCATGTCTCCTTGCACACCTACCCCCCAGCAGTGCAGGGCACCTGCCAACAGGCCCCCACTCATGTCCCACTCATGTCTCCTTGCACCCCCACCCCCCAGCAGTGCAGGGCACCTGCAAGCAGGCCCCCACTCATGTCCCATTGTACCCCCACCCCCCAGCAGTGCAGGGCACCTGCCAACAGGCCCCCACTCATGTCCCCTTGCACCCCCACCCCCCAGCAGTGCAGGGCACCTGCCAACAGGCCCCCAATCATGTCCGACTCATGTCTCCTTGCACACCTACCCCCCAGCAGTGCAGGGCACCTGCCAACAGGCCCCCACTCATGTCCCTTTGCACCCCCACCCCCCAGCAGTGCAGGGCACCTGCCAGCAGGCCCCCACTCATGTCCACTTGCACCCTCACCCCCAGCAGTGCAGGGCACCTGCCAACAGGCCCCCACACATGTCCCACTCATGTCCCCTTGCACCCCAACCCCCCAGCAGTGCAGGGCACCTACCAGCAGGCCCCCACTCATGTCCCACTCATGTCCCATTGCACCCCCACCCCCCAGCAGAGCAGGGCACCTGCCCACAGGCCCCCACTCATGTCCCATTGTACCCCCACCCCCCAGCACAGAGGGGCACCTACCAGCAGAACCCCCACTCATGTCCCCTTGCACACCACACCCCAGCAGTGCAGGGCACCTGCCAACAGGCCCCCACTCATGTCCCACTCATGTCCCCTTGCTGACCCACCCCCCAGCACTGAGGGGCACCTGCCAGCATGCCCCCACTCATGTCCCCTGGCACTTCCACCCCACAGCAGTGCAGGGCACCTGCCAACAGGCCACGACTCATGTCCCACTCATGTCCCCCTTTGCCCCCACCCCCAGCAGTGCAGGGCACCTGCCAGCAGGCCCCCACTGATGTCCCATTGCACCCCAACCCCCCAGCAGTGCAGGGCACCTGCCAACAAGCCCCCACTTATGTCCCCTTGCACCCCCACCCCCCAGCAGTGCAGGGCACCTGCCAGCAGGCCCCCACTCATGTTCCCTTGCACCCCTACCCCCCAGCAGTGCAGGGTACCTGCCAGCAGGCCCCCATTCATGTCCCCTTGCACCCCCACCCCCAGCAGTGCAGGGCACCTGCCAGCAGGCCCCCACTCATGTCCCATTGCACCCCCACCCCCCAGCAGTGCAGGGCACCTGCCAACAGGCCCCCACACATGTCCCCTTGCACCCCCACCCCCAGCAGTGCAGGGCACCTGCCAGCAGGCCCCCACTCATGTCCCCTTGCACCCCCACCCCCCAGCAGTGCAGGGCACCTGCCAACAGGCCCCCACTCATGTCCCACTCATGTCCATTGCACCACCACCCTCCAGCAGTGCAGGGCACCTGCCTGCCAGCAGGCCCCCACTCATTTCCCCTTGCACCCCCACCCCCCAGAAGTGCAGGGCACCTGCCAAAGGGCCCCCACTTATGTCCCTTTGTACCCCCACCCCCCAGCAGTGTAGGGCACCTGCCAGCAGGCCCCCACTCATGTCCCATTACACCCCCACCCCCCCAGTAGTGCAGGGCACCTGCCAAGAGGCCCACACTCATGTCCCACTCATGTTCCCTTGCACCCCCACCCCTCCAGCAGTGCAGGGCACCTGCCAGCAGGCCCCCACTCATGTCCACTTGCACCCTCACCCCCAGCAGTGCAGGGCACCTGCCAACAGGCCCCCACACATGTCCCACTCATGTCCCCTTGCACCCCAACCCCCCAGCAGTGCAGGGCACCTACCAGCAGGCCCCCACTCATGTCCCACTCATTTCCCCTTGCACCCCCACCACCCAGCAGTGCAGGGCACCTGCCAAAAGGCCCCCATTAATGTCCCACTCATGTCCCATTGCACCCCCACCCCCCAGCAGAGCAGGGCACCTGCCCACAGGCCCCCACTCATGTCCCATTGTACCCCCACCCCCCAGCACAGAGGGGCACCTACCAGCAGAACCCCCACTCATGTCCCCTTGCACACCACACCCCAGCAGTGCAGGGCACCTGCCAACAGGCCCCCACTCATGTCCCACTCATGTCCCCTTGCTGACCCACCCCCCAGCACTGAGGGGCACCTGCCAGCATGCCCCCACTCATGTCCCCTGGCACTTCCACCCCACAGCAGTGCAGGGCACCTGCCAACAGGCCACGACTCATGTCCCACTCATGTCCCCCTTTGCCCCCACCCCCAGCAGTGCAGGGCACCTGCCAGCAGGCCCCCACTGATGTCCCATTGCACCCCAACCCCCCAGCAGTGCAGGGCACCTGCCAACAAGCCCCCACTTATGTCCCCTTGCACCCCCACCCCCCAGCAGTGCAGGGCACCTGCCAGCAGGCCCCCACTCATGTTCCCTTGCACCCCTACCCCCCAGCAGTGCAGGGTACCTGCCAGCAGGCCCCCATTCATGTCCCCTTGCACCCCCACCCCCAGCAGTGCAGGGCACCTGCCAGCAGGCCCCCACTCATGTCCCATTGCACCCCCACCCCCCAGCAGTGCAGGGCACCTGCCAACAGGCCCCCACACATGTCCCCTTGCACCCCCACCCCCAGCAGTGCAGGGCACCTGCCAGCAGGCCCCCACTCATGTCCCCTTGCACCCCCACCCCCCAGCAGTGCAGGGCACCTGCCAACAGGCCCCCACTCATGTCCCACTCATGTCCATTGCACCACCACCCTCCAGCAGTGCAGGGCACCTGCCTGCCAGCAGGCCCCCACTCATTTCCCCTTGCACCCCCACCCCCCAGAAGTGCAGGGCACCTGCCAAAGGGCCCCCACTTATGTCCCCTTGTACCCCCACCCCCCAGCAGTGTAGGGCACCTGCCAGCAGGCCCCCACTCATGTCCCATTACACCCCCACCCCCCCAGTAGTGCAGGGCACCTGCCAAGAGGCCCACACTCATGTCCCACTCATGTTCCCTTGCACCCCCACCCCTCCAGCAGTGCAGGGCACCTGCCAGCAGGCCCCCACTCATGTCCACTTGCACCCTCACCCCCAGCAGTGCAGGGCACCTGCCAACAGGCCCCCACACATGTCCCACTCATGTCCCCTTGCACCCCAACCCCCCAGCAGTGCAGGGCACCTACCAGCAGGCCCCCACTCATGTCCCACTCATTTCCCCTTGCACCCCCACCACCCAGCAGTGCAGGGCACCTGCCAAGAGGCCCACACTCATGTCCCACTCATGTTCCCTTGCACCCCCACCCCCCCAGCAGTGCAGGGCACCTAACAGCAGGCCCCCACTCATGTCCCCTTGCACCCCCACCCCCAGCAGTGCAGGGCACCTGCCAACAGGCCCCCACTCATGTCCCACTCATGTCCCATTGCACCCCCACCCCCCAGCAGTGCAGGGCACCTGCCAATAGGCCCCCACTCATGTCCCACTCATGTCCCATTGCACCCCCACCCCCCAGCAGTGCAGGGCACCTGCCAACAGGCCCTCACTCATGTCCCATTGCACCCCTACTCCCCAGCACTGAGGGGCACCTGCCAGCAGGCCCCCACTCATGTCCCCTTGCACCCCCACCCCCCGGCAATGCAGGGCACCTGCCAACAGGACCCCACTCATGTCCCACTCATGTCCCATTGCACCCCCACCCCCCAGCAGTGCAGGGCACCTGCCAACAGGCACCCACCCATGTCCCACTCATGTCCCCTTGCACCCCCACCCCCCAGCACTGAGGGGCTCCTGCCAGCAGGCCCCCACTCATGTCCCCTTGCACCCCCACCCCCCAGCAGTGCAGGGCACCTGCCAACATGCCCCCAATCATGTCTGACTCATGTCTCCTTGCACACCTACCCCCCAGCAGTGCAGGGCACCTGCCAACAGGCCCCCACTCATGTCCCACTCATGTCCCCTTGCACCCCCACCCCCCAGCAGTGCAGGGCACCTGCAAGCAGGCCCCCACTCATGTCCCATTGTACCCCCACCCCCCAGCAGTGCAGGGCACCTGCCAACAGGCCCCCACTCATGTCCCCTTGCACCCCCACCCCCCAGCAGTGCAGGGCACCTGCCAACAGGCCCCCAATCATGTCCGACTCATGTCTCCTTGCACACCTACCCCCCAGCAGTGCAGGGCACCTGCCAACAGGCCCCCACTCATGTTCCTTTGCACCCCCACCCCCCAGCAGTGCAGGGCACCTGCCAGCAGGCCCCCACTCATGTCCACTTGCACCCTCACCCCCAGCAGTGCAGGGCACCTGCCAACAGGCCCCCACACATGTCCCACTCATGTCCCATTGTACCCCCACCCCCCAGCAGTGCAGGGCACCTGCCAACAGGCCCCTACTCATGTCCCCTTGCACCCCCACCCCCCATCACTGAGGGGCACCTGCCAGCAGGCCTCCACTCTTGTTCCCTTGCACCCCATCCCCCAGCAGTGCAGGGCACCTGCCAGCAGGCCCCCACTCATGTCCCCTTGGACCCCCACCCTCCAGTAGTGCAGGTCACCTGCCAGCAGGCCCCCACTCATGTCCCATTGCACCCCCACCCCCCAGCAGTGCAGGGCACCTGCCAACAGGCCCCAAATCATGTCCCCTTGCACCTCCACCCCCCAGCAGTGCAGGGCACCGGCCAGCAGGCCCCCACTCATGTCCCCTTGCACCCCCACCCCCCAGCAGTGCAGGGCACCTGCCAACAGGCCCCCACTCATGTCACACTAATGTCCCATTGCACCCCAACCCCCCAGCAGTGCAGGGCACCTGCCAACAGGCCCCCACCCATGCCCCATTGCACCCCCACCCCCCAGCACTGAGGGGCACCTGCCAGCAGGCCCCCACTCATGTTCCCTTGCACTCCCACCCCCCAGCAGTGCAGGGCACCTGCCAACAGGCCCCCACTCATGTCCCACTCATGTCCCATTGCACCCCCACCCCCCAGCAGTGTAGGGCACCTGCCAACAGGCACCCACTCATGTCCCACTCATGTCCCCTTGCACCCCCACCCCCCAGCACTGAGGGGTTCCTGCCGGCAGGCCCCCACTCATGTCCCCTTGCACCCCCACCCCCCAGCAGTGCAGGGCACCTGCCAACAGGCCCCCACTCATGTCCGACTCATGTCCCCTTGCACACCTACCCCCCAGCAGTGCAGGGCACCTGCCAACAGGCCCCCACTCATGTCCCACTCATGTCCCATTGCACCCCCACCCCCCAGCAGTGCAGGGCACCTGCCAACAGGCACCCACTCATGTCCCACTCATGTCCCCTTGCACCCCCACCCCCCCCAGCACTGAGGGGATCCTGCCAGCAGGCCCCCACTCATGTCCCCTTGCACCCCCACCCCCCAGCAGTGCAGGGCACCGGCCAGCAGGCCCCCACTCATGTCCCCTTGCACCCCCACCCCCCAGCAGTGCAGGGCACCTACCAACAGGCCCCCACTCATGTCACACTCATGTCCCATTGCACCCCAACCCCCCAGCAGTGCAGGGCACCTGCCAACAGGCCCCCACCCATGTCCCATTGCACCCCCACCCCCCAGCACTGAGGGGCACCTGCCAGCAGGCCCCCACTCATGTTCCCTTGCACTCCCACCCCCCAGCAGTGCAGGGCACCTGCCAACAGGCCCCCACTCATGTCCCACTCATGTCCCATTGCACCCCCACCCCCCAGAAGTGCAGGGCACCTGCCAACAGGCACCCACTCATGTCCCACTCATGTCCCCTTGCACCCCCACCTCCCAGCACTGAGGGGTTCCCGCCGGCAGGCCCCCACTCATGTCCCCTTGCACCCCCACCCCCCAGCAGTGCAGGGCACCTGCCAACAGGCCCCCACTCATGTCCCACTCATGTCCCCTTGCACCCCCACCCCCCAGCAGTGCAGGGCACCTGCCAACAGGCCCCACTCATGCCCCCTTGCACCCCCACCCCCCAGCAGTGCAGGGCACCTGCCAGCAGGCCCCCACTCATGTCCCCTTGCACCCCCACCCCCCAGCAGTGCAGGGCACCTGCCAACAGGCCCCCACTCATGTCCCACTCATGTCCCATTGCACCCCCACCCCCCAGCAGTACAGGGCACCTTCCAATATGCCCCCATTCATGTCCCATTGCACCCCTACTCCCCAGCATTGAGGGGCACCTGCCAGCAGGCCCCCGCTCATGTCCCCTTGCACCCCCACCCCCCAGCAGTGCAGGGCACCTGCCAACAGGCCCCCACTCATGTCCCACTCATGTCCCATTGCACCCCCACCCCCCAGAAGTACAGGGCACCTGCCAATAGGCCCCCACTCATGTCCCCTTGCACCCCCAACCCCCAGCAGTGCAGGGCACCAGCCAACAGGCACCCACTCATGTCCCACTCATGTCCCCTTGCACCCCCACCCCCCAGCACTGAGGGGCTCCTGTCAGCAGGCCCCCACTCATGTCCCCTTGCACCCCCACCCCCAGCAGTGCAGGGCACCTGCCAACAGGCCCCCACTCATGTCGGACTCATGTACCCTTGCACCCCCACCCCCCAGCAGTGCAGGGCACCGGCCAGCAGGCCCCCACTCATGTCCCCTTGCACCCCCACCCCCCAGCAGTGCAGGGCACCTGCCAACAGGCCCCCACTCATGTCACACTCATGTCCCATTGCACCCCAACCCCCCAGCAGTGCAGGGCACCTGCCAACAGGCCCCCACCCATGTCCCATTGCACCCCCACCCCCCAGCACTGAGGGGCACCTGCCAGCAGGCCCCCACTCATGTTCCCTTGCACTCCCACCCCCCAGCAGTGCAGGGCACCTGCCAACAGGCCCCCACTCATGTCCCACTCATGTCCCATTGCACCCCCACCCCCCAGCAGTGCAGGGCACCTGCCAACAGGCCCCCACTCATGTCCGACTCATGTCCCCTTGCACACCTACCCCCCAGCAGTGCAGGGCACCTGCCAGCAGGCCCCCACTCATGTCCCACTCATGTTTCCTTGCACCCCAACCCCCCAGCAGTGCAGGGCACCTGCCAGCAGGCCCCCACTCATGTCCCATTGTACCCCCACCCCCCAGCAGTGCAGGGCACCTGCCAACAGGCCCCCACTCATGTCCCATTGCACCCCACCCCCCCAGCACTGAGGGGCACCTGCCAGCAAAGCCCCCACTCATGTCCCCTTGCACCCCCACCCCCAGCAGTGCAGGGCACCTGCCAACAGGCCCCCACTCATGTCCCACTCATGTCCTATGTACCCCCACCCCCCAGCAGTGAAGGGCACCTGCCAACAGGCCCCTACTCATGTCCCCTTGCACCCCCACCCCCCATCACTGAGGGGCACCTGCCAGCAGGCCCCCACTCTTGTTCCCTTGCACCCCCACCCCCCAGCACTGCAGGGCACCTGCCAGCAGGCCCCCACTCATGTCCCCTTGGACCCCCACCCTCCAGTAGTGCAGGGCACCTGCCAGCAGGCCCCCACTCATGTTCCATTGCACCCCCACCCCCCAGCAGTGCAGGACACCTGCTAACAGGCCCCCACTCATGTCCCCTTGCACACCCACCCCCCAGCAGTGCAGGGCACCTGCCAGCAGGCCCCCACTCATGTCCCACTCATGTCCCCTTGCACCCCCACCCACCAGCAGTGAAGGGCACCTGCCAGCAGGCCCCCACTCATGTCCCCTTGCACCCCCACCCCCCAGCAGTGCAGGGCACCTGCCAGCAGGCCCCCACTCATGCCCCCTTGCACCCCCACCCCCCAGCAGTGCGGGGCACCTGCCAGCAGGCCCCCACTCATGTCCCATCACACCCCCACCCCCCAGCAGTGCAGGGCACCTGCCAACAGGCCCCCACTCATGTCCCATTGCACCCCCACCCCCCACCAGTGCAGGGCACCTGCCAACAGGCCCCCACTCATGTCCCATTACACCCCCACCTCCCAGCACTGAGGGGCACCTGCCAGCAGGCCCCCACTCATGTCCCACTCATGTCCCCTTGCACCCCCACCCACCAGCAGTGAAGGGCACCTGCCAGCAGGCCCCCACTCATGTCCCCTTGCACCCCCACCCCCCAGCAGTGCAGGGCACCTGCCAGCAGGCCCCCACTCATGTCCCACTCATTTCCCCTTGCACCCCCACCCCCCAGCAGTGCAGGGCACCTGCCAGCAGGCCCCCACTCATGTCCCCTAGCACCCCAACCCCCCAGCAGTGCAGGGCACCTACCAGCAGGCCCCCACTCATGTCCCACTAATTCCCCCTTGCACCCCCACCACCCAGCAGTGCAGGGCACCTGCCAACAGGCCCCCATTAATGTCCCACTCATGTCCCATTGCACCCCCACCCCCCAGCAGTGCAGGGCACCTGCCAGCGGGCCCCCACTCATGTCCCCTTGCACCCCCACCCCCCAGCAGTGCAGGGCACCTGCCAGCAGGCCCCCACTCATGTCCCACTCATTTCCCCTTGCACCCCCACCCCCCAGCAGTGCAGGGCACCTGCCAGCAGGCCCCCACTCATGTCCCCTTGCACCCCAACCCCCCAGCAGTGCAGGGCACCTACCAGCAGGCCCCCACTCATGTCCCACTCATTTCCCCTTGCACCCCCACCACCCAGCAGTGCAGGGCACCTGCCAACAGGCCCCCATTAATGTCCCACTCATGTCCCATTGCACCCCCACCCCCAGCAGTGCAGTGCACCTGCCAACAGGCCCCCACTCATGTCCCACTCATGTCCCCTTGCAGCCCCACCCCCCAGCACTGAGGGGCACCTGCCAGCAGGCCCCCACTCATGTCCCCTTGCACTTCCACCCCACAGCAGTGCAGGGCACCTGCCAACAGGCCCCGACTCATGTCCCACTCATGTCCCCCTGCACCCCCAAACCCAGCAGTGCAGGGCACCTGCCAGCAGGCCCCCACTCATGTCCCACTCATGTACCCTTGAACCCCCACGCCCCAGCACTGAGGGACACCTGCCAGCAGGCCCCCACTCATGTCCCCTTGCACCCCCACCCCACAGCACTGAGGGTCACCTACCAGCAGAACCCCCACTCATGTCCCCCTGCACCCCAGCCGTGCAGGGCACCTGCCAACAGGCCCCCACTCATGTCCCACTCATGTCCCATTGCACCCCCAACCCCCAGCACTGAGGGGCACCTGCCAGTAGGCCCCCACTCATGTCCCCTTGCACCCCCACCCCCCAGCAGTGCAGGGCACCTGCCAACAGGCCCCCACTCATGTCCCACTCATGTCACCTTGCACCCCCACCCCCCAGCAGTGCAGGGCACCTGCCAGCAGGCCCCCACTCATGTCCCACTCATGTCCCCTTGCACCCCCACCCCCCATCACTGAGGGGCACCTGCCAGCAGGCCCCCACTCATGTCCCTTTGCACCCCCACCCCCCAGCACTGAGGGGCACCTGCCAGCAGGCCCCCACTCATGCCCCCTTGTACTCCCATCCCCCAGCAGTGCAGGGCACCTGCCAGCAGGCCCCCACTCATGTCCCATCGCACCCACACCCCTCAGCAGTGCAGGGCACCTTCCAACAGGCCCCCACTCATGTCCCATTGCACCCCCACCCCCCACCAGTGCAGGGCACCTGCCAACAGGCCCCCACTCATGTCCCATTGCACCCCCACCCCCAGCACTGAGGAGCACCTGCCAGCAGGCCCCCACTCATGTCCCACTCATGTCCCCTTGCACCCCCACCCACCAGCAGTGAAGGGCACATGCCAGCAGGCCCCCACTCATGTCCCCTTGCACCCCCACCCCCCAGCAGTGCAGGGCATCTGCCAGCAGGCCCCCACTCATGTCCCACTCATTTCCCCTTGCACCCCCACCCCCCAGCAGTGCAGGGCACCTGCCAGCAGGCCCCCACTCATGTCCCCTTGCACCCCAACCCCCCAGCAGTGCAGGGCACCTACCAGCAGGCCCCCACTCATGTCCCACTCATTTCCCCTTGCACCCCCACCACCCAGCAGTGCAGGGCACCTGCCAAAAGGCCCCCATTAATGTCCCACTCATGTCCCATTGCACCCCCACCCCCCAGCAGAGCAGGGCACCTGCCCACAGGCCCCCACTCATGTCCCATTGCACCCCCACCCCCCAGCACAGAGGGGCACCTACCAGCAGAACCCCCACTCATGTCCCCTTGCACACCACACCCCAGCAGTGCAGGGCACCTGCCAACAGGCCCCCACTCATGTCCCACTCATGTCCCCTTGCTGACCCACCCCCCAGCACTGAGGGGCACCTGCCAGCAGGCCCCCACTTATGTCCCCTGGCACTTCCACCCCACAGCAGTGCAGGGCACCTGCCAACAGGCCACGACTCATGTCCCACTCATGTCCCCCTTCGCCCCCACCCCCAGCAGTGCAGGGCACCTGCCAGCAGGCCCCCACTGATGTCCCATTGCACCCCAACCCCCCAGCAGTGCAAGGCACCTGCCAACAGGCCCCCACTTATGTCCCCTTGCACCCCCACCCCCCAGCAGTGCAGGGCACCTGCCAGCAGGCCCCCACTCATGTTCCCTTGCACCCCTACCCCCCAGCAGTGCAGGGTACCTGCCAGCAGGCCCCCATTCATGTCCCCTTGCACCCCCACCCCCAGCAGTGCAGGGCACCTGCCAGCAGGCCCCCACTCATGTCCCATTGCACCCCCACCCCCCAGCAGTGCAGGGCACCTGCCAACAGGCCCCCACACATGTCCCCTTGCACCCCCACCCCCAGCAGTGCAGGGCACCTGCCAGCAGGCCCCCACTCATGTCCCCTTGCACCCCCACCCCCCAGCAGTGCAGGGCACCTGCCAACAGGCCCCCACTCATGTCCCACTCATGTCCATTGCACCACCACCCTCCAGCAGTGCAGGGCAACTGCCAGCAGGCCCCCACTCATTTCCCCTTGCACCCCCACCCCCCAGAAGTGCAGGGAACCTGCCAAAGGGCCCCCACTTATGTCCCCTTGTACCCCCACCCCCCAGCAGTGTAGGACACCTGCCAGCAGGCCCCCACTCATGTCCCATTACACCCCCACCCCCCCAGTAGTGCAGGGCACCTGCCAAGAGGCCCACACTCATGTCCCACTCATGTTCCCTTGCACCCCCACCCCCCAGCAGTGCAGGGCACCTGCCAACAGGCCCCCACTCATGTCCCATTGCACCCCTACTCCCCAGCACTGAGGGGCACCTGCCAGCAGGCCCCCACTCATGTCCCACTCATGTCCCATTGCACCCCCACCCCCCAGCAGTGCAGGCACCTGCCAACAGGCCCCCACTCATGTCCCACTCATGTCCCATTGCACCCCCACCCCCCAGCAGTGCAGGGCACCTGCCAACAGGCCCCCACTCATGTCCCATTGCACCCCTACTCCCCAGCACTGAGGGGCACCTGCCAGCAGGCCCCCACTCATGTCCCCTTGCACCCCCACCCCCCGGCAATGCAGGGCACCTGCCAACAGGACCCCACTCATGTCCCACTCATGTCCCATTGCACCCCCACCCCCCAGCAGTGCAGGGCACCTGCCAACAGGCACCCACCCATGTCCCACTCATGTCCCCTTGCACCCCCACCCCCCAGCACTGAGGGGCTCCTGCCAGCAGGCCCCCACTCATGTCCCCTTGCACCCCCACCCCCCAGCAGTGCAGGGCACCTGCCAACATGCCCCCAATCATGTCTGACTCATGTCTCCTTGCACACCTACCCCCCAGCAGTGCAGGGCACCTGCCAACAGGCCCCCACTCATGTCCCACTCATGTCCCCTTGCACCCCCACCCCCCAGCAGTGCAGGGCACCTGCAAGCAGGCCCCCACTCATGTCCCATTGTACCCCCACCCCCCAGCAGTGCAGGGCACCTGCCAACAGGCCCCCACTCATGTCCCCTTGCACCCCCACCCCCCAGCAGTGCAGGGCACCTGCCAACAGGCCCCCAATCATGTCCGACTCATGTCTCCTTGCACACCTACCCCCCAGCAGTGCAGGGCACCTGCCAACAGGCCCCCACTCATGTCCCTTTGCACCCCCACCCCCCAGCAGTGCAGGGCACCTGCCAGCAGGCCCCCACTCATGTCCACTTGCACCCTCACCCCCAGCAGTGCAGGGCACCTGCCAACAGGCCCCCACACATGTCCCACTCATGTCCCCTTGCACCCCAACCCCCCAGCAGTGCAGGGCACCTACCAGCAGGCCCCCACTCATGTCCCACTCATTTCCCCTTGCACCCCCACCACCCAGCAGTGCAGGGCACCTGCCAAAAGGCCCCCATTAATGTCCCACTCATGTCCCATTGCACCCCCACCCCCCAGCAGAGCAGGGCACCTGCCCACAGGCCCCCACTCATGTCCCATTGCACCCCCACCCCCCAGCACAGAGGGGCCCTACCAGCAGAACCCCCACTCATGTCCCCTTGCACACCACACCCCAGCAGTGCAGGGCACCTGCCAACAGGCCCCCACTCATGTCCCACTCATGTCCCCTTGCTGACCCACCCCCCAGCACTGATTGGCACCTGCCAGCAGGCCCCCACTCATGTCCCCTGGCACTTCCACCCCACAGCAGTGCAGGGCACCTGCCAACAGGCCACGACTCATGTCCCACTCATGTCCCCCTTTGCCCCCACCCCCAGCAGTGCAGGGCACCTGCCAGCAGGCCCCCACTGATGTCCCATTGCACCCCAACCCCCCAGCAGTGCAGGACACCTGCCAACAGGCCCCCACTTATGTCCCCTTGCACCCCCACCCCCCAGCAGTGCAGGGCACCTGCCAGCAGGCCCCCACTCATGTTCCCTTGCACCCCTACCCCCCAGCAGTGCAGGGTACCTGCCAGCAGGCCCCCATTCATGTCCCCTTGCACCCCCACCCCCAGCAGTGCAGGGCACCTGCCAGCAGGCCCCCACTCATGTCCCATTGCACCCCCACCCCCCAGCAGTGCAGGGCACCTGCCAACAAGCCCCCACACATGTCCCCTTGCACCCCCACCCCCAGCAGTGCAGGGCACCTGCCAGCAGGCCCCCACTCATGTCCCCTTGCACCCCCACCCCCCAGCAGTGCAGGGCACCTGCCAACAGGCCCCCACTCATGTCCCACTCATGTCCATTGCACCACCACCCTCCAGCAGTGCAGGGCACCTGCCAGCAGGCCCCCACTCATTTCCCCTTGCACCCCCACCCCCCAGAAGTGCAGGGCACCTGCCAAAGGGCCCCCACTTATGTCCCCTTGTACCCCCACCCCCCAGCAGTGTAGGGCACCTGCCAGCAGGCCCCCACTCATGTCCCATTACACCCCCACCCCCCAGAAGTGCAGGGCACCTGCCAAAGGGCCCCCACTTATGTCCCCTTGTACCCCCACCCCCCAGTAGTGCAGGGCACCTGCCAAGAGGTCCACACTCATGTCCCACTCATGTTCCCTTGCACCCCCACCCCCCCAGCAGTGCAGGGCACCTAACAGCAGGCCCCCACTCATGTCCCCTTGCACCCCCACCCCCAGCAGTGCAGGGCACCTGCCAACAGGCCCCCACTCATGTCCCACTCATGTCCCATTGCACCCCCACCCCCCAGCAGTGCAGGGCACCTGCCAACAGGCCCCCACTCATGTCCCACTCATGTCCCATTGCACCCCCACCCCCCAGCAGTGCAGGGCACCTGCCAACAGGCCCCCACTCATGTCCCATTGCACCCCTACTCCCCAGCACTGAGGGGCACCTGCCAGCAGGCCCCCACTCATGTCCCCTTGCACCCCCACCCCCGGCAATGCAGGGCACCTGCCAGCAGGACCCCACTCATGTCCCACTCATGTCCCATTGCACCCCCACCCCCCAGCAGTGCAGGGCACCTGCCAACAGGCACCCACCCATGTCCCACTCATGTCCCCTTGCACCCCCACCCCCCAGCACTGAGGGGCTCCTGCCAGCAGGCCCCCACTCATGTCCCCTTGCACCCCCACCCCCCAGCAGTGCAGGGCACCTGCCAACATGCCCCCAATCATGTCTGACTCATGTCTCCTTGCACACCTACCCCCCAGCAGTGCAGGGCACCTGCCAACAGGCCCCCACTCATGTCCCACTCATGTCCCCTTGCACCCCCACCCCCCAGCAGTGCAGGGCACCTGCAAGCAGGCCCCCACTCATGTCCCATTGTACCCCCACCCCCCAGCAGTGCAGGGCACCTGCCAACAGGCCCCCACTCATGTCCCCTTGCACCCCCACCCCCCAGCAGTGCAGGGCACCTGCCAACAGGCCCCCAATCATGTCCGACTCATGTCTCCTTGCACACCTACCCCCCAGCAGTGCAGGGCACCTGCCAACAGGCCCCCACTCATGTCCCTTTGCACCCCCACCCCCCAGCAGTGCAGGGCACCTGCCAGCAGGCCCCCACTCATGTCCACTTGCACCCTCACCCCCAGCAGTGCAGGGCACCTGCCAACAGGCCCCCACACATGTCCCACTCATGTCCCATTGTACCCCCACCCCCCAGCAGTGCAGGGCACCTGCCAACAGGCCCCTACTCATGTCCCCTTGCACCCCCACCCCCCATCACTGAGGGGCACCTGCCAGCAGGCCTCCACTCTTGTTCCCTTGCACCCCATCCCCCAGCAGTGCAGGGCACCTGCCAGCAGGCCCCCACTCATGTCCCATTGCACCCCCACCCCCCAGCAGTGCAGGGCACCTGCCAACAGGCCCCCAATCATGTCCCCTTGCACCTCCACCCCCCAGCAGTGCAGGGCACCGGCCAGCAGGCCCCCACTCATGTCCCCTTGCACCCCCACCCCCCAGCAGTGCAGGGCACCTGCCAACAGGCCCCCACTCATGTCACACTAATGTCCCATTGCACCCCAACCCCCCAGCAGTGCAGGGCACCTGCCAACAGGCCCCCACCCATGTCCCATTGAACCCCCACCCCCCAGCACTGAGGGGCACCTGCCAGCAGGCCCCCACTCATGTTCCCTTGCACTCCCACCCCCCAGCAGTGCAGGGACCTGCCAACAGGCCCCCACTCATGTCCCACTCATGTCCCATTGCACCCCCACCCCCCAGCAGTGTAGGGCACCTGCCAACAGGCACCCACTCATGTCCCACTCATGTCCCCTTGCACCCCCACCCCCCAGCACTGAGGGGTTCCTGCCGGCAGGCCCCCACTCATGTCCCCTTGCACCCCCACCCCCCAGCAGTGCAGGGCACCTGCCAACAGGCCCCCACTCATGTCCGACTCATGTCCCCTTGCACACCTACCCCCCAGCAGTGCAGGGCACCTGCCAACAGGCCCCCACTCATGTCCCACTCATGTCCCATTGCACCCCCACCCCCCAGCAGTGCAGGGCACCTGCCAACAGGCACCCACTCATGTCCCACTCATGTCCCCTTGCACCCCCACCCCCCCAGCACTGAGGGGATCCTGCCAGCAGGCCCCCACTCATGTCCCCTTGCACCCCCACCCCCCAGCAGTGCAGGGCACCGGCCAGCAGGCCCCCACTCATGTCCCCTTGCACCCCCACCCCCCAGCAGTGCAGGGCACCTACCAACAGGCCCCCACTCATGTCACACTCATGTCCCATTGCACCCCAACCCCCCAGCAGTGCAGGGCACCTGCCAACAGGCCCCCACCCATGTCCCATTGCACCCCCACCCCCCAGCACTGAGGGGCACCTGCCAGCAGGCCCCCACTCATGTTCCCTTGCACTCCCACCCCCCAGCAGTGCAGGGCACCTGCCAACAGGCCCCCACTCAGGTCCCACTCATGTCCCATTGCACCCCCACCCCCCAGCAGTGCAGGGCACCTGCCAACAGGCACCCACTCATGTCCCACTCATGTCCCCTTGCACCCCCACCTCCCAGCACTGAGGGGTTCCCGCCGGCAGGCCCCCACTCATGTCCCCTTGCACCCCCACCCCCCAGCAGTGCAGGGCACCTGCCAACAGGCCCCCACTCATGTCCGACTCATGTCCCCTTGCACACCTACCCCCCAGCAGTGCAGGGCACCTGCCAACAGGCCCCCACTCATGTCCCACTCATGTCCCATTGCACCCCCACCCCCCAGCAGTGCAGGGCACCTGCCAACAGGCACCCACTCATGTCCCACTCATGTCCCCTTGCACCCCCACCCCCCCAGCACTGAGGGGATCCTGCCAGCAGGCCCCCACTCATGTCCCCTTGCACCCCCACCCCCCAGCAGTGCAGGGCACCTGCCAACAGGCCCCCACTCATGTCCGATTCATGTCCCCTTGCACACCTACCCCCCAGCAGTGCAGGGCACCTGCCAACAGGCCCCCACTCATGCCCCACTCATGTCCCCTTGCACCCTCACCCCCCAGCAGTGCTGGGCACCTGTCAGCAGGCCCCCACTCATGTCCCATTGTACCCCCACCCACCAACAGTGCAGGGCACCTGCCAACAGGCCCCCACTCATGTCCCATTGCACACCACCCCCCCAGCACTGAGTGGCACCTGCCAGCAATGCCCCCACTCATGTCCACTTGCACCCCCACCCCCAGCAGTGCAGGGCACCTGCCAGCAGGCCCCCACTCATGTCCACTTGCACCCTCACCCCCAGCAGTGCAGGGCACCTGCCAACAGGCCCCCACACATGTCCCACTCATGTCCCATTGTACCCCCACCCCCCAGCAGTGCAGGGCACCTGCCAACAGGCCCCTACTCATGTCCCCTTGCACCCCCACCCCCCATCACTGAGGGGCACCTGCCAGCAGGCCTCCATTCTTGTTCCCTTGCACCCCCATCCCCCAGCAGTGCAGGTAACCTGCCAGCAGGCCCCCACTCATGTCCCCTTGGACCCCCACCCTCCAGTAGTGCAGGTCACCTGCCAGCAGGCCCCCACTCATGTCCCATTGCACCCCCACCCCCCAGCAGTGCAGGGCACCTGCCAACAGGCCCCCACTCATGTCCCCTTGCACCTCCACCCCCCAGCAGTGCAGGGCACCGGCCAGCAGGCCCCCACTCATGTCCCCTTGCACCCCCACCCCCCAGCAGTGCAGGGCACCTGCCAACAGGCCCCCACTCATGTCACACTCATGTCCCATTGCACCCCAACCCCCCAGCAGTGCAGGGCACCTGCCAACAGACCCCCACCCATGTCCCATTGCACCCCCACCCCCCAGCACTGAGGGGCACCTGCCAGCAGGCCCCCACTCATGTTCCCTTGCACTCCCACCCCCCAGCAGTGCAGGGCACCTGCCAACAGGCCCCCACTCATGTCCCACTCATGTCCCATTGCACCCCCACCCCCCAGCAGTGCAGGGCACCTACCAACAGGCACCCACTCATGTCCCACTCATGTCCCCTTGCACCCCCACCCCCCAGCACTGAGGGGTTCCTGCCGGCAGGCCCCCACACATGTCCCCTTGCACCCCCACCCCCCAGCAGTGCAGGGCACCTGCCAACAGGCCCCCACTCATGTCCGACTCATGTCCCCTTGCACACCTACCCCCCAGCAGTGCAGGGCACCTGCCAACAGGCCCCCACTCATGTCCCACTCATGTCCCATTGCACCCCCACCCCCCAGCAGTGCAGGGCACCTGCCAACAGGCACCCACTCATGTCCCACTCATGTCCCCTTGCACCCCCACCCCCCCAGCACTGAGGGGCTCCTGCCAGCAGGCCCCCACTCATGTCCCCTTGCACCCCCACCCCCCAGCAGTGCAGGGCACCTGCCAACAGGCCCCCACTCATGTCCGACTCATGTCCCCTTGCACACCTACCCCCCAGCAGTGCAGGGCACATGCCAACAGGCCCCCACTCATGTCCCACTCATGTCCCATTGCACCCCCACCCCCCAGCAGTGCAGGGCACCTGCCAACAGGCACCCACTCATGTCCCACTCATGTCCCCTTGCACCCCCACCCCCCAGCACTGAGGGGTTCCTGCCGGCAGGCCCCCACTCATGTCCCCTTGCACCCCCACCCCCCAGCAGTGCAGCGCACCTGCCAACAGGCCCCCACTCATGTCCGACTCATGTCCCCTTGCACACCTACCCCCCAGCAGTGCAGGGCACCTGCCAACAGGCCCCCACTCATGTCCCCCTCATGTCCCATTGCACCCCCACCCCCCAGCAGTGCAGGGCACCTGCCAACAGGCACCCACTCATGTCCCACTCATGTCCCCTTGCACCCCCACCCCCCCAGCACTGAGGGGATCCTGCCAGCAGGCCCCCACTCATGTCCCCTTGCACCCCCACCCCCCAGCAGTGCAGGGCACCTGCCAACAGGCCCCCACTCATGTCCGACTCATGTCCCCTTGCACACCTACCCCCCAGCAGTGCAGGGCACCTGCCAACAGGCCCCCACTCATGTCCCACTCATGTCCCCTTGCACCCTCACCCCCAGCAGTGCTGGGCACCTGCCAGCAGGCCCCCACTAATGTCCCATTATACCCCCACCCACCAACAGTGCAGGGCACCTGCCAACAGGCCCCCACTCATGTCCCATTGCACCCCACCCCCCCAGCACTGAGTGGCTCCTGCCAGCAATGCCCCCACTCATGTCCACTTGCACCCCCACCCCCAGCAGTGCAGGGCACCTGCCAGCAGGCCCCCACTCATGTCCACTTGCACCCTCACCCCCAGCAGTGCAGGGCACCTGCCAACAGGCCCCCACACATGTCCCACTCATGTCCCATTGTACCCCCACCCCCCAGCAGTGCAGGGCACCTGCCAACAGGCCCCTAATCATGTCCCCTTGCACCCCCACCCCCATCACTGAGGGGCACCTGCCAGCAGGCCTCCACTCTTGTTCCCTTGCACCCCCATCCCCCAGCAGTGCAGGTAACCTGCCAGCAGGCCCCCACTCATGTCCCCTTGGACCCCCACCCTCCAGTAGTGCAGGTCACCTGCCAGCAGGCCCCCACTCATGTCCCATTGCACCCCCACCCCCCAGCAGTGCAGGGCACCTGCCAACAGGCCCCCACTCATGTCCCCTTGCACCTCCACCCCCCAGCAGTGCAGGGCACCGGCCAGCAGGCCCCCACTCATGTCCCCTTGCACCCCCACCCCCCAGCAGTGCAGGGCACCTGCCAACAGGCCCCCACTCATGTCACACTCATGTCCCATTGCACCCCAACCCCCCAGCAGTGCAGGGCACCTGCCAACAGGCCCCCACCCATGTCCCATTGCACCCCCACCCCCCAGCACTGAGGGGCACCTGCCAGCAGGCCCCCACTCATGTTCCCTTGCACTCCCACCCCCCAGCAGTGCAGGGCACCTGCCAACAGGCCCCCACTCATGTCCCACTCATGTCCCATTGCACCCCCACCCCCCAGCAGTGCAGGGCACCTACCAACAGGCACCCACTCATGTCCCACTCATGTCCCCTTGCACCCCCACCCCCCAGCACTGAGGGGTTCCTGCCGGCAGGCCCCCACTCATGTCCCCTTGCACCCCCACCCCCCAGCAGTGCAGGGCACCTGCCAACAGGCCCCCACTCATGTCCGACTCATGTCCCCTTGCACACCTACCCCCCAGCAGTGCAGGGCACCTGCCAACAGGCCCCCACTCATGTCCCACTCATGTCCCATTGCACCCCCACCCCCCAACAGTGCAGGGCACCTGCCAACAGGCACCCACTCATGTCCCACTCATGTCCCCTTGCACCCCCACCCCCCCAGCACTGAGGGGCTCCTGCCAGCAGGCCCCCACTCATGTCCCCTTGCACCCCCACCCCCCAGCAGTGCAGGGCACCTGCCAACAGGCCCCCACTCATGTCCGACTCATGTCCCCTTGCACACCTACCCCCCAGCAGTGCAGGGCACCTGCCAACAGGCCCCCACTCATGTCCCACTCATGTCCCCTTGCACCCTCACCCCCCAGCAGTGCTGGGCACCTGCCAGCAGGCCCCCACTCATGTCCCATTGTACCCCCACCGACCAACAGTGCAGGGCACCTGCCAACAGGCCCCCACTCATGTCCCATTGCACCCCACCCCCCCAGCACTGAGTGGCACCTGCCAGCAATGCCCCCACTCATGTCCACTTGCACCCCCACCCCCAGCAGTGCAGGGCACCTGCCAACAGGCCCCCACACATGTCCCACTCATGTCCTATTGTACCCCCACCCCCCAGCAGTGCAGGGCACCTGCCAACAGGCCCCTACTCATGTCCCCTTGCACCCCCACCCCCCATCACTGATCGACATCTGCCATCAGGCCCCCACTCTTGTTCCCTTGCACCCCCACCCCCCAGCAGTGCAGGGCACCTGCCAGCAGGCCCCCACTCATGTCCCCTTGGACCCCCTCCCTCCAGTAGTGCAGGTCACCTGCAAGCAGGCGCCCACTCATGTCCCATTGCACCCCCACCCCCCAGCAGTGCAGGGCACCTGCCAACAGGCCCCCACTCATGTCCCCTTGCACCCCCACCCCCCAGCAGTGCAGGGCACCTGCCAGCAGGCCCCCACTCATGTCCCCTTGCACCCCCACCCCCCAGCAGTGCAGGGCACCTGACAACAGGCCCCCACTCATGTCCCACTCATGTCCCATTGCACCCCAACCCCCCAGCAGTGCAGGGCACCTGCCAACAGGCCCCCACTCATGTTCCATTGCACCCCCACCCCCCAGCACTGAGGGGCACCTGCCAGCAGGCCCCCACTCATGTTCCCTTGCACTCCCACCCCCCAGCAGTGCAGGGCACCTGCCAACAGGCCCCCACTCATGTCCCACTCATGTCCCATTGCACCCCAACCCCCAGCAGTGCAGGACACCTGCCAACAGGCCCCCACTCATGTCCCACTCATGTCCCCTTCCACCCCCACCCCCCAGCACTGAGGGGCACCTGCCAGCAGGCCCCCACTCGTGTTCCCTTGCACCCCCACCCCCCATCAGTGCAGGGCACCTGCCAATAGGCCCCCACTCATGTCCCCTTGCACACCTACCCCCCAGCAGTGCAGGGCACCTGCCAGCAGGCCCCCACTCATGTCCAGCTCATGTCCCCTACACCCCCACCCCCCAGCACTGAGGGGCACCTGCCAGCAGGCCCCGACTCATGTCCCCTTGCACCCTCACCCCCCAGCAGTGCAGGGCACCTGCCAACAGGCCCCCACTCATGTCCCAACAATGTCCCATTGCACCCCCACCCCCAGCAGTGCAGGGCACCTGCCAACAGGCCCCCACTCATGTCCCATTGCACCCCCACCCCACAGCAGTGCAGGGCACCTGCCAACAGGCCCCCACTCATGTCCCAGTCATGTCCCCTTGCACCCCCAGCAGTACAGGGCACCTGCCAGCAGGCCCCCACTCATGTCCCATTGCACCCCCACGCCCCAGCAGTGCAGGGCACCTGCCAACAGGCCCACACCATGTCCCACTCATGTCCCATTGCACCCCCACCCCCCAGCAGTGCAGGGCACCTGCCAACAGGCCCCCACTCATGTCCCATTGCACCCTCACCCCCCAGCACTAAGGGGGACCTGCCAGCAGGCCCCCACTCTTGTCCCCTTGCACCCCTACCCCCAGCAGTGCAGGTCACCTGCCAACAGGACCCACTCATGCCCCACTCATGTCCCATTGCACCCCCACCCCCCAGCAGTGCAGGGCACCTGCCAACAGGCCCCCACTCATGTCCCCTTGCACCCCCACCCCCCAGCAGTGCAGGGCATCTGCCAACAGGCCCCCACTCATGTCCCACTCATGTCTCATTGCACCCCCACCCCCCAGCAGTGCAGGGCACCTGCCAACAGGCCCCCACTCATGTCCCATTGCACCCCCACTCCCCAGCACTGAGGGGCACCTGCCAGCAGGCCCCCACTCATGTCCCCTTGCACCCCCACCCCCAGCAGTTCAGGGCACCTGCCAACAGGCCCCCACTCATGTCCCACTCATGTCCCATTGCACCCCCACCCCCCAGCAGTGCAAGGCACCTGCCAACAGGCACCCACTCATGTCCCACTCATGTCCCCTTGCACCCCCACCCCCCAGCACTGAGGGGCACCAGCCAGCAGACACCCACTCATGTCCCCTTGCACCCCCACCCCCCAGCAGTGCAAGGCACCTGCCAACAGGCCCCCACTCATGTCCCACTCATGTCCCCTTGCACACCTACCCCCCAGCAGTGCAGGGCACCTGCCAACAGGCCCCCACTCATGTCCCACTCATGTCCCCTTGCACCCCCACCCCCTAGCAGTGCAGGGCACCTGCCAGCAGGCCCCCATTCATGTCCCATTGCACCCCCACCCGCCATCAGTGCAGGACACCTGCCAACAGGCCCCCACTCATGTCCCCTTGCACCCCCACCCCCCAGCAGTGCAGGGCACCTGCCAGCAGGCCCCCACTCATGTCCCCTTGCACCCCCACCCCCCAGCAGTGCCGGGCACCTGCCAACAGGCCCCCACTCATGTCCCACTCATGTCCCATTGCACCCCCACCCCCCAGTAGTGCAGGGCACCTGCCAACAGGCCCCCACTCATGTCCCATTGCACCCCCAGCCCCCAGCACTAAGGGGCACCTGCCAGCAGGCCCCCACTCATGTCCCCTTGCACCCCTACCCCCAGCAGTGCAGGGCACCTGCCAACAGGCCCCCACTCATGCCCCACTCATGTCCCATTGCACCCCTATCCCCCCCAGCAGTGCAGGGCACCTGCCAACAGGCCCCCACTCATGTTCACTTGCACCCCCACCCCCCAGCAGTGCAGGGCACCTGCCAACAGGCCCCCACTCATGTCCCACTCATGTCCCATTGCACCCCCACCCCCCAGCAGTGCAGGGCACCTGCCAACAGGCCCCCACTCATGTCCCATTGCACCCCCACTCCCCAGCACTGAGGGGCACCTGCCAGCAGGCCCCCACTCATGTCCCCTTGCTCCCTACCCCCAGCAGTTCAGGGCACCTGCCAACAGGCCCCCACTCATGTCCCACTCATGTCCCATTGCACCACCACCCCCCAGCAGTGCAGGGCACCTGCCAACAGGCACCCACTCATGTCCCCTTGCACCCCCACCCACCAGCACTGAGGGGCACCTGCCAGCAGGCCCCCACTCATGTCCCCTTGCACCCCCACCCCCCAGCAGTGCAGGGCACCTGCCAACAGGCCCCCACTCATGTCCCACTCATGTCCCCTTGCACATCTACCCCCCAGCAGGGCAGGGCACCTGCCATCAGGCCCCCACTCATGTCCCCTTGCACCCCCACCCCCCAGCAGTGCAGGGCACCTGCCAGCAGGCCCCCACTCATGTCCCGCTCATGTCCCCTTGCACCCCCACCCCCCAGCACTGAGGGGTACCTGCCAGCAGGCCCCCACTCATGTCCCCTTGCACCCCCACCCCCCAGCAGTGCAGGGCACCTGCCAGCAGCCCCCCACTCATGTCCCGCTAATGTCCCCTTGCACCCCCAACCCCCAGCACTGAGGGGCACCTGCCAACAGGCCCCCACTCATGCCCAACTCATGTCCCGTTGCACACCTATCCCCCGGCAGTGCAGGGCACCTGCCAACAGGCCCCCACTCATGTCCCACTCATGCCCCCTTGCACCCCCACCCCAGCAGTGCAGGGCACCTGCCAACAGGCCCCCACTCATGTCCCATTGCACCCCACCCCCCAGCACTGAGGGGCACCTGCCAGCAATGCCCCCACTCATGTCCCCTTGCACCCCCACCCCCAGCAGTGCAGAGCACCTGCCAACAGGCCCCCACTCATGTCCCACTCATGTCCCATTGCACCCCCACCCCCCAGCATTGCAGGGCACCTGCCAACAGGCCCCTACTCATGTCCCACTCATGTCCCCTTGCACCCCCACACCCCAGCACTGAGGGGCACCTGCCAGCAGACCCCCACTCTTGTCCCCTTGCACCCGCACCCCCCAGCAGTGCAGGGCACCTGCCAACAGGCCCCCACTCATGTTCCCTTGCACTCCCACCCCCCAGCAGTGCAGAGCACCTGCCAACAGGCCACCACTCATGTCCCATTGCACCCCAACCCCCAGCAGTGCAGGACACCTGCCAACAGGCCCCCACTCATGTCCCACTCATGTCTCCTTCCACCGCCACCCCCCAGCACTGAGGGGCACCTGCCAGCAGGCCCCCACTCGTGTCCCCTTGCACCCTCACCCCCCAGCAGTGCAGGGCACCTGCCAACAGACCCCCACTCATGTCCCCTTGCACACCTACCCCCAGCAGTGCAGGGCACCTGCCAGCAGGCCCCCACTCATGTCCCGCTCATGTCCCCTTGCACCCCCACCCCTCAGTCAACTATGTACATCAACACATGTCCGCCACACAAAGGCAGGCGGTAGTGTCCCTGCGCTAACAAAAAGCCTGTATATACAGCTCTGATGAATGTCCCATACTGTGGCCCTCTAGGACAAATGACGTGCCTAGGGGTACGCGACAAACACGGACACCCGCTGTGTCAAAAATAGCGTGTATTGCAGGGGTGCGTAGGATTTTTCATACGCGACTGTGCCTGGGTGAGCCGGGTATGTGTACTTCAGGGGCTCGCAGGAAGTTTTTCACACGATTGGGCCTGGGCGAGCATGGTACGTGTATTACTGGGGAGGGCGGGGAAGTACAGGAGGCAAATGCGCGGAACGCCCGCACACACGCGCCAAAAAAGACGAGCTAATCCGGAAACATGTACGCCAGCAGGAAGCAGGTGTACGTCGACCCGCGCAGCATAAAGTGCGCGCAAACAACAAGCAAGCTCATACGCCAGGATGAACATACCGTTCCTAGCAGCAGTGGTCGTGGGATACCACAGGAGGAGGAGGAGGATAGCCAGGCCCAGAATTTTCACACCCAGAACCAGCCTTTTTGGCATGCATGATGACCAGGTGTATGGGAGGTACAGGTTTCTACCATAATACTTGACCTGGTCAGTGAGTGGGAGGATGACCTCACATCACCTACTCTCTGCTCCCAAGCACTCAGCCCCCTGTAGAAGGTCCTCAATGCACTGTACTTTTTGGCCACCGGATCATTTCAGCGGACAAGTGCCATAGTGGGGGGCGTGTCTCGGGCCACGCAGTCACGCTGCCTACACCAGGTCTTGGCCATCATGACTGCACGCCCATCAGTCCGCAGGCACATATACCTGCCCAGGACACCTGCAGAAAGGCAGGCTGCCGTCCAGGGTTTCGAAGGGGTGGCACAATTCCCCAAAGTCCTAGGTGCCATTGATTGCACCCATGTGGCTCTACGTCCCCCCAGGGCATCAGAGCACATCTATATAAACCGCAAGCACTGGCATTCCATCAACGTCCAGGTAGTATGTGATGCCAAGGGAATCATCACCTCAATATATGCCAACTATCCAGGGCCCACCCACGACAGTTTCATTTACAGAATATCAACCCTAAAACGGGACATAGAAGCTGGGCGGCATGGCGATACATGGCTGCTCGGTGAGTATAAATGCCACTGCACATGCATGCATGCCAGATACTGAGTTATGCCACAACCCTACTAATGATACCCATCACCACCTCCCTAGGGGACAGTGCCTACCCTCTGAGCACCCACATGATGACGCCAATTCGGAAACCCACCACGCCACCCGAGGTAAGATACAACACAGCCCATATTGCAACCCGGGGCATAGTGGAGCGCACATTCGGAGTGCCCAATTCATGCTTTCGCTCCCTTGACCGTTCTGGCGGGCAGCTGTTATGCGCTCCCCCAGTAGTGTGCAGGATCATAGTGGCAGCATGTGTCCTGCACAACGTTGCAACAAGCCGGGGCCTGCCGGTGGACATGGTGGTGCCCCCACACCCCCAACTGCATGCACGCGCACTGCGCATGGGAGGGGAAAGGGCACGGGGTGAGGCAGCCCGAACGCAGCTGGTGGCTAATTACTTCACTTAGAATCACACCCCTGTGGAGTGCATACAGCCCTGCCACATACCATCTGACAATCAATGATGATGATTCAAGGGACAGTCAACTGTCACTACTATACCAGCCTGAGATTGGTCACCTGGAAGTCCCACAATGTGTGCATACCTACCTACAGAAACACCACCAATGCTGTGTCATCAAAAGACACATATGCTGCTAAATGCATTACCCCCTTGCAAAATATAACATGAGAACAGTGCCATAACACCCAACCCCTCCCCAGCACCACCACCCAACACACCATGGCATGTCATGCTATGTGAGTGCAAACAAAGCAATCCCGAAAACCTGACACAAGTGTCACAAAGTACAGTGTCCCTAATGGAAACTTGCCACAAACAATATGCTCCCAGTAATGTTGAACTAACAACACACATGACCAAATACTTACCAACAATACAATGCAGCTACACAAGCTCAAACATAACTAAAACATGAGAGTACTAAGTTAAAGTAGTCGTAGTCTTACAACCTGAATATGCCACCACATCGCCCCCTTCCAACTGTAGTCTTGCAGGCTTCAAAACCTGTCTGTGTACTGCATACAACATGAACTCCATCTCTAAAGTAGACGGCCTTGTGAAGACATGAGGAATGAACCTGCAAATTCAGAGGGAGACATGGAAGCAGAAACATACATAATTCCAACATGCATTGTACAATACAACTACAATATACACAAGGAATGTCTACACAATATTGACTACAGACTGCCCACACAGCTCATGGGAGCCCAACATCACTGTGTACATCACTGTCACTTGGTCACACCCTTTGCAAGCCCATGGAAACGGGAAGCAGGAGTGGTGTGTGTCTCACAAACCCAAGCATCGAACCCAAACTCAGGACAAGCCTGCATGTGCCCAGCCGGAATATAGTGGATGCCCACTGGAGCTACACAAGGCAACACACTGTCAAAAAATAATCAAAAAGCAAAAATCAAAAATCAAAAATGGCCATGTTGGTGACAGGGGGGGGCACCCAGGAGGTCCGCGGACAGGGTGCGCACCAACAGCCGCCTGTGTGGATGTTGGGAGAAAAAAAACACCTCCATGGGCTCATGGCCTGCACGGCTATGCCAATGTGGGAGAACTGCTGCTGTCGCTCTGAACACCCTCTGCTGCTGCCACAGGAGGTGGTGGTGCTATGGGAGGCAGCCCACGCAAAGCCTCAGGTATGGCGGTCGTAGGGCAGCAAGCATGCGGGTGTGGAAGGTCGCGTTCTGGAGGATTATAGTGCAGAGATCCCCATGCAGCACCTGACGTGATGCCCGGATCTCCTCCCGAGTTGCCTGCATCTCAGCTGAGAGCGAACGTGTGAGCCGCTCCAGCTGCTGTTCTGTCCTCAAGTTAGTGGAAGTCTCAAGGTCAACAAGAGTCTCCCTGAGGTGATGGAGTTCTACCCTCAGGGCTTCCCTGTGGCCCTGGGACTCTATTGAAATCGATTGGCGTAGAGTCTCCAGTGCCGCCCGTCTGTCCCTTTTGGACGCCAACATGTCCTCCCTGTGCGATTGGCAAATGGACTCTGTTGCCTGCAGTAGTAGCTCCATCTGCCTTTCAGGGGGGATAATGGAAGTGGCCACCCTCTCCATTGCTTGAGCCATCATCTCAACTGATGCTGCCTGTTGGGTTGCCATACCGTAAATGGATTGTTCCCATGCGGTATTGCCTGGTGGCGTACGGCCACCACGTCGGCGGGCACCACATCTGTTTGGGGCAAGGCGATCTGCGCCTTGCTGTGCCGGCACTGCCTGAGGCTGCAGGACTGCATTCCCCCTCTGATCTGCTGGCCCAGGAACATGATCAGATGTTGTGGAGTGTGACCCTGCACCCGTAACCGCCAAAGGCTGACTAACCAACACTGACATCCCCATAGAGGGTTCTACCCCTGGTGCAGGTGGGTTGGACAGAACAGAACCCCTTCCAGAAACACTTACCTGCGACGCCACATAGGTCTCATCATCCGAATCAACACCTGAAGAGAGGTCTGGGGAGGTGCACCCAGAGACAGCCCTTGACAGTATCGTCTGCAGCAAGAGTGGGTTCTCACCCACCACCACACCACATCGCCCAATGGTTGTGCCTCAGGTTCATCCTGGGTCTGCACCATCTCCTCAACCTCATCAGCATCAAGTGCGTCATCCCCTGCAAAAACATGAAAGACAAAAAATTAGCGCCATAGCACACAAATAGGCCTGACAAGCTACAGAACCAGTACATGATTTACACATGTCCCACATAACTATAACCCTCCCATGCATTCACTGTCACAGAGTTGGAAGGGGAGGCAAAAGTCTGACACTGATGACACCAAGATGGATGAGCAACACATTTGCTGCATGCTGGGTAGCACTGCCATCACACATTGGCCTCTGAGTGGCATGTCCTATACACATAAATGCCACATGCCATCACACAGAGGGCATGTACCATAGCCATGGTACATTCCACAAGTACATCCATATGTCAGTGAATGAGTGCTGTCACCCATCCATGTGAGATGGACATGAAGAGATGAAAAATGCTCATAGTGTGAAAAGATACTTCATGTGCCACACACTGCAACACATCCAGTGTACAAAAATACAGTGATTGCAGGGCCATGTAGACATCAATGGTTGTGCACTTCAACATGACAGGAAACAACTAGCATGTTCCACATTCAAACAGGCCCAAAAACATCATGTGATCAGGACAATACTCATTCAGCCTGAATGGTCAAATCTTTCAACTACCAAGGTGACACATGTGGGCCTATGTGGAGTTCTTCACTGACAAAAGCATGTCACATATGTCACAATAGGGCTGAGGAATGTGTTGCAAAAGTGGGAGAATTGAAACAATCAGCCTGAAAGAACACTGAAAAATACAAACAATGTTGTTGCATGATGCCACCTCAAGGGCAACTGCCGTAATGTTGCGCTAAATTACTACTGTGGGCAGAAGGGATAGTGTCACACACAAATTCAAGGCCACAGAATGTTTTGGATGAAGCACATGCGTGACCCATACTACTCAGTCACACACACCCTCACCTGCCACTCAATCAGAACCAGTCACCCAAACAACATACACATGCATTACACACACACGCATGGGCACTCACCGGACAATGTTTCATAATCGGGTAGTTCTCCCACACCTCGGATCTGTTCCTCTGTGATGAAGGTCCCAGCAGCAGACTCATGTTCAGTGAGTTCGTTGTCCTCTTGTGGAGACCCACCGCCAGCCACCAGAGTAGCGGCATGACTTGTGGCCAGCTTGTCCTTTGCTCTGCGTTTCAGGTCGTTCCACCGCTTGTAGCAATCATCAGCTGAGCGCCTCACAAATCCAAGGGCACTTATGTCGTACTTATGTCGTTGGCGATGGTCTGCCAGTGTACCTTACGTTGACCAGGTGTGGTCTTGGACCCTGCAGTCACCACCATTTCGTGGCTATGTTGCAACACATAGCTCACAAATGCATTAAGCTCCGCGTCATTATAGCAAGGCTTCCTTGATGTGCCGGAGTGTGTAGCCATGCCTGGGGTCTCAGCCTGTCGTGCCAGAGCACCCTTCTTCCTCTTTTTAGAAGGCGGAGAGGAGCCAGAGTGGCTAACGCCACTCTGGTCAGTAGGGGAAGAATCACCGGTGGACTGGGTTGTTGGAGTGTGCGAATGCACATTGACCATAGGACTTGGTGCAGGCATTGTCTGAAGTGTGATGTTGGCAGGGGGAACATCAGTATGATGGACCAGGACCGACACTGTCCTGGCTGGGAGAGTCAGAGCTGGGGTGGATGGAGCTGCAGCTGACCCTGCAGCCTCACCACCCTGCATACTTGGGGCAGCAGATGACAAAACTGCCCCAGATCCACGTGCCTTGGTGACAACTTGCACCGCCACACGTGGCCTAGAATTGCTGACCTGAAAGTCAGCCAGGGAGTCATCCTGTGCCAGGTCAGGTGCCACAATGGGCTGGTTCAACAGGGGCTGAGCTGGGATGGTCTCAGCCACGTTTCCCTCAACCATGGGGGGGCATGTGTGTCCCTGATTGGTCCTCCACACATGGGGGTCCACGGGCACCCTGCAAATCCTGGCCACATCCCCTACCACGCCCACCACGTCCACCTTTTGAAGGTCGGCCACCTTTGCCTCCCTTACCGCTTGGTCGCCTCCCAACCATGGCACTGATGTTGTTGTGCGTATGGGAGGAGCAGTAAACTATTGTCCTGGGCAATTGGGGGTCAAAGGGGTAGGGTAGGGTACTAGATGGAATTCGTACCCTAGTGCTCTAACAAGGCTGTCTGTGACCCCTGGGGGAAGATGACGGGTCACGCAACGCACAGGCAGCCCAAAAACAAAAATAAACGTGCACGCAACCCCTCGTAGACCACGTGCGTGGAAAAATGAACCCGCACTACGCTGTGGCAACCAGAAACACAAAAATAAGCGTACGCGTAATACACGCAGCCTACAATGACCTCTGAAGGGGTACGCGACACACGGGGCAAGCACAGTTGCTAAGTATGTGCGGAACTCACCGTCTGCCTGGAAAAAGAATGTGAAAAATATGCGCATGTGCGCGTTGGCAACACCCCCGCCAAAAGAATAATTGTACGCTGTCTGAGGAGACAGGACAAAAGGAGAAGTGAACACTGTTTGAGGAAACAGGCATAAAAAAAGTAGAAAAATCAAAGCTGTCAGAGGTAACAGGGAATACGAACTTGAAACGCTGTGAAGTAATCGCGTGTGAACCGACAAGAAGTACAGAATCCACCCACTTGCTCTCCACAAAAAGCATGTACAAGGAAATGGCGTCCTACACATACCTTTTAAACCGGCCCACACGTACACGTCACTTACGTGTGTACACGCCCTTTCCTCCAATTACACGCGCTGACACTCGGACGTGCAGCTTTTCCACGTGTCCTCTGTCATCACGTGCTATGAGGGAAACACCCGTGCGCATCACGTCACAGACGCGCTTACACGCTAAGGGCCTTTGGTCCAATGAAATCGCGTACGTGCGCTGATGCGCTTACGCGCTTAGGGCCTTTCCTCGAATTACACGCTGACGTGCAAGATTTTCACGTGCCAAATCACTCTGTATCAAGCTGGCCACGCGTTCACACACGGAAGACCACCCTCCTGCCGAGAAGGCCGAATTACTGCCCCCCAGAGCTCCGAGCACGCTCCCACCTGCCATCTGCTGCTGCCTGATTGCCTGCTGCCCACATGCCCTGCCATTTGCTGCCTGCATGTCAGCCAGGGGTGCTGTTGCTGTGACCACCCCTGCTGGAACCGAAGACTCCTGACTGGGATTCCATCGCTCCACAGCCCAGCCCCAGGACCCAGTTGCCCACCCACTCCTGCCACTGGGGTTGCCATGTCGGGCACACCACCATCTGAGACCACTGGCAACCCCCAGCCAGAGAGACAGAGGGCCACCAACTTCACTGCCACCGAAGTTGTTGTTCTGGTGGAGCAAGTCTTGGGGCAGTATGATGCCCTCTTCGGAAGGTTGCGCGCCGACAAGGAAGGACGGACCAGGATCTGGACGGACATCGTGACTGCCATTAACGCGGAGGGGGTGGCAGTCCGCGAATTCCATCATGTCAAGAAGCGCTGGGAGGACTTCAGGTCCAGGACCCTCAACAAGGCCCGGCGCCTCTTGAAGGCAGCGGATGCTAAGGGGCGCCGGGACCACCTGTCGGAAGACCAAATGAGGGTCCTGGAACGCGTATGCCCAGCACTCCACGTCCAGGTCCTTGAGAGGCAGACCCGTCTGGAGTCGAGCGGTAAGTGTTGCACATGTGGTTTTGTAGGGCCATGTATGGATGTGTATGTACAGGGCCGTGAGGCTGACACATGCGAGTCCTTTCATGTGTGAGACACATGGATGGTGTATTTGTGGGTAAGCATGCAGGCCAAATGCAGATGTGTGAGCACACATGTTTGAATGACTGTGTATGTCAGTTGTCAAGGTTGTGGTGTCAGACATGGATGTTGGTTCCAGCTGCATGTATCTGCACTGTGTACATGTGCATGTATGTGTAGCTGACAAGTGCCCAACTGTCATGCAACATGGATGCATGTGAGACTGATATGTAGAAGACTGATTGCTAGATGTGACATGGATGCTGATCTCATCACTGCGACACATGGTGGAGGTGTACACATGCATGTAAGTGTGGTGGTGTGTGTGCATGTCTAGTGCACTCCCTGTGTCTCATGTGATGTCTGGCTCACCTTTGCCTGCTCATGCTGTTGTATGTGTATGGATGGTGCTGGCTGTTGCGATATGGCTGTGGAATAGCTCATGTGTGTGATTTGAAATGACATTTGTGTTGGGGATTGTGATGCCATGTCTGAATTTTGTCAATTACACTTGTGTGCAACTGTCATATGTGAATGAGTCCATTGTACAGTGCCCTGATGCCTGTGTCCTATCTCTCCCTGTCTGCAGCGTCGACTGATGAAGAGGGCGGAGAGGGTGCTGTGGAGCACAGCGGCAGGGATCGCACTGCCAGCCGGAGACGCAAGGCCCGGCTCCCCTCCCAGGTAGTCATCTCGTCGGGGAGTGAGGAGTCCGGTGCCGCGTCCCAGGTCGCAGCTGCCAAGGGGAGGTCCAAGAGGCAGAGGATGGAGTGGGACTCCTCGGCAGCCGAAGGGGCAGCTGAGACCCCACAGGGCCCGACGGAGGAAGATGGCACAGAGTCATCCAGGTTGGTGGGGGGTTTGGTGGAGGAGGAGGCCGTGCAAGGGACAGAGACTGGGTCTGGAGGTGGGGATTACACTGGTGCTAGTGGTGCAGGGGCAGGGACAGAAGGCAGCAGAGGCCGCAGCGGAGGTGCCTGTGTGTAATCCTGTCCCCGATCCTGTGACTGCATTATCTTGCACCAGCAGGGATACCTACGTCCAGACCCGTTCTCAGGGAGGGGATCGGCTTACACTGGCCTTCCTCTCCTTGCGGATGTGGCTATCCGGCACCGGGTTGAGCCTGTCCTGGGTGGGGTGGCATTGCGTCAACGTACCATGCGAGCTGACCTGCAGTCTTTTCATGAGGAGACTGCACGTCTTCTCGCATTGGCTCATTGACCCACTGGGACAGCTCACCAGGGCCGGATTCCTCCATTTTCTGGACCTTGTTCCGACCCCCTCCTCAACTGAACCCCCTATGCTCCTGTCGTCATCTTCCCACCCATGTGTCACCTGTGTGCCCTGTGGAGCTGTTCTGACCCTGCGGCCAGGCTGGTGGAGGACACATCCCTGCCACAGTCGGGAGTCGGACGTCCAGCAGGGGTGGCCACCTCAACAACTGCACCCCAGCTGGAGGAGGATGTGCAGGCAGCAGGAGCCAGGACACAGGCAGCGGCACAGCAGCAGCAGCAACAAGGTGGGAGCTATGATGGCTCGGGCCTTCATCATCGGAGGGGCAGGCATCGGACAGAGGGCAGGAGGACCCTGGACGGGAAGTGTCTTCTGTGTGGCAGTGGTTGGGCCATGCGATAGATGTGGAGCGGCAGCGGGCGGAAGAGGCACGGCTCACGATGGTCAGGGCAGAGAACTCCATGCTTAGGGCCCTGAGGCGGTCCGGGTGCCTCGAGGCCATTCGCAGGGACCTGGAGATCCAGATGTCATTGTCCGTGTGAACCCTCTGGGCCATGGAAGAGGACCGCCTCCAGGACATCGAGCAGGAGTTTGATGATGCCCTGGCCCGGGACATCAACACGTGAGCCGTTGGACTTGCCCACTGCCCTTGTAAATAGTTAGTTAGTATTAGGTTTCCTTTCGTTCTTTCTTTATTTTGGACCGCTTGGACAATGCACCACATTTTTGTATATAGTTTTTTTATTAGGTAGTAGTTTTTGGTAGGTTTCATTTCTTAAGTTGGGCTCATGGACCCTGGATTCTTCAATTGTATGTAGTTCTACATTGGATTCATCTTTTTTAATATTTTTTTTGTGTTCACCATGGAGCAATGGTTTTTACCCTTGGATTTGATTTTTTGGACTGTGACTTTGGACAACATTTCTTTTTGGATTTCTTTTGCTTATGTTTTCTTGATTTTCATTATTTATCGGACATGGACCATTTCTTTTGTTATTCCCATTGTTGTGTGTTTAATTTGATTTACGTTCATGTTATCTTTAATACATATTTTGTGATACTTCCATTTGTGGTATTATCTCATTGGTTTCATGCATGTCATGATATGGGTTTTGACATTCACTTGCACCCATTGTGTGTGTGTGACGGACATGTGTTCATTTACATACTTGCCATTGGGGTTGTATCATGTAATTGGCATTTCTATGTGGGTGGATGCAATACTTGGGTGGGTCTTTGGCATGTGGAGGCTGGCCATAAGGGCCAGGGATCTAGATTGTGATGACGTGTTGGCTGGGGGACATGTGTCGGGGCCTGCTGGCAGGTGCCCTGCATTGCTGTGGGGTGGGTGTGCAAGGGGACATGAGTGGGGGCCTGCTGGCAGGTGCCCTGCACTGCTGGGGGGTGGGGGTGCAAGGGGACATGAGTGGGACATGAGCGGGGGCCTGCTGGCAGGTGCCCTGCACTGCTGGGGGGTGGGGATGCAAGGGGACATGAGTGGGACATGAGTGAGAGCCTGCTGGCAGGTGCCCCGCACTGCTGGGGGGTGGGGGTGCAAGGGGACATGAGTGGGGGTCTGCTGGCAGGTGCCCTGCACTGCTTGGGGGGTGGGGGTGCAGGGGGACATGAGTTGGGGCCTGCTGGCAGGTGCCCTGCACTGCTGGGGGGGTGGGTGTGCAAGGGGACATGAGTGGGGGCCTGCTGGCAGGTGCCCTGCACTGCTGGGGGGTGGGTGTGCAAGGGGACATGAGTGGGGGCCTGCTGGCAGGTGCCCTGCACTGCTGGGGGGTGGGGGTGCAGGGGACATGTGTGGGGGCCTGCTGGCAGGTGCCCTGCACTGCCGGGGGTGGCGGTGCAAGGGGACATGAGTGGGACATGAGTAGGGGCCTGCTGGCAGGTGCCCCACACTGCTGGGGGGTGGGTGTGCAAGGGGACATGAGTGGGGGCCTGCTGGCAGGTGCCCTGCACTGTTTGGGGGTGTGGGGGGTGCAAGGGGACATGAGTGGGGGTCTGCTGGCAGGTGCCCTGCACTGCTTGGGGGGTGGGGGTGCAGGGGGACATGAGTGGGACATGAGTGGGGGCCTGCTGGCAGGTGCCCTGCACTGCTGGGGGGTGGGGGTGCAAAGGGTCATGAGTGGGACATGAGTGGGGGCCTGCTGGCAGGTGCCCCGAACTGCTGGGGGTGGGTGTGCAAGGGGACATGAGTGGTGGCCTGCTGGCAGGTGCCCCGCACTGCTGGGGGGTGGGTGTGCAAGGGGACATGATTGGGGGCCTGCTGGCAGGTGCCCTGCACTGCTGGGGGGTGGGGGTGCAAGGGGACATGAGTGGGACATGAGTAGGGGCCTGCTGGCAGGTGCCCCGCACTGCTGGGGGGTGGGTGTGCAAGGGGACATGAGTGGGGGCCTGCTGGCAGGTGCCCTGCACTGCTTGGGGGTGTGGGGGGTGCAAGGGGACATGAGTGGGGGTCTGCTGGCAGGTGCCCTGCACTGCTTGGGGGTGGGGGTGCAGGGGGACATGAGTGGGACATGAGTGGGGGCCTGCTGGCAGGTGCCCTGCACTGCTGGGGGGTGGGGGTGCAAGGGGTCATGAGTGGGACATGAGTGGGGGCCTGCTGGCAGGTGCCCCAAACTGCTGGGGGGTGGGTGTGCAAGGGGACATGAGTGGGGGCCTGCTGGCAGGTGCCCCGCACTGCTGGGGGGTGGGTGTGCAAGGGGACATGATTGGGGGCCTGCTGGCAGGTGCCCTGCACTGCTGGGGGGTGGGGGTGCAAGGGGACATGAGTGGGACATGAGTGGGGGCTTGCTGGCAGGTGCCCCGCACTGCTGGGGGTGGGTGTGCAAGGGGACATGAGTGGGGGCCTGCTAGCAGGTGCCCTGTACTGCTTGGGGGGTGGGGGTGCAAGGGGACATGTGTGGGACATGAGTGGGGGCCTGCTGGCAGGTGCCCTGCACTGCTGGGGGGTGGGGGTGCAAGGGAACATGAGTAGGACATGAGTGGGGGCTTGCTGGCAGGTGCCCCGCACTGCTGGGGGTGGGTGTGCAAGGGGACATGAGTGGGGGCCTGCTGGCAGGTGCCCTGTACTGCTTGGGGGGTGGGGGTGCAAGGGGACATGTGTGGGACATGAGTGGGGGCCTGCTGGCAGGTGCCCCGTACTGCTGGGGGGTGGGGATGCAAGGGGACTGAATGGGGGCCTGCTGGCAGGTGCCCAGCACTGCTTGGGGGGTGGGGGTGCAGGAGGACATGAGTTGGGGCCTGCTGGCAGGTGCCCTGCACTGCTGGGGGGTGGGTGTGCAAAGGGACTTGAGTGGGGGCCTGCTGGCAGGTGCCCCGCACTGCTGGGAGGTGGGTATGCAAGGGGACATGAGTGGGGGCCTGCTGGCAGGTGCCCTGCACTTCTGGGGGGTGGGGGTGCAGGGGACATGTGTGGGGGCCTGCTGGCAGTTGCCCTGCACTGCCGGGGGGTGGGGGTGCAAGGGGACATGAGTGGGACATGAGTGGGGGCCTGCTGGCAGGTGCCCCGTACTGCTGGGGGGTGGGTGTGCAAGGGGACATGAGTGGGGGGTGTGGGGGGTGCAAGGGGACATGAGTGGGGGCCTGCTGGCAGGTGCCTTGCACTGCTGGGGGGTGGGGGTGCAAGGGGACATGAGTGGGACATGAGTGGGGGCCTGCTGGCAGGTGCCCCGAACTGCTGGGGGGGTGGGTGTGCAAGGGGACATGAGTGGGGGCCTGCTGGCAGGTGCCCCGCACTGCTGGGGGGTGGGTGTGCAAGGGGACATGAGTGGGGGCCTGCTGGCAGGTGCCCTGCACTGCTGGGGGGTCGGGGTGCAAGGGGACATTAGTGGGACATGAGTGGGGGCTTGCTGGCAGGTGCCCCGCACTGCTGGGGGTTGGCTGCAAGGGGACATGAGTGGGGGTCTGCTGGCAGGTGCCCTGCACTGCTTGGGGGGTGGGGGTACAAGGGGACATGAGTGGGACATGAGTGGGGGCCTGCTGGCAGGTGCCCTGCACTGCTAGGGGGTGGGGGTGCAAGGGGACATGAGTGGGACATGAGTGGGGGCCTGCTGGCAGGTGCCCCGCACTGCTGGGCGGTGGGGGTGCAAGGGGACATAAGTGGGGGCCTGCTGGCAGGTGCCCCACACTGCTGGGGGTTGGGTGTGCAAGGGGACATGAGTGGGGGCCTGCTGGCAGGTGCCCTGCTCTGCTTGGGGGGTGGATGTGCAGGGGGACATGAGTTGGTGATCAGTGGTGCAAGCGGACAGGTGGCTTGGCTGGGGTGCATGCCCATGGTGGATGGGCTGCCTGCGGGACATGACCAGGGGTGCGGGGTAGTCCCCAGTGGTGTGGTCTGCCTGCATGGGCCGTGGAGGGTGTTAGGCAGAAACCTGTGCAGTTCCCTCTGGGACCACTGCAAAAAGTTTAAGACTACAGGAGTTAGCGGTAAACCCAATTGGTAACAGTCCGCACCACCATCTCCCCTCGCAGGATTCTCACACTTAGGTGACCTCTGTACCTAATACGCACTCACCGTTTTGAATTGTGGTAAACTTGGCCTTGCCGCTTACCTCCTGCTTGTGTGCTCTGTGTGCTCTCGTATCGTCTGACTCCCCCTCCCCACTCCCTCCTACTCCATGGTGCTCTCTATCTCGCCTATCTTCTCTAACTGCTTCTCTATTGACTATCCGGCTCTCCTCACTAAATCTGGTAGGAAAAAGTTTAAAAAGGACATCCTGGGCTCCAACCCAGGCCTCCCTATCGCTGACACCTACACTAGTGCCTGCTCCAAGGAAACTCTCACTGACATCCTCTTTTTCGTACCTTCGCCTGTCCTATGGACCCTTCATATGGTCTCTGTGCTCTCTCCTTTCTCTTCTTCTCCCATTAATGGTGGCACCCGCTGGGATGTCCTCTTGGCCTCCTTCCACTCCTCTAAGGCCATCATTAATGTCTACACTAATGGGACCGTCTTGGTCCAAGGCCCTCAGGCCAACCTTCATCTCTTTGATAGACGCTTCCCACGCCTCATCAACTTCCTTTCCTCTCCTGCTGTCCCCCCTCCTCTGTCCTCGGCTTCCTTGCCTCTACCCTCCCTCCCTGCCCCCTCTCGTGCTACTTCTTCACCTCCCTCTTCTACACCTCCGCAGGGCGTACCTCTGATCTGTACCCCTCCCCGGAAGTCCTTCAAGGTTGGCAACCTTCTCCACATTGCCACTCTTAACTCTCGCTCTGCAATCAAGCATTCTTCTGATATCTGTCACCTTCTTGAGGAACTGGACCTTGACGTCCTAGGTCTCACTGAGACATGGTTCACGGCCAGCTCTGTCACCAGCCTTGACACACTCCTACCTGACGGTTACAAGATCCTCTCCGTGCCCAGGCCCAACCGTGCTGGTGGGGGTGTGGCCCTTATCTTCCCTGAGTGGATTCCTGCCTCTGTCACTCCTACGCAGACCTACTCCTCTTTTGAATGCCTTGTCTGCCGTCTCTCTCTCTCTCCTAGCCATTCCCTTACCCTGGCTACTGTCTATCGGCCACCTGGTCAAATCTCCTCCTTCCTCTCTGAGTGGGCTGACCTCTCCTCCTCACTCCTGTCCTCTACCACTCAACTCCTCTTTCTTGGTGACTTCAACATCCACTTGGATGCCTCCTGTCCCCCCATGGGACTTTTTCGTGACCTCTGCGACTCTCTCTCACTCTCTATCCTCCCCTCTGGGCCTACTCATTCTGCAGGGCACACTCTTGATGCTCTGATCTCTTCTGACCTTCCCCTCTCCGTCCCTCTCTCCACTCCTCTCTCCTGGAGTGATCACTTTCTCTTATCCTCCCACCTCACCCTCCCTACCCCACAGGCAAAGCCACCCTCACCACTGCCACCCACCTTCTCGGTCATCCGACCCATGAAGCGCGTGTCAGTTGAGGCTTTCGCAGCCACCTTCTCACCCCCACCTCCCCCCTCGGCTGACTCCCACCCTGACACAGCCCTCTCCATGCTCCACTCTGCTATATCTGATACTCTTGATATCCTTGCCCATGTCATGAGAATCCGCCTGAAGCCCAAAGCCAAATGTAACTCCTGGTATGACTCGGATCTCGTCACCCTAAAACGCAAGTGCAGGGTGGCAGAGAGAAAATGGCGTGCTTCATGTTCATCCTCTGACAAACTGGCCTGCCGCCTGCTCCAAAGGCAATACCGTCTCTCCGTTCTCACCAAGAAGAGAGCCCTTAACCAAGCCCGCATCTCTGCGGCATCTAACAACTCGGCCGAACTCTTTAAAATCTGCAAGGAGCTTGCCAACCCTGCTGCAGTCTCTACCTCTCCTGTCCCCTCCCAGGCCCTCTGCACTGCACTGGCCTCTCACTTCATCTCCAAAACTCAGGACATCCTATCCTCACTCTCCTCCTACCACCGCCCTCCCTCTCTGTCCGGCTCTTCCTCGGGCCCTTCTGCAGCCACCCCTCCTCCCTCCTTCTCTGCCTTTCCCCTTTTTTCTGCTGACGAGGTTTCCAGACAAGTCCGATCTATGAAAGTCTCGTCTAAACAGGTTCACCCCTGTTCCTCCAAAACTATCAAGGACCACATTGACTCCCTGGCCCCTGCCCTGGCTGACTTTTGCAACCACTCCTTCGCCTCTGGAGTTTTCCCATCCCCCCTTAAGCACTCCCTTGTGCACCCTCTTCTTAAGAAACCCTCTTCTGACCCCTCCTGGCCGGCTAACTATCGCCCAATCTCCATCACTCCCTTCCTGGGCAAGCTCCTGGAGAAACTGGCCATCTCCCAGCTTAACCTCCATGCTGAATCTGTTGGCAGTCTTCATGACCATCAATCTGGCTTCAGAGCTGCCAGAAGCACGGAAACTGCTCTCCTGAACATCCATGAGGACCTGCTTTTGAACCTCGACTCCAACACTCCGTGTGTTCTCATTCTGCTCGATCTCTCTTCTGCCTTTGACACTGTCAACCATGCCATCCTGCTCAACCATCTCCATGATAACCTGGGTATCACTGGTCAGGCTCTGGCGTGGCTGACCTCTTTCCTCTCCAATCGACCCTCCCAGGTCCAACTCGGGTCCTTCCTCTCTGACATCTTTTTCTCCACCTGTGGTGTCCCCCAGGGATCTAATCTCTCCCCCTGGCTGTTCAACCAGTATCTGGCACTCCTTGCCCACCGCATCGCCGCTCTCTGCCCCAACTTTCAGTGCTATGCGGACGATACCCAGCTCATTTTCAGGCTACCCTCGGCCTCCTCCTCTCCCTCCCTCATCTCTGACTGTCTGTCTGCTATCCAGGAATGGTGTGCCGCCAATGACCTCTGCCTTAATGCTAGTAAGACTGAGATTCTGCTCATCGGCACACCCACTTCCTCCTTCCTTGCAGCTCTCTGGCGGGCCTCTCTTGGCCCTCTTCCTGCTCCTACCTGCAAGGCAAAAAACCTCGGGATTATCTTCGACTCCACACTCTCCTTCTCTCCTCATATATCTGACGTCTCTAAGAAGTCACACTACCAGCTGCACCTCCTCAGAGGTATTCTTCCCTTCCTCTCCTTCCCCCAGAAGCTCGCTGTCTCCCGAGCCCTGGTTCTCTCAAAACTGGACTACTGTAACAGCCTCTATCTTAATCTGCCTGCCTCCACACTCCGCACTCTGCAACTCATCCAGAACAGAACTGCGAGACTTGTCCTTGGCCTCAAGCCCACGGACCGTATCTCTCCAGGACTGAAATCTCTACACTGGCTCCCAGTGGCTGCGAGGATAAAGTTCAAAACCCTCTGCATGGACAACAAGGCCTTCTGGGGCCTGGGGCCTAAATACCTTCAACTCTCTCTTCCTAAATATCTTCCTTCCCGAGCCCTTCGCTCATCCGTCTCCAACTCCCTCAGGGTCAGCCGCTTCTCGAAGCAACGAGCTGGGGGTAGATCTCTCTCCGCGGCAGGGGCCTCCCTCTGGAACAGCATTCCTGCCCCCCTGAAACTTGAGGAGAACCATCTCCGGTTCCGGAAGCACCTCAAAACCTTCCTCTTTGCTTCTGCTTTCTCTCTCCCTCTCCCCTGCTAATTCTTCGCTGAAACTGCACTGAATCTGCAACTGGGCCACTCTCACCGACCTCGGTCCTGGGCCCAGCCACTCTCCACTTGCACTGCCTCCCTGGCAACCCCTGCACTGCGGGACTGTCTCTGTATCCCTACAGCCCCCCCTTCCCAGCACTTGTTCTGCACTTACCTTGCACTTGCCACCAGCTGGCCCTTTTATTATTTATTCTACTTACCTTGTACTGCACTTCCCCCCTCCCCTTCCCCATGCACCTCTCCCCTCCCCCTGCACTTGCGCGATCTGAATGACACCTGGCCTAGTAGGATCGTTGTCTGTCTTCCCCTTGTTTCCCCCTCCCTGCCTCGTCGCGCCTTGAAACACTTGTGTATAGGCGCGTTACAAATGCCTTATCATATCATATCATACCCATATTTACCTGGTAGCTGTGGCTGAGCAGTCAGACTTCTCTCAAGACGAGTTAGGCAGTATTTGGAGTATACAAAATAGGGCAATTTACACAGTAGAACAAGCGGACACGGATCAGAGCTTGGGTGTAAAGATATATAATTATTTATTTAAAAACACATCTATGAAAAACACACTGGCATTAATATGGCAAACAACTTCAATCACAGTTACTATAAGTATATATCAATCCCATAACAATATTTTGACACGTCTAGGTTCAAAGACACCACTTATTTGCAGACAGAGGTGAGTGCTGTTAGGCAGAAACCTGGCAAGTTCCCTCTGGGACCACTGCAAAAAGTTTAAGACTACAGGAGTTAGCAGTAAACCCAATTGGTGGCAATCTGTACCACCCAGATTTACCTGGTAGCTGTGGCTGAGCAGTCAGACTTCTCTCAAGACGAGTTAGTCAGTATTTAGAGTATACAAGATAGGACAATTTACACAGTAGAACAAGCAGACACTGATCAGAGCTTGGGTGTAAAGATATATAATTATTTATTTAAAATCACATCTATGAAAAACACTCTGGCACTAATATGGCAAACAACTTCAATCACAGTTACTATAAGTATATATCAATCCCATAACAATATTTCGACAAGTCTAGGTTCAACGGCACCACTTATTTGCAGACAGAGGTGAGTGCTTTCACCTAGATGGCACTCTAATATTCGTTAGGAAGGGAGAGAAAAAGGCAGGGTATGAAACCAACTCAGTACCAACACTTTTACGAAACAAATGCAAGGCAAGCAAGGCAGGGTCTACTGTAGATCACAAAGTTCAGAGGCCAGGCCCACTCGGAGAGAGGCATGGCGGTATGTCCCAAAAATACCACAGTGGAAATGCGCTTCAAGTCTTTGTAGCCAAATGTCACAGAAAGGTTGGACCAGTTTTAGAACGAAAGTTAAGAAGGTCTGGAGGCGACCCAGTGGAGAGGTAAGGATTTAAGACACCTCACGCTAACCGTTTCAAGGGAAGCCAGGCGGACACAGTACCTTGAGAGTGAAGAGACAGCTCCGGCGGGGGCAGTTGTTCCTGGTGGTGGATGCAAGTCGGGGCTTTGCCAGAAGATGAGATGATCTCGTCGTAGAGGAAAGTTTAAGATCGTTGCACCACCAGGGAAGAGACCAGCCGCGGAGTGCTCAGTCACAGGGCACCACCTTTTGGTCGCAGTACAGTGGTTAGTGGCTATCTGGTTGCCGGGGTGCTCAGCACGGGCAATTCGACCACTAGACGTCCGGGAAGCGAAGAAAAAGCAAGGGACTGGTTGTTTCCACCAGTCATGGGAAGAAGACTCTCCAGCAGGGAGATCTCCTCTGTCGTTGGGAAGTGGTGAGTCAGTTCAGCAAGGCTTCACCAGAGGTGTCGTCGTTGCAGGTCGGCTCAGCTTTACCCTCGTCGGATTCTTAGGTCCTGTGGCGACTTCTGAAGTTCCAGTCCCCAAAGCCCTGCTTTTATGCAGACAACCCCCATTCATTCAGCCTAGCTGTCAATCAAACATGCTAAGTGGTGAGCGGGGCGGCTCACCACTTGGGCCAATCACACCAGAGTGTGACTTGAGTTGGCAAGGCAACTCAGTCCAGGGTGCCTAAACCCCCTCCCACACCCACTGCGGTACCCAGACAGAATGGCACCACTCTGGAGGGCTTCTGTGCAGAAGGCCGCCAAAAGTGGAACAAAGGGCTCAACCTTTGGTTTGGAGTTACAGAGGCGAACATATGTGCCATTTAAAAAACCAAGTTCTGGCAGAAAATACCAACCAGTGAATTTATTTCAAGTCAATAAACCGGCGGTATGACCGAGGCTACATAGAAAAAGTATTAGCCTCGAACAATGGGAAAAATCCCATAGGAATATATTCGCGGTCGAATATAAAAAGTAGTATCCACTGCCACCAGCCAAAACTCGGGACAGTGCCCCCTCGAACAACAGACCCAGGGGTAATCGATTTACCTCTACCAGTACGTCCACAATAGGATGGTTTGTACTGGTTCTGTTAGTAAATTTAGGTCTAGTAAAGCCAATGGTGACTTTACATGCCCTGGGAGACAGTAGTCAGTCCCAGGGTATGGAGTCTATGGTGGGGGTCACCTAGGACATCCCAGTGTTACGGCACGGAAGGTGCGGTGTAACACACATAGCAAAACACATGAGACCCTATGGAGTAAAAGACCCCATAGCCCATAGAACACATTAACATTCAAAGAAATACGACAATCATGTCCAAGAGTGGGAGGAAAAGAGTCTCACTCTTGGCAGGATGAAAAAAAACAAACTCCAGAAATCCAGCAAAGCTGCTGGGGGACTCACTAGGTTAGGAAATTCAGCCTAAACAGAGAATTCTCCCTAACAGAGGGTGTAGAGGGAACACCTGGGAGGACCCACACTGCCAATTCACGTGTAGGACTCACTGTGCACCCCCGAAATTCACGTACCCCGCTCTGACAGCTAAATCGCACAGGGCCTATCGCGTGTGAAACTTCCCACGAACCCCAGTAATACACGTACCCCACTCGCACAGGGCCTATCGCATGTGGAACTTCCCGCGAACCCCAGTAATACACGTACCCCACTCGCACAGGGCCTATCGCGTGTGAAAATTCACGCGAACCCCAGGAATACACGTACCCCACTTGCACAGGGCCTATCGCGTGTGAAACTTCACGCGAACCCCAGGAATATTGGCCCTGTGTGAGCGAGCGGGGTACGTGTAGTTCTGGGGTACAGCGTGAAGTTTTACACGCGAAAGGGCCCTGTTGAGTGGAGTACGTGTATTCCTGGGGTGCGCGTGAAGTTTCACCCGCGATTTCAGCAGGGTACATGTATTACGGGGTTCACGTGAAGTTTCACCTGCGATTTCAGCAGGGTACGTGTATTCCTAGGGTTCGCGTGAAGTTTCACCTGCGATTTCAGCAGGGTACGTGTATTACGGGGTTCGCATGAAGTTTCACACGCGAAAGGGCCCTGTTCGAGGGAGTACGTGAATTTCAGGGTTGCGCGGAAAGTTTTACATGCGAAAGGGCAACGCCCGTGCACAATACGTCACAGACGCGCTTACGCGCTAAGGGCCTTTGTCCAATGATATCGCGTACGTGTGCTGACGCGCTTACGCGCTAAGGGTCCTTCCTCGAATTACACGCTGACGTGCAAGATTTTCACGTGCCAAATCACTCTGTATCAAGCTGGCCACGCGTACACACACGGAAGACCACGCTCCTGCCCTGAAGGTGATTTTCCTGCCCCAAGCATGCTCCGACCAGCCATCTGCTGCTGCCTGTCTGCCTGCTGCCCACGTGCCCTGCTATTTGGTGCCTGCAAGTCAGCCATCTGCAGGGGTCTAGTTGCTGTGTCCACCCCTGCTGGAACAGAACACTCCCGACTAGAATTCCATCGCTCCACAGCCCAGCCCCAGGAACCAGTTGCCCACCCACTCCTGCCTCTGGGGCTGCCATGTCGGGCACATCTCCATCTGGCACCACTGGCAACCCCCAGCCATGGAGGCAGAGGGCCACCAGCTTCACTGCCACCGAAGTTGGTGTCCTGGTGGAGCATGTCCTGGGGCATTATGATGCCCTTTTCGGAACAAGACGCGCCAACAAGGAAGGACGGACCAGGATCTGGATGGACATCGTGACTGCATTCAACGCGGAGGGGGTGGCAGTCCGCAAATTCCATCATGTCAAGAAGCGCTGGGAGGACTTCAGGTCCAGGACCCTCAACAAGGCCCGGCGCCTCGCGGAGGGGGGCCGGGTCAGCCTGAGCAACATCCAGATGAGGGTCCTGGAATGCGTAGACCCAGCGCTCCAGACCCAGATCCTTCGGAGGCAGACCCGTCTGGAGTTGAGTGGTAAGTGGCCAAGCATTGCTGTGTGAGACAGGGCATGTTGCAGTGTGCTGGTAGTCTGATACTTGCCTGTATGTGTGACATAGACCATGTATGGATGTGTGTGTGCAGGGACATCATGGTCATGCATGTGGGACCAGTTATGTGTGAACCACATGGTAGGTGCATGTGTTTTAATGCAACATGGGGACCTCTATTCAGAATGCGCACCTGAAAGCATGCCAGTCTGTGTTCCAGGACATGGAGGGGGGTTGAGGAATGGGTGCTCATGTCATATACATGTATGGTGCACGTGTGTGTGTGTGTGTGTGTGTGTGCACCAGAGAAGTGTGTGTTTGAGTTTGAAACGCCATGGATGCATGTGACTTTGAAGGTAACATCTTGATTTACAGGGGCCTTGTACATGGGTGTTGATGTTGATTGCAGGCGCCGAGAGTGTTTCTGCATGTGTGTTGCATGCATTGACCCATGTGTTGTGGAAGGACAGGATGGAAATGACATTTGACAGTGCCACTCATGTGTTATTGCTTCCTGTCTAGGGTATTTTGTGCTGTACCCTGATGCTTGTGTTCTATGTCTCCCTCTATGCAGCGTCAAGTGAAGAAGAGGGCTGAGACGGCGCTGTGGAGCCAAGCGTGGGGATGCCTCCACTGGGTGGCGCGCATGGCCCAGCCACCCTCCCAGGAATAACCATCATCCGGGTGCGAGGGGGCTGGTGCCGCGTCTGCCACAACGGCTGTGGTGGAAGGGCCGGGTGAGCCCCCACAGGGGCTTCCAATGGCGGAAGACGGTGTGGAGACATCCAGGTTGGTGGTCTCCACAGAGGAGGAGGAGCCCGCTACTGAGCCGCACATGGGGCCTGGTGGGGGTAGTACCACTGGTGCAAGTGGTGCAGTCCAGGGCCAGGGTCAGTAGGCAGCACAGGTCACTGCGGAGGGGCCTGTGCATGTCGCTGTCCTTGACCCTGTGACTGCACCATCATGCACCAGCAGGGAGGCCCTGTCCCAGGCCCGTCCGCAGGTAGGGGAGAGTGCCATATCACCTGCCTCTCCACTACCTGCGGGCGAGGGGTCCCGCAACCGTATGGGATCCATCCTGGTGGGTGTCGCGTTGCGCACGCATGACATTCGTGATGACGTGCGTTGTTCCTGGGTGGAGAACGCACGCCATCACGAAGAGCAGCGCCGTGACGTGGCACTGCTGGGAGGGGCCCTGGTCGGTGGGTTCCTACATGTGACGCCCACTCTGGCGGACCTCTCCTCCTCTGTGGAGGCTATGCGTCGGTCATTCTCCACATCGTCTTCCGGCCCAGATTCCACCAGGGGCCCCTGTGGACCTGGCCTGACCAACCCAGCCAGCTTGGTGGAGATCCCATCCCTGCCACAGTCGGGAGTTGGCAGTCCAGCAGGGGTGGACACCACAACTGGAGACCAGCAGATGGAGGATGTGCAGGCACCATCAGACAGGGCACATGGACAGCAGCAGCAGGAGCAGGCTGTAGGTGGGAGCAATGATGGCTCGGGGCCATCAACATCAGAGGGGCAGGCATCGGCCATAGGGCAGGAGGACCCAGGAATGGGAGTGTCTTCCGTGTGGCAGCGGTTGGGCCATGCAATAGATGCGGAGCGGCAGCGGGTGTAAGAGGCACGGCTCACGATGGTCAGGTCGGAGAACTCCATGCGTAGGGCCCTGAGGCGGGCCGAGTGCCTCAAGGCCATTCGCAGGGACCTGGAGATCCAGATGTCATCGTCCCTGCGAACCCTCGGGGCCATGGAAGAGGACCGCCTCTGGGACATCGAGCAGGAGTTTGATGATACCCTGGCCCGGGACATCAACCAGTGAGCCGTTGGACTTGCCCGCTGCCCTTGTAAATAGTTAGTTAGTATTAGGTTTCCTTTTGTTTTTTCTTTATTTTGGACTGCTTGGACAATGCACCACATTTTTGTATATAGTTTTTTTATTAGGTAGTAGTTTATGGTAGGTTTCATTTCTTAAATTGGGCTCATGGACCCTGGATTCTTCAATTGTACATAGTTCTACATTGGATTCATCGTTTTTAATATTTTTTTGTGTTCACCATGGAGCAATGGTTTTTACTTTTTATTTTCCCTTTGATTTGATTTTTTGGACTGTGACTTTGGACAACATTTCTTTTTGGATTTCTTTTGCTTATGTTTTCTTGATTTTCATTATTTATCGGACATGGACCATTTCTTTTGTTATTCCCATTGTTATGTGTTTGATTTGATTTACGTTCATGTTATCTTTAATATATATTTTTTTATACTTCCATTTGTGGTATTATCTCATTGGTTTCATGCATGTCATGATATGGGTTTTGACATTCACTTGCACCCATTGTGTGTGTGTGACGGACATGTGTTCATTTACATACTTGCCATTGGGTTTGTATCATGTAATTGGCATTTCTATGTGGGTGGATGCAATACTTGGGTGTGTCTTTGGCATGTGGAGGCTGGCCATAAGGGCCAGGGATCTAGATTGTGATGACGTGTTGGCTGGGGGACATGTATCGGGGCCTGCTGGCAGGTGCCCTACACTGCTGGGGGGTGGGGGTGCAGGGGACATGTGTGGGGGCCTGCTGGCAGGTGCCCTGCACTGCTGGGGGGTAGGGGTGCAAGGGGACATGAGTGGGACATGAGTGGGGGCCTTCTGGCAGGTGCCCTGCACTGCTGGGGTTTGGGGGTACTGGGGGACATGAGTGGGGTCCTGCTGGCAGGTGCCCTGCACTGCTTGGAGGGTGGGGGTGCAAGGGGACATGAGTGGGGGCCTGCTGGCAGGTGCCCTGCACTGCTGGGGGGTGGGTGTGCAAGGGGACATGAATGGGGGCCTGCTGGCAGATGCCCTGCACTGCTTGGGGGGTGGGTGTGCAAGGGGACATGAGTGGGGGCCTGCTGGCAGGTGCCCTGCACTGCTGGGGGGTGGGGGTGCAAGGGGACATGAGTGGGACATGAGTGGGGGCCTGCTGGCAGGTGCCCTGCACTGCTGGGGGGTGGGTGTTCAACGGGACATGAGTGGGGGCCTGCTGGCAGGTGCCCCTCAGTGCTAGGGGGTGGGGGTGCAAGGGGACATGAGTGGGACATGAGTGGGGGCCTGCTGGCAGGTGACCCTGACTGCTGGGGGTGGGGGTCCTGGGGGACATGAGTGGGGGCCTGCTGGCAGGTGCCCTGCACTGCTTGGGGGGTGGTGCAAGGGGACATGAGTGGGACATGAGTGGGGGCCTGCTGGCAGGTGCCCTGCACTGCTGGGGGGTAGGGGTGCAAGGGGGTAATGCGTTGGTGATCACTAGTGCAAGGTGACATGTGCCTTGGCTGGGGGGGCATGCTCATGGTGGATGGGCTGCCGGCGGGACATGACCAGGGGTGCAGGGTAGTCCCCTGTGGTGTGGGCTGCCTGCAGGGGCCGTGGAGGGTGTAGAGGGAACACCTGGGAGGACCCACACTGGCAATTCACGTGTAGGACTCCCCTGCACCCCCGAAATACACGTACCCCACTCGCACAGGGCCTATCGCATGTGAAACTTCACGCGCACCCCAGTAATACACGTACCCTGCTGAAATCGCGTGTGGAACTTCCCGCGCACCCCAGAAATACACATACCCTGCTGAAATTGCGTGTTAAACATCCCCGCCCCCCAGAAATACACATACCCTGCTGAAATCGCGTGTGGAACTTCCAGCGCACACCAGAAATACACATACCCTGCTGAAATCACATGTGGAACTTCCCGCGCACCCCAGTAATACACGTCCCCTGCTGAAATTGCGTGTTAAACTTCCCTGCACCACGTAATACATGTACCCTGCTGAAATCGCGTCTGGAACTTCCCGCGCACCCCAGTAATACACGTACCCTGCTGAAATTGCGTGTTAATCTTCCCCGCACCCCAGAAATACACATACACTGCTGAAATCGTGTGTGGAACTTCCCGCGCACCCCAGTAATACACGTACCCTGCTGAAATCGCGTTTTAAACTTCCCCGCACCCCAGTAATACACGTACCCTGCTGAAATCGCGTGTGGAAGTTCCCGCGCACCCCAGTAATACACGTACCCTGCTGAAATCGCATGTTAAACTTCCCCGCACCACACAAATACACGTACCCTGCTGAAATTGTGTGTGGAACTTCCCGCGCACCCCAGTAATACACGTACCCTGCTGAAATCGCGTGTGGAACTTCCCGCGCACCCCAGTAATACACGTTCCCCGCTCGGCGTTTGCTGTTTGGCAGCCCTGTATACTGGTCCAGGGTTAGCACCGCCCTTTTCAGGAATTTTGATGGCTTTTCCTTTCGCGAGGGCATTCTTGGGAGCGTAACTGGCCCTGCTGCAGGGTCGCTGCACCACGGCTAGTTTTGGAGGCTAAAATCCATGAATACGTTGTGCGCGGAAATCGATTTTAGCGCACACGGCTGGCGCAGACATTCGCACGCGCACACTGTGCGCCAGCCGCGTGCGCCACTTTTGTGCGAAATTCTATGAATTACCCTGCATATGTAATGAAATGGATTATACCATAACAAAAAAGATATGCCTCCAACATAATTATCTCACAGAAACTGCAAAGCTAGGAGCGACAGTAGACAAACAAAACACAACGAATACAAATTAGCAGAAACTAGTAAGTAAACTTCATTTTTCTTATATATTTGTATACTTTTTGTATGAGGTACAGAACAATTAATGTATTTGTGTTTTTCACACAGAAATGTGCAGTACTTTGGAATGGCTCGAGGAGAATTTTCCGCGTGACGAAATGTCGGAAGACAGCAATAATAGTGGTACACATTCTCTGCATAAGCAAATTAATAGTCAGTACTTTATGTGTACTTAACATATATATATTTATTTTTACCAGACCATGTAAAAATGGAAAAAATTCCACCAAAAGAAACGATGCACGAGACTTTGCAACACATAGAACAGAAAGTGGAAATGCTGAAAGATAATTTCGTCAAAGGAAAAATTAGATACCACTGTACTACCTGTACCTGTCCCCCCCTCCATTTCCCAGTGAACAACCCCCAAACCCTCACCAACAACATAAATGTTTCGATGAAACTTCCATCCCTTCATCCCCTCTCAACCATTCTCTGCAACCCCTAATTCCTCTACATTTGTTTCAGTTTCTGCTTCCCCCTGTCTTTCTTAATTGCTGTATATGTGTATAATGAAAAAATGTTACGGTAGTTTTAATGAAATTGTTTGTGTCTAATTTTTTTTAAAACAATGTCAAAATGGCCACGGACAGTGTGCCTGTCTGGCCTGTCCGTAATTAACAAAATATGGATGTCCTAAGGACAGTACACCTCTCGATAACATTCACAACCAAGATGTAATTGTTCTTAGAACACACCAGCTGTCCGGGATGTCCGTAAATGTACAAAAAGGGTGTGTCCTAGGATACTATACCTCTCCGTACCGTTCGCAACCAAGATGGAACTGTTCTTAGAACATAGCAGCTGTCCTGGATGTCAGAAAATGGACAAAATGGGGGTGTCCTAAGGACACTGTACCTGTCCGTACAGTTTACAACCAAGATGCAACTGTTTGTAGAACATGCGCGGTGTCCGGGATGTCCGTAGTGAAACAAAACGGAGGTGTCCGAAGGACACTATACCTGGCCGTACACTGTGCACACCATCTATGCACATGTGCACCACACCGGTAAGTCCCGCAAACATCGCGCCTGTCCGTAACTGTCCGTCTCACTTGTGTCGCACTTTTAATTAGTTTCAGGACCCGAACACTGTCCGTAGGAAACCTGCGCGCATGCGCACGACCATTCCTGTGCATTTGGTGTCCTGCGGACACCCATTTCCTTTGCGGACGTGTTCACGTCATGTGACCGCACCCACGCTGAGCGTATGTCCTAATTTGTGCACTTTGTCCGCTTCCCCAACATTTTAAAAGAACTTATGCAGACAATCCAAATTATTTTACAGTAAAAAATCACCATTTCACATGTCCCAAACAATAGCCCTAGCTTTCCACATATTTTTGGGAACCTTCTGAATGCTTTTGAGTGAGCGATATAGTCACAAGGCACCCCCCTGCACCCCTATAAAAGGCCACACCCCAGAGCTCATCTTCATTGTACTTCTGGATATTGCAGATTGACTTTTGCTGCCTTTAGTGCTCTATCGGAGATTACCTCACCAACCCTAATGGCATCCATGGCTGCTGTTGCTACATCAGCCTCAGCACCACCCACAAACCCTCCAGCACCACCACCACCACCTACCCAAGGGCCTGCAGAGAGCAATATGTGTGAGGATGTAGAGAACAAGGATCAAGAGGATCAAGAGAATGAGGTTGAGGAACTCCCTACTACCAGCACTCGCCGGGAGTCGTGGGTGTGGTGGTTGTTTACCGTTCATGGTAACATACCGAAAGCATGTCCGAACAAGGTCACCTGTAACCAGTGCAATTTGGTGCTGAGTCGTGGGAGACGTGGTTCGTACAGCTTTGGTACGACATCCATGAAGCGACACCTAACTTCGTTCCACGGTGCGGACATTCGCAAGGTTGAACCATGTAAAGAACATAGTAGGTTGAGTTCCTCCGCAGCATCCTCCGTTTCTGATCCTCTCACCATAAGAGACACTCCTGTGGGAGAGCACATCCCTCCAGCTGCTTCACAGGCCATTTGCGATGCTGTTGACCCTTACCTTTCGAGGTTCACAATGTTGTGTATGTACTGCGACACATTACTCTGCAGGGGGGAGATTGCTTTCGAGACTATGGTCACGGAGCACCAGAAGAGCTGCTACCTACCTAAATAAGGCCCACCTTACATCTTCCTCTCTCCACCTGCCCTTTCTTATCCCTGTGGTTGGTGTCCCTTCCTTACCCTCCTTTCCCCTCCTCTCCTAGTGTGTCGGGTGTAGAAAAAGCCAAAGAAATATATAAAACAATAAAAAGTTTTTGGCAATTTGCAAACATGTCCATGACCTTCTCAAGTCCTTCCTTCATTGCAAATTGCAAAGAAATTCCAGACAAGTGTCCTAAACTGTTACCTCCACAATGAATTATAATTATGTCAGTATGATGCTCTGTCTGCAAAGTAGCACAAAGAGGTACCAAATCCGCCACTTTATTCCACGCACTCCATGCCAGTACACTTCCACATGAGGGAATCCAAGATCTGCAGATATACCACAACGTTCTGCATGCACCTTCAACCAATGTATCCATGAGTCTCCCAAAATCCAGATAATCTGTTTTCGAGCACACACAGCCATAGCTGTCTGTTCTCCTCTCAGGAAAAACACGTCCTCACTAAATCTCTCCATACACAACACACCCACTAAACTTTACCGACCAATCCCTAGCTCTGCTCATTCTCATTTGCATGCCTCTCCACCCCAGAATCCCCGTATGTAATATGTGCTGTCCACAGACTGCCTGACAGACACCTGTTATTTTGTATTTTTTGGGGGTTTTTTTCTTCTTAGTTTATTCCTAAAATCTTCACATAACCTGTTCCAAAGCAACCCTTACATTCTAAAAGAACATGGCATTTCCCAAAAAAGAGAAAGAAACACCATTTGCTTCAAAATAAGCCGCATTACTCGAAACAATGTTCTCGTGGCTACAGAAAAACATACCAGCTTTTAGCATGAAAGCACGCATGCCTCGATTGATTGCACACCTAGCAATGCTTTGATCAGGACAAAAAAACAGAACTGTTGTCCCATTTTGCTCTAAGAAGTAATCCAGAAAAAATTACTTTTGCATTTGGAAGGATGCTGATTACTGCTTGAACCAACTGTTCCAAATCTCCCAACAAAATAGGGGAACTCACGTAGCCCAAATGAAAAGCACCATAATGCAAAACTACCACATAGGGACAAACATATCTCCGAGCACCAACACCCTGACTGTCTCCACCTCTGCCATCTTCACTACACACACTCTCTTTCTACACAAATCAGCAACGTCATCATCTGATTGGCTGATCCCTAAAGTCCCCTTTCCATGCTGGATTTGCTGTAAAACCCTGTATGTGGCACGCCCTACCCGCGGACAGGCGTGGTGTCCGCGCGGCACGTAAATCTTAGCCAGCCCTTCTACCCTTTCCACATCACTCGCAAATCCATTCCCTCATTGGACACAGCTAAGCAGTCACACAACCATCCACCAATCACATCCAAGACCTCTACATCTAACTCCATCATCAGAGTTCCACACTTCAAATGTACTGTTGATCACTCTGAATACAAGTCTCATATCATTGGAAAGCACCTACCACAAAAACTACTGTGCAAGTCTCAAACATTTCTACTTACAGCTCCATGCATATCCACATGCATGATTACAAAGTACAGGTATGCATATTTTATTTAGAGTACATGTACAACTCTTATGATTCCATATAAACAAAGTACTGCCACTAATTCTGCATAGCCAATACATACATGCCAACGCTCCCGATTTAAGCGCAAGACTCTCGATTTTACATTGAGAAATTGCACTACTTTTTGCTATCTCCCGCATAACCTATACACACATGCCAACCCTCCCAATTTACACGTGAAACTCGATTTTTCATTAAAAAAGTCACCATTTTTTAGTGTCTCCCGCCTATATTAATGCCAATCCCAATGCGATCGTATGAGAAAAATAAACGTTCACGATTGCTGTGGTGAAATCTCCTTCTCAGGTGCTCCCGATTGTTCGCATGTCTAGTTATAAAATGAAATTATTCACATTTTTCCCATCTACTATAATGAACTATCACTTCCAAACCTCTCTGCTATCTACAACATAGCTGCACAAAAACAAGGGAATTTCATTCACTTAAAATTTTACTCATTTGCGAAGCAGGTTCAACTAACATCCTGCAAATAACATGCAAAGGCTGCACATAGTCAAATGAAATGCATGCATACACTATGTTCAGATATCAAACAAGAATACTACCACGAAAACATAAAAATCAACGTGTACATTAACATCAGTGCTATAAACACACAAAATTACTAACTTCTGCCTTTTACAATTGCAGTGAAGACCACTCTCCTGAAAATCAACAGCATATAAACTACAAACAACATATCCGAAGAAACCTTCTCATTCCACAGACGAAAGTAAGTATAATACTACCTTTATATTCTTACTGTTCCTCAAAGAGACTGTGTGGTTCATTCATGTAACTTGCGCACCAAAAAAAACATCGATTTCTGAACCATTCTGCCCACAAATCCCCATTTATTAAACAGAGATTAACAGGCAGAATGGCACACAAATCCCCGTTTTTTTGGAACACAAATAACATACTCAAGCCTTAGAATGTTAGTACTACAAAACAAAGAACTGTTTTAATTTTATACCATTACGTTTACTATTAATACTTCTCCTCACCACTAGCTCACTTTCTACACTCATCTGAACCACAGTGTAGTAACATACAAACAGAAAAATAGCCTTCCCAACTCATTGTAACGGCCCAATGCACATTCACACACCACCACAAACATCTTCCCCATCAAACTCATACACGCATGCACACAGCACACATACATTGTAAAATAGACCAACCCATATCTTCTTTTTTTCAACAGACCCCAAAGAATGCCTACCAAAAATCAAGTCTGTAGAAAGGAACGCAGAAATAGAGCAAATGAAAATAAAAGTGTCCAAAATAAGCATCCATCTCTACCAGAGTTTGTACAAAATCTTCAAACAAAACAGCTAATGCAGTCATTTAGTGAAACAAAAGAAGCTTCAACTACAGAAACTTTGCCTCATCTATCAAAATGTGAAACGAAACAGAAAATGCTTAACAAGAATTTGGCTACCACTACTGCTAGCACTGCTCCTAAAAATCCTCATAGACTAGCAAGTAACCATACTAAAAAAAGTACTTTAGCAAAAATGTTCCGCCACAGAGTCCTTCAGAATCTAATAAGAACAGGAGCGAAATCATCCACAACCCTTAAAATCTACCGTAGGAAATTAATCCTAGAAGCTCTCGTAGACCGTGCAATCCTCCTCAAAAGGAAGTTATTTATTTATTCTATTTTAGTTTTGATGAAACCACTAACAAAACTAAGTACTAAACTACAAAAAAGCTTCTCAATAAACGGAATGTCAACAAAAAGAACTTCTTAAATATCTGTGGAGGTGAATGGAGTCACACCACGACCACAGAACCATATTTTAATGAAGAAGCATACAAACAAAACCAAACAAACACAATTGCCATCCATAGCAGTGGACGAGGATATGAAAAAATTAATAATACCATCATGGAACAAGAAACACTGCTTACAAAAATATCCGCAGAAAACTCAGAATGGCCTCTCCATTTGACTGAACCAGAACGTCCAGTATACAAATGGCCGTGCACGTCAATGTGTAACATTCCCAACAAATCTTTCAAATCTTTACACCAGTTCCTCAATCAGTATGTGAAAGGTAAAGACAAAATCTAAATGAAAGTGCGGCAAAATATGGATACCTGTCCATTGAGCAAATACACAGGACTACAAGGACATTCATTAGCCTGCATTTCAGGACCTATTTGCAAAAGCACCTTCCATGTTATCAAAATGATATCAACACTTCATTCAAATGTGAGACATCTAGTGTATAAACTGTACTATGCTAAAAGTCCTGCTTTAGAACTATCCAATTTAAATAACACTCTTCTGCATGGTACACCCAAATATCTACAAGAAGAAATCAACCGTATCCAGAGAAAATATTTTGGAAGTGAAAGCCACTTACAAAATGCAATAGCTTTAGAACAGACTAGCAACAATTCTGCACATGGCAAACTTCTATTACACACATACAAAAAAGAAATACTAAAATTTAAAAGTACATCCGCTGAAGTACCAAACCATGTGTGTGTGTGTTGCCCAGAACCTTTTACAAAAGTAACACAAAAACTATAGACGTAACATATACGAAATAGAAGACAATGAAGATTCCAAATGGTTTGAATTAGCTCTCTACCTTTTAGCAGAGAACAAATGACCCCTTAATAGTTTGCAGTTACTGCCTACGGCCATGCACCCAAGACTCTAGGTCCTAGCCACAACCACCCTAGCATATCACACCCATTGTGGATTATAACTTCAGTACTTACAACTTTGGTCTTGGGTGCATGGCTGTCCACGCGTGTCCTTAGAACAGTTTCAACTTGCCTGGGCACAGCACGGATAGAAATACTATCCTTAGGGCACCCCTCATTTTCAGTAATTACAAACATCCCGGACAGCGCGGGCATGGCAAATACATCAGTAGCACATGCCGCCTAAACAAATACAGTATTGCACCCATCTCTTACTCCCTAAACCTCCCCAAGCACTCTGACACACCAAAACACTGCCCAAAACTGCATTTTGCCTCTGTTCGCCGCCGCACTGTCGGCGGATCCAAGATGGTGGCCGCATCTGAACAATCTGATGCACATCACGCCTCACTCCAGCCAATCGGCGGACATGTCGCGTGTCTGCGGTCATGACGAGAGCCCATCAGCCAATCGTTATCTTGTCCGCGGAGCGAACAGGGAAGTGTGACCGCGGAGCGGACATAGATATCACTAATTTTTTGAGACATACTATTTGGTCCTTTTAAAGAAAACTACTGGATGGATTCTCATCAAATTTACAAAAGCACACTTTCGGAACCAGGCTCCTGCCGCAAATTTGGTGAAAATCCGGCCAGCGGTTTGGGCTGTAGGCATGCACAAAGTTTTTCCCCCATTCAGTCTATGGGAAAAAAAGACGTTTTGGGACCCTCCTATAACTTTTCCCCCGCCTGGACCAAACATCACCAAACTTTGCAAAACAATTCAGAGTGGCCCATATACGTTCTTTGCAAAGTTTGGTGAGGATTCGTCCAGGGGGAGCAGAGTTTTAAGCCACCCAAAAAGTGCTCTTCCTATGGAAACAGCAACTTAACCATAACTACACGACAACTAGCGTGGTCGTGTAATATACCATATGCTTGGTGGGTAAAGATAGGCAAAAAAGTGGAAACGAAAATGAAGAGCATGGGATGAGAAAAGGGAAAGGGCAAAGGAGGGTTTGGGAAAGTACTCCCCATTTGGAAAACATAAAAAAAGAAATCATTGCCCTAAAACATGTGAATTTCACCCATTTTCATGGAAGCTGTCATCCCATGTCGAAAAAAATAACATAGAGCTTCTACAAGCAGATCACGGTTGCGCGGACATCCTAGCAAAGGTTTGCCTACGAGCAAAGTCACCACATAGATCACCCATGAGCACATCACAGGTTAGAGTACCTAGGAGCAAATTACAATTTGGATCATCCAGGAGAAAGTTGGATGGGCGGGGTCATAAAATATGCAGTGGTGGGACGCTAAGTAGAATCAACTCAGAAGGGGGTACCCAGGAACACAATTGCAACTCGGAGCTATTTCAAGCAAATTACAGTGGAGGGCTTCTATATGTAAATTACTGTCAGAGACCCCCTTGGGTGCAAATCAAAGGGCCACATCTGTGGGCAAATCAGTGTGGAAACTTGTAGGAGCAAATTAATCTTACCAAACCACTTACATTTGCCACTTTAGGAATAGTTCCTCGGATTACAGTTGCTGGACTTTGATTGGTTCTTTGCAGTACGCCTATCACTATGTGTCTCTGTAATTCCTTGGGGCTGGTTCATTGTTTCTGTCTGGCTCAATCTCTTGCAGCAGGCCCTGCTGGCTCCCAATATGGGACCGTTAGGTGTCTAAGCTCTATGGCTAGGATCTGTTGCTTTGCTGCCTTAAGGATGTTGCCAGAAGATGCAATACAGGTGGAAAAAGCAGCAGTTGGAGTCTGTGGATAATGTATTGCTCTTGTTCTCCATGCATAGGCAGCCATGAGGTCTTAAGTTTCTTCCGGCGGGGGCATCTGCAGTGCGAGCATTACCCCAGGATCGATTCTTTGTTGGGTTCTCCTTAGTTGAGTGCTATGGTGAACTGCAGTTTGAGAACACACAGTTCCACGCCTTTAGGTGGCACTCTTAAATTTAAACTTTTGGCATTAATCCGACTGTGTATGTTGAAGAATTCCATTCATATTGGTGCAGCTCTTACCAATCACTGGTAGGATCTGGGTGGTGAGTGTTTCCCGGAAGGTTAGGTGAATTCATCTGGGAAGTAAGTTCCATAGTTTGTCTGTAATGCTGTACTAAGCAGAGGCTGCATGCCCTTTTCTGATGTTTCATGAAATTGTCAGATGTAAGTAGCTTTTGGATTCTAGTGGTTACCCTGGTGTTATGGGGTGAAGTGATTTCCCTTGGATGAATTCAGCCCCATAGCCTTGAAGGACATGGTGGGTGAAACAAAGTGATTTGGGGTGGTTTCTTGTCTTGACCGGTAGCGAGTGGAAAATGTGCAATGCTGGTGTGATGTGGTAGCACTAGTCATCCCTCGGTAGAGTTCCTGTGGCTGTGGTCTGGACTCTTGACAGTTTATTGAATAGGTTTTCATGGTTGCCAAGGCATAAGCTGTTGCTGTAATTGATTGTGGATAGAACCAATGATTTGACTGTAAGGGTTCTATGTGTGAAGGCAAGGAAGGGAAGGAGAGTTGTGAAATAGGGAGTATAATCATCTCAGACCACGCTCCAATAAGTATGGTTATTTCACTGGATTATTCATCAGATACAGCCACAGTGTGGAGATTTAACATAGGTATTTTAAATGAAGAGGACTTGAAAAAAAATGTTGGTTGATGAAGCATTGTAGAGGAGGTCCCAGATATGACCCGCACCCCTGCCCCCCATTGCGAGTTGCCAGTAAGGTACTCGCCATGGTACGTGATGTATGAGGAGCAAATAAACCAACAGAGAGCCGCACTGGGACTCTGCCCCTTGTACGTAAGGAGATCAATACTGGTTGAAGCAGCCATAACGCGACAACCCTGGGCAGCATGATACCCTCTCAGACAGCCATACCAGTAGGGATGTAACGGTATAACGGTATACCGTTAAAGATACCGTGAACCACTTAATTGAACAATAATAACCGTCACATTGTTTATACCGGTATACCGTTTATACCGTTAAGTGTGCTTTTCAATCTGATTTGAAAAGGCTGCAGTAAGAAAGTGCTGCACAGTCTTGGTCTTGCACTGTTGGATGTGCCGTCTGCCAAGTAGTTTCAGTTGGAGCAGTTTTTAATGCCATTCCATAAATCACACGTGCCTGACATAAAATCAATATGTTAGCAATAGGAAGAATAAATACAGTGCCAAGAACGAAAAGGGTTTACTTTGGGATGGCGGTTTTGGGGTTTATATATTTATAATGGATAAAGTTTGCTAAACATATGGCAATGGTGGATTACCCTGGTTCTATCATTGAATTTACATATAATAAGTCACACTGCTAAATTCACTCAGCTCTGTGGGTATTCCCTGCAGCCATATCAAAGGGTAACATGTCCGTGATTACTGAACACCTTTTGGCCCGCAAGTAAACTAAAGGCTGTAACGGGGAGAGGGAGGGAGAGAGGGAGAGGCAGGAAAAGAGGGAGAGGGAGTGAGAGAGGGAGAGGGAGGAGAGAGGGAGAGGGAGGGAGAGAGGGAGAGGGAGAGAGAGAGAGAGAGAGAGAGAGAGAGAGAGAGAGAGAGAGAATGTGTATGCGCACAAGCGTATACTACCATCAGCCTCCATTGCTCTGTGGCATGCAGGTTATCAAGATGGCAACATGTTCATCTTTACCAGTAGCCAGTGGGGGAGCTAAAAGCCTAAATGACCACTTAAGAAAAGCTATTCAGTTTGCTTTGCCAGTCGCAGCAGGGCTCCCCCCCTCCTCCTCTCCACACGTGTGTTTGGTGGAAGCAAGGGGTAGCATTTCAGTGGAAAGTATGTTGAAAAGCCCAATTCTGGCCCTGGGTGCCTGATTTTGTTTGTGATGATAAATCTGACAATTTATGATCTTTTAGAAAATATTTGTTAAGATTAATTAACATCACCTGCTATACCACGATAACCATGATATACCGTCATTTGGCAAGAAGGTTATCATACCATCATAAAACTAATACCGTGACAGCCCTACTGAAGCCTTAATGGAAGGCTAATGAAAATAAACCAAGGGCCCGAGCAGCCCCGAGAACAAACAGTCTTGGCTACTGAAAGCACGAAAGCCAGTACTAGTAACTGAAAGGATAATGATAATGGATGCATGGGAGAGACACTGTTAAAACGTAAGAGAATGGTGCCATGAGACAAGATGGAAGCAAATGCCCTGTTGAATGTGTGTAAATAAGCTTGAAATGCAAGAGGCTAAGAAATCGATACTGCTTGCAATGCCTAGTAGAAGAGTAGAGCGGCAAGCGCCAACCATATATCTACCTCAATACTGCACAATGTACACGTGCGACTCCATTTTGTGAAAGCAGAAATGTACCCAGGTGGCCAAAGGCCTAACAGGCCGAGTTTAGAAACCCAGCAAAGACCAGAGAAGGAGCGGAATCGAAACTCAACAAAGAGAGGCTTATGCCGGGGAGATCGAGGTCAACCAGAGAAGGGGAGGTGAGCATGAGCTCACGAGACTCCAACTACAGAGAATACCATCCCGCCCGTGAAAGTCAAGATAAGAGAGGCCCATGCAGGTGGCCAAGCGCACACAGAATTAAATGCAAAAAAGGTTGGAAACTGAGGCAGATTCACGGTGAACCAACACGTGACCAGACAGGCGCGAAGATGTACCACGCCTGATGTCATCCAGAACCAGGGGGTGCCATAACTTTTCCTGATAAGAGACTACAGATCCGAGGCCATACCCAGCCAACTAATTGACACACAGCCCTAAAACACTGATTGATGGAAGGGAGGAAGGGTGAATCTTGGGACACTAGGCACCTGGGTGTCTACTCTAAAGCTGCTAATTAATGGAGATTTATGTTTAGGGGTGTAACTTGCCCAATCACAAGGGACCATGTAATCTAGGGTCCTATAGACAATGTAACCAATGAGACGTCGTACTTGTAGTGACGTCAATCACGTGTGGTGTAGAGGGAAGGGCGTAGACGCCCACCGATAAGAGTTATCCAATCCACTTGCGTTATTTCCATATACAGATATAGCACGTATACTTAAGTTACCTTTCCCAACCAATTGTATTGCATGATGATTTTTTGTAGAATTAGATGTCAATGATGACGGATTTTGCCCATAAAAGAGACTGTTGGACTAATGTTCGGGGAAGTCAGGGTGAGGCAGGTGTTTGTGATGCTGCTGATTTCCATAAGCTGATGTATGTATCATTAAACGGACTTCCCTTTGCCAATTAACTGAGTCCTGATTATTGATCCTTGCCGGAGTATGTGAATCCTGCACTCTGTCCTCGCATGGTGCAGCTATCTTGTATTACTAGTTTTCGAGGGTGAGTACTGACCAATGGGCCCGTCAGTAATTTCCTCTCCTCGTCAACACTTGGTAGCGTGAGGATGTTTTCGGCCATCGATTATAGATTATCAATTGACATAGTATAAGACACTTTTAGACCGACGGCACAAAGTAACTCTGGGCCTTCGGTTACATCACGAGTCCTTTTGCTATTCTGGCTGAGTAGGCTGAGAAGCTCCCCGTGGACAATGATAGTGTAATCATTCCCAAAAAATCTGCAGTGGGTCTGAAGGAACCTGCCTTTCCAAGCATAACCCTTCTCATTCCCACGGGCAGCGGATCAGACGAAAACCATAAAAGCAGGAAGAGGAAGGGGCGGTGATCCTGAAGTTCCAGAGAGTAAAAGAGGCGATCAGTGAGTGAAAACAACGAAACTCGTTACCTTGGCAAAGGTCTTATAAGCCTTAGAGTAAGAAGGGGAAAGGTAACGGAGGGTGGTGGAGAAGATTAATACAGTTAAAAGTAGGAAAGACTGTAGAATCATAAAGGGTAAAAACCCGGGCACCTGAAGTAATTGGGAGGAATACCGGGGGGCACCCAAGAAAAAAACTGTAAGGAATACCGAGGGGGCACCCGAGAAAAAAACTGTAAGGAATACCGGGGGGGCACCTGAGAAAAACACTGTAAGGAATACCGGGGGGGGGCACTCGAGAGAAAACTGTAAAATTCGCCTTGTTCCTGCGCTTTAAAGAGTGGTCAGAAGGAACTTGAACGCAGAGCTCACAGAGGGGGGACAGGCTGCAATGACGTTTAAAGACATCATAAAGGGGTTAGTTCAAATCCCATGACGGGGTAACAATTAGAAGGCAGATATACGTATGACCAGCTGGTGTCCGTCTAGTCTGCCAAGCATCTGTCCTATATGTCCTGTGTATGTTGAATGTGGAATTATTGTGTTATTAATTGATGGCAATGTATTTTTGCTTTACGCGATTCTGTAAATGAGAGGGAATCGCCACTGAATTTATGTGTTTTGAGTATAACTGTTGGTATAAAATTTTGCGGGAAAATTGGATTGGAGCTCGCGTATGTGGTGCTTGCTCATAATAGCGTAAAGTTGAACAACTGTATGAGCATTGCTGATGACAAAATTAAGGATGGAAGAAGTTACCCCACTTGCACACTTATGCAAGAAGTTGCCAAAGCACGCAACAAAATTGAAGAAATATAGCCAGGAGTGGATTAAGGGCACCGCAAATAAAATGTTTATGCCGTGGCCCCAAAATGGGTCATTGTCAAAGGCTGTTTTACAGCACATGACCACCTTCCAACATGCCACATATAGCGGGAAGAAGCTCGAAAAACGCCTTGCTGTTCTCGAGCTTTGGAAAATGTTTGAACAAGCAAAAGAAGAAGAACCCCCCGCAGACTGGATATTAAATGTATGTACGGAGGGGGGTGAGACGCCTACTGCGCCACCTGCCCTGCTGGAATCAGTTGTTGAGGGAAGTAAGTCGGAGGGTCTTTACCCACTAAGAGAGCTTAAGGCAGCTACAGATTATAGCAACCCTGCACATGAGTCACCTGCGTGTAGCAGTGACGAGATGAAAGAGAAGGAACAGGAAATTGACTCGGCCTCCACAGTCCCATGGGGAAAAGAGAGGCGAGGTGAGGAAAGGAAGGACCAGGCACAAACAAGTGCACCTCTAGATAGGGAGAGAGAGGGAAAGAAGCGGAAAGGAACCGATGAGTTAACATGTACAAAGGACGAATGGATGGGAGGGCAGATACTGTTGAAGTTAGATGGAAAAGGAAGTGATGGTGCAAGGCCGAGTGAATGGTCTGATGAGGTGCAAAGAAAGGAAAGGGAAAAAGAAGTGGACATAAGAAACGAAAGGGCAAGAAAGAAGGATAGGTTGCAGCAAGAACAGCTATATCGCAAAGAGCAAGGTATACCGCTCAGTCGCCCGCAATATGCAACCTATGAAAAGTACAGGCAGAACATGCTTAGGTTAGAGGAAGAGAAGAGAGTGCACGAAATAAAGGTAAAAAAGCGAGAAGACGAGGAAAATAGAAGGACAAAGGAACATAGAGATGAACGGATGAGGAAAATTGATAAGGCTAGAAAGGAAACGAAGAAGTGAAGAGAAATGGATGAGGAAGCAGAACGTAAAGTCAGGCAAAGGGCATGAGATTTAGAATATTTGCAACTGGAAGTGAAAAAACCCAATTCTGTTGTAGACTGGGAAGACGTAGAGTTCTTCCCTGCAAGCGATGCGTTACCAGGTACAAGCGGGACAATTATTGATGATGACTTAGACACCAGAAGCATCGAGGAAGCGATTGATAAAATATATGATGAGATGGGACTAGAACGAATCTCCCAAGAGGGAAGGGAAGATGAGCGCTTAGAGAGCACTCAGCTATATGACACTGAGGATGTCACCCAAAGTAGTGGGAGTAGGGGACGTTCCCTAGATAGACTAGAAGTTGGGCAGAATGAGGTTGATGCAAGAAGCTGTGTAAACTGGGAGTATTGAGAGTCAGACTCCGATGGAGAAGCGGAGGAAGTGGCGTATGACGAAGGGAGGCGGTGCGAAAAGCAGCACCCAGGGAACCGAGAGATACGATGGTCAGATGCAAGCGGGTCCATAGATAGGACACCGAAGTCTGCTGGACAGTCCAGCCGACATGAAGAGACACCCCACGGTCGGAGGGGGGCATCGGTACCTGCCTATACAGATAGGCTAAGGGCATTGCGAGGAAGAAGGCAAGGCGGGAATGCCGCCCAGGCAAGAGACCAAGGAGGGATAGAGAAGGAAAAGGAGGATTGCACATTCCAATTCCCACTGTTAGAAAAGGGGGAGCAAGACCGCAGTATATTCCATGGTCACACATGGACCGAGAGAATCTTAAAAATAAACTTCCAATGCTGACCTGGGAGCCGGAAAGTGGATACATGAGCTAGAGAAAATGACGGGGGGGTCACTCTAGCCATAGGGGACATTAAGGGTCTTCTAATTGCTCTACTTGGTGAAAGAGCAGACGACGTGTGGAAAAGGGCAGGATACCCCAGGGTAACCATAACTAACACCTCCCATGACGGAGCGCCATTTAACAACTGTAGAGCAGCAGTGTGGAAAGCGCTGCGTATGCTATATCCAGACACATCTGATATGGGAGCTATAATGACTCAAAAAATGAAGGAGTCAGAGGATCCTTTGCTTTATATCCAAAATTTTCAAGATGCGTGGGTGCTCAAAACGCATGAGTCTTGGACTAAATCTATCCCTGTATTCTACCATATATTGTGCCAAGGGTTGCCTGAACCAGTGCAGAAACAGCTCAAATAATTGGTAGGAGTAGAAGCTAAACCATGGGCCGAAATCCAGTTGACGATTGCCCATTACTGTAGATTGTTGCAAGAAAAGAATCGGAAGAAAGAGGTAACATGTAAGGGAGAGGAGGCAAAACTAGTCCAAAGGAAGCTCTCAAAGTATGCTCTCGAGTGAGCCATGCTAACAAGCCCAGCCGAATCAAGTGCACAACGTGCAACTAACCCGCCGCAGACCAATAAGGGTAACGCAGGATATTACCTGAGTGGAAGGGGATTTGGAGGAAGAGGATGGCAGAGCAATCAGGGAGGCTTTAGAGGTAACCAAGGAGGTTTTCAAAATGTTCAAGGTGGTATCCAGAGCGCACCAATGGGCAGTCCAACTATGCCAGATGGACAGATGGCCCGACCACCGCCAGTGTGTTGGCTATGTGGAGTGACAGGCCATGTGGCGTGCATGTGCAGAAGCCAAGGCATGTGGCAGAACAACCAAGGGATGGGGACAGGCATGGTGAATCAACCTGCTACCCCACAACAGGACAATGCACAAAACTATACCGTGCAGCAGCAGGCAGCTGGCTTGCAGCAAGGTGCACAGCAAGTGGTCCACCCACTGAACATGGGGAATGTACCGCAGGGACATCCCCAGCAGACACTGCCACAAGTGGTTCAGGGCACTAATTCAGGTGGAGGAGACCCACAGGTATACAATGGACCGGACCTATATATGAAGTAGGACGGCTCACAGGGAACTCTGATGTGTTCTATCCTATCAGTGACACCAGACCCTAACAGGGAACCAAGGGTAAATGTCACCATAGGGGGGAAAGAATATTCCTTCTTAGTTGACACGGGTGCAACGCACTCGTGCATACGAGAAGGCAAGTTCTCCTTGTCCGGCGAGTCAATAGATACCCAGAGTTTTACTGGAGCTCATAGCAGATTTCCCTTTACTGATGCACTCCCAGTCTCCGTGGGAGAGTGCGACATGAATGTGCCTTTATTGTATTCTCGTCAGTCCCCAGTAAATATCATGGGTCGGGACGTGATGACAAAGTTGAATATGACCATCTCATTCACTTAGGATGGCATAGTGTGCTCCACCCCAGGAATGCATTATTCAAACGTGTGTGAAATGATCAGAGCATACTCTGGACATGCAGCTATTAGAGCTGTACCGCTGGAGCCAGAAGTATTCGCATATGGCATACGAGTGCTTATGGCGGGGTTGCCAGGCCTTGCAGACAAAACCATGAGAACTCCGTATGAGTTTCTATTCAGGCCAAGAATATCCATGCACGAAGAGGAGGGACAAGTATTTCCCTTAATGATACACTCTGCCGCAGTGCGTGGAAAAGTGGTATTGGTTGAGGAATATGACGATGAGGGCAGACCTTGGTTTGCGATTATCGCCATCGAAGAAGGGTATCGAGTGACTGGCGTCACTGATGACGATCTGTTCGAAGAACACCATGACCTAGAAGAGACGCGGGTGGAAGTGAGTCTCATATTTTGGGTCTCAATGATCAGGCGGGAGGTTCCGCAGAGGATGATGTTAGCTTTAGTACGTCCAGAATACTTTGATAATGACATGGCCCTGGTGCCAGCCAAGGTATGGACTACAGGACCCTATGACGTAGGTCTCCTGAAAGGGGCCGGCGAAGTAAAAATTAAACTGAAACCAGGGGCAATTCTTCCATGGGCACGACAATATCCCATGTCCAGAGAAGCGGATGAAGGGATCGCAAAGACAATCTCTGCCATGATGGAGCAGGGCATCTTAGTGACGTCAGAATCACCTTGCAACACATCCTGTCAAGAAATCAAAGGGAGGGTCTTGGCATTTAATCCAGGATTTACGAGCATTGAACGACATAGTCGAAGCCGAGTTTCCTCTAGTCCCGAATCCATCTATAATTTTGTGCAACATACCCACTGAGGCAAAATACTTCACGGTGATCGATTTGAAAAATGCATTTTTCTCGATCCCATTACACCGTGACTCATAAGACCTGACGTCATTTACCTTCAGGCAAATGCGCCTGAAAAGTACGAGGTTACCACAGGGGTATTGCGAGTCTCCATCTATTTTCAACACAGTCCTGCAAATGGACCTAAGCAATATTGCGGTGGACAGTGTTATTTTGCAGTATGTAGATGACATTCTAATCTGCAGCATCAATGAAGAGCAATGCTGACACGACTCGGTCCAGCTATTGACTATATTGGCTGAGAAAGGATACAAAGCAGTCAAGGACAAGCTGCAGTACTGCCAACAGGAGGTGTTGTACATAGGGCAACTAATCTCACATGAGGGGAAAAAGGTAACCCCAGAAAGGACCAAGGCTATCATGCACATGGCCAAGCTGCGCACAATAAAGCAAATGCAAAGCTTCTTAGGCTTGTGCAATTATGTCAGAGCATGGGTCTTTGACTACAGCTCATATACCAAGCCCTTGTTACAGGCCCTTAAAAAGGCCCAGGCAACAAGAGAAGAATTTGAATGGAATGAAGAAATGGAGAAGGGGTTTACAGAACTCAAGGGGGCAATTTGTAAGGCCCCAGTTCTCGGGATTCCTAATTATGCGGAGGAATTCTATCTGGTCTCTCATACCGATGGCAGTTTTATGACAGCAGTGCTCGCCCAGCGAACCTCATTGGGATATAAACCCCTAGCATATTACAGTGGGAGTCTGGACCTGGTCATAAAGGGCCACTTCCTGTGCGAACAGAATTTAGCTGCCGCCGCATTCGCCATTGAGAAGGCGTCATCCATTGTGATGGGGTGCTCCATGACATTATATGTTGAGCACTCACTATTCGCCATACTAGAGAAGCCAAAGGGCATGCTGACTTCGCGAAGAGCATCAGCCTACGAGGTGATTATCGCTAATCCATCGATCAAAATAGTGCGATGCAAAACTGTGAACCCTGCTATGTTTATAGCTGTGCCAGTACAGAGGGAGAACCTGTGCATGACTGTGCAAACTATAAAGAATACTATGATGAGATTCCCAGGGTCAAGGAAAATGCCCTGCCAAGTGGAGAGATTGTCTTTATTGATGGGTCATCAAGAATTGACCAAGATAACGGGCAAAGGTGTACAGGCGTGGCCGTGATCAAACACATGGCGAATGGAGAGTTCTGAGTACTTGTCAATACACAAATACCATCCCACTATTCGGCACAGGCTGCAGAACTAGTGCCACTGATACTAGCCATTGAGAAACATGCAGACCAGGAAGTAACAGTGTACAGTGATTCCGCCTATGTGACGTCAACAGTGCATGCAGGATTAGCGCACTGGAAGAGGAGGGGCTACCTCCGAGCGGACGGCACACCTTGTTGGACAGGCTGATAAAAGCACTACATCTCCCAGCGGGCATAGCGGTTGTAAAATGCGCCGCTCATACCAAAGGGACAGATTTTTTGTCATGTGGAAATCATGAAGTGGACACGGAAGCCAAACGTATGACATCCAAAACTGAAACAATCATGGAGGTGGCACGTACCCATGAACAAATGATGGTAGCACGAGCCACTCCAGAAGCCTATAGCAATATGGGGCAATCTCAGTTAATGGAGCTCCAGGGGGAGGCACCTCAGGAGGAGAAAAATGTATGCAAGCGTCGAAGGTGTTCTTTAAACCCCTCTGACTTATTGTGGAGGCAAGACAGCACTGGTAAGCCACTAATGCCTGTCGCCCTTCTAAAAGTAGCACTAGAACAGCTTCACTACCCCATTCATATGTCAAAAGAAAATCTTGCTGCAACGCTCGCGGAAGACTGGTTTATACCGAATATAGCCGAGCATGTTGCATTCTTTATGGTAAACTGCATTATCTGCCGGCAATTCACTTCTGGGCACACATTAAAAGTAGTGAGAGGAGTCATCCCCAGACCAAATGGACCTTTCCAGCACCTAAATATTGATTATGTCGATATGATTCAGGTGTGTAATGGGTATAGGTATCTACTTGTGGTGGTGTGTCACTTCTCCAGATGGGTAGAAGCAGGCCCCTGTACACACCCTGACGCTGCCTGTGCTGCTAAATTCCTGGTGAGGGAGGTTTTCCCTAGATGGGGGGTGTGCGAGGTAATGAGATCTGATAATGGGGCACATTTTGTAAATGCAGTATTTGAGCAGATTAACTTGTTGCTTGGTATAAAGCACACATTCTCGTCGGTGTATCACCCAGAGGGAAACGGGATTTGTGAACGGATCAACGGCTAGCTTAAGGAAAGGATAGCCAAGTTGAAGCTCACATTAAGAAAGGGATGGATGCACTGCCTACCACTGTCATTGTATGCTCTTCGGAACCAGCCAGGCTCCGACCATCATCTAACGCTGCACAAAATAGTCACGGGGAGAAGGATGAGGACCCCTCTTACCCTCCGAGACAGAGCTAGATGTGATGCCCAGTCAACTAGGCAGGTTCTGGGATAGGAGATGAAGGCCTATCTGGATTGTCTCACATCCAGTTCCACTATCATTTCAGGCCAGCTGCAGCGACGGCAGAAAATGTATACGACACAGCACAAACCACAACAGACAGTGCTGATGCCGGCGCAGCTCATAGCCCATGCGCGCCTCTTGTCTTCCCTGGAGATCACGTCCTCGTGAAGAATTTCGCAAGTAAAAAGATGGGACGAGCCGAGGTTTAATGGCCCGTTCATCGTAGAGGACTGCACCCCGTCAGCTGTCAATCTCAAAGGCAGAAGAGCCTGGATCTTCATGAATGATATGAAACTCTTTATAGGAGAGAGCACTCCTACTATATCTACTGCCAAGGAATCCACAGACAACGGGGAAGGGCCGCAGCACGTGCAGACAAGATCTATGGAAAGGAAGAAGGACGCATGAGCAGACAAGTTACAAGAACCAGGAGAGAAAAATAAAAGTGAGACTTTCAAAACAAGACAGTTCTTCAAACCAAGTGAAAGGTGGCAAAAGGACAATTAAATGAACATTCAATGTAGCCAACAAAAGAACGTTTGTGAAAATCTTGTCCACGCTGAACCTTTTCTTTAGGCATAAAAAAGACAATAAGAAGCAAGCAAACACCCTGTGCAGCCAAAGGTGCAGCGTAAAAGAAGAAAATTGCGTACTCATATCAACAGAAGCGCTAATCTCATGAACATTGAAAGCCACACAAAGCATTTAAAACCTAAGACTCTGATAAGAAGTAAAAGTAAGATCAAGACTTTTTTCATGGACATAGGGTTCATCCCAGCAGAAGTCTCAAGTGGGATGTGCTCACATATTTTCAGCTGGTAGTACTGTCCTACCCTTCACTTATAGGCAGAGAAGCCAGCGTTACTGAATTCATTCAAGACCCTGCAAACAAGAAAATATTCAGACAACTACTAACTGTCATAACAGAAACTTTCATTACACTACCCGAACACAGCGGAAAAGACACAGATGCTTCCACCACAAGTAATCATTGACGAGATCACATATACTTTGTTCTTCCGCGTCATCGAAGAATGTCCAGGACTTATCGGGAGAACTACAGATACATTGACATTCATTAGAGATCCAAAAAACAATTACTTTCTCAACCAAGTGTGGAACAAGCTGAACCACGTGGTTGCAACTCACGCAGCAGGAACGTGCAAAACATGTTTGCATCACAAGAAGGGACTGTGATTAGGACCCAGCAAACGAGGCAAATGTCCCTACCACATGAGGATAAACGGCTGGCACACAACGTTTTATTTCGATTAGTCACAGACTATCCAGAAATGGTGGGGAGACCTGCAGATGTTGACGTCATCACCTTTCTTAGGAATCTGGCCAACACCCCACACATGGGCGCACTCCTCCAAGGCATCATGCTCCAGGTGGAGCTGTCCAATTTCCAGCGAGAATTTGTGAGGAGATTTCAGTGAGACTAGCCGACGAGGGGCAGATCGAAGAAAGTAAAACAACTGATCACACTGCAAGAAAAGGCCTGTGACTTTAGAGCCAAAGAACCAGAACAAATGTCATTAATACCTGAAGACAGTTGTTATGCTTTTCGTGTTTTCTTTCATCTCATTGAAAACTTTCCAGAACTAGTGGGCAGACCCCGCAACATTGATTTGCTTGCCTTTCGTAGTGATCCAGCAAAGAATGCCCAATTGAACAGGCTTCTAAGAGGTATTGCATCACAACTCAGAAGCAACTATGGACATCCACATCTAAGAAGAGCCTTAGAAGGGGGCGTTCCAAAATAACCTTTTTCATCATCCCCAGCCAGGGACAAGGCAAGAAAACAAAAGACACAGTTCTTCATTCTTCCAACATAGGACAGATCGAAAAGAGCAGAAACAAGGATAACTACATCCGTTCTTATTTTTCTTGTTTTGTGTTTTCTATTTGTTCATCATTATCGCGCAGGAGAATAAATGGGTCAGAGAGAGACTGTTCATCAACTCTACCTCAAACAACCAAGTGAAAGGAACAGAGACACAAACTTCACTGCTGTGTTTACCATTTTTAAACTTTTTCTTATTTTTTCCTACCTTTTCATGTGTTCACTTTTTTCAATATTTTATTTTGCGTGATTTGTAGCGAATCCATCTTTTCATGGTGTCACTGAAAACATTGCCCTGCATATCCTCAGGGCCATGACGAGTTGCTAGCCAAGGAACTGTACTCCATACTCAGAGACTATCATCATCACTCGCAAGAGGGGGACATTGAACAGCACATGTCACTTTAGTATTTGCTGAACTTTGATTTGCTGAACTTTGAACAACGAGATCAGAACAAAGAAAGAAATAAATAGTGGACTATGGACTTGATTGAAATGGGGGCCCAAAACAGTAACTTAGTCGTGCCACCAGTGGAAGGGCGCCCCCGGTTTCCCGGAAGGAGAAGCTGTAAACTGTCTTTTAAGGCCGTCATAAGTATATGCATTGTGACTATTGTAGTATTTTTATTGTTAACTATTAGAACTGAATTTTTTATTAGTGCACAAAGCGTCCCAATGTCTGTGCATCCACCAGGTAATGAACATCTGGGGCCCACAAAAGCACCCAGACCTTATATTGTCATCCCTGTTCCAAGAAAAACTGATGATAAAGCAAACGATTTACAGTTGAATGTAATTAGCAGTAACACGCATACACTTGAAGTAATGAATGGTGAGAAAGGCTGGAGACAGGGTCAGCACGGAATGAATGATAGCATTGCACTGTCCACAGCGCGCACCCATACACTGAGTGTACACGAACAAGGGTAAGTGTCAATGGCTATGAAACCGCAGGCCAAACCAACTGAAAGAGAGAAATCACCTGTGGAACAAGCAGCTCCAGAAAGCAGGGAGCAACATGAGAAACCAAATCGAAGTGAAATAGCAAAATCACTCAATAGAACAGAGGAAGCAACAAAAGAACTCACTGAGAAAACACATGCGGTAGTTGAGTATGTGTTTCCACTCATACTTAGAGCAAAGAAGCTACAGGAGGAGCTGAGCAAGACAACCACCACAACTGTGATAGCGAGCACGCCAGCTCCAACGCCAGAAGTAACTACCGAGCCTACGACACAGCCACGTGTTGGAAGGATGATAAATCACATGCGGTGGGAGGAGGTCTACAAAAGAATGCAGGAGGGAAGGAAAAGAAGCGCAAAACCTCCCCCTATTACTCCAGGGCAGGAAATGAAACCTGCCGCTCCAAGGATAACGCCTTAGAGTCTGCCTGAACGAAAGAGCAGTACAGATGCATTCAGAGACATACTGATAGCCAACCACAGAAAAACGCTAAGGATCAAGAGAAGTCCATATAAAACCGATAACGAATTAAACGAGTTAAATGATTACTTGGACAGCACGGCCAATCTTGGAAACAACATATGGTACCAGCACATGAAGGAAGTCGGACAAAGGCAATCAGAAGGAGAATGTTTTGTCTGTGCACTCCTGCCGTACACCATGGGCAAGTCTAAAATCTTTGTGGCTGTAGAAATAGATGTCCCCATAGCACACTGCCTGTCACATGTAGCAATGTGTAACACCAAAGGACAATTCATGGGAAGAAACGCCTCGTTGATATGGGCCAATGAAAAGGACTACCCTGATGAAGACGGATGTGTCCAGGACATCAAAACAAGAAACAGGGCGCACACCAAGAACTATGTGATTAGATATGAAAACCCTGACGTCAAGGGATCAGGAATAAGGTGGGAAATAAACTCAAGACTGAACGTCCAAGGGAAAACGGCAGAAGAAGCTCAAATATGGAAGAACCAGGGACAAATGCAGATCTGGGGATCAGTAGTCTCCCCAGATGGATGGGAAGAAGAAGTAGTAATCTGCCGAGCTTGGATGGTCCTTGGAGCCTGCAAAGAAGCAATAGAGAACTCACAGAGACTATGCAGACCATTGTGGCCAAAATTGGTAAAGCTGTCAAAGACAGAGGAGGACGCTTGCAGATAGTACCGCTGGAAAACCCGAAACTATGCTTTAGAAGTAATGGCATGAGGAAAATGGGGGAGAATCAAAACTGCGGACTAATATACGAAGCCCCAGGGATGTCGCAAGGGACTGCAGTCCTGATGGACCACTATTGGGCATGTAGATCCAAGGCATACATAAGGCTACCGAGGAACTGGGGAGGCATATGCACACTGGTGAACACACACGTTCCAGCACTAGTGATTCCAAAAAATGAACTGAATTCGGACAGCTTCCCGAAAGCAGACGCTCACCTGCGGAAAAGGAGGTCTATGGAACTAATGTCAAGGATGAAGAGAGAGAATTACTTCTCCTACAAATCAGAGGACGCATTCTATGCCATTCCCTACAAACACCGGCTGTTCAGCCTAACTTCATCAGTATTTACAACAATACTCTTGCCGGAATATCCAAGTTGGTGCAAACACCGAGTGGTTGCAGATAACGAGATAGGAGTTACTGCAGACCATCAACACCACAGTAAAAGGATTTAATGCGATCAAAGAAGAGCTGAGAGCAGTCAGACTGATGACCCTCCAGAACAGATATGTGCTTGACATGATCACCGCAATGGATGGAGGTGTTTGCGCAAAAATTGGAGAATCATGTTGCACATTTATACCATCACACGACGAAGAAAATGGAACCCTCACAGATGCCATAAACATGTTAACAACCCTGAAAAACCAGATGACCGATGAGACAGATGAAGTGGACGACGACAGCTGGTTTGGGAACCTATTCTCATGGGTCCCGCAATGGATGGCAGATATATTCAAGTTCCTGGGAGCTTTGCTAGCAATGGTGCTGCTAAGAGTCTGTGTTATCAAGAGAACCATCACACAGTGCCAGAAAACAGCAAAGAAGGCTATTGGGATGAAAATTATGGTCGATGTCGAGCTAGGCTGGAAGCCCAGAGACCTGACAGATGAGGAGATAAAAGACTTTGTGAAGGCCAGTGAATTTGCAAAAGAAGGAACAAAATTCACTTATCCCAAGAAATGTAGAAGGTATGAAGGCAAATGGATTTACTGCAGTCCAAATGGACAATGCCAGTTGATGACCTGGAACAAAGATGAGCATGTGAGAACAGCAGGAAGCTTGAAGGGGTGATAAAGATATGGACACCAAAATTGCATACTTTCACACCTTCTTGTGTAAAACCAGGAGACGATGAGCAAGAAGCTGAGGAATCAAAGAAACTTAATATAAAGGAGGAAGTGTTAGGCAGAAACCTGTGCAGTTCCCTTAGGGACCACTGCAAAAGATTTAAGACTACAGGTGTTGGCAGTAAACCCACTTGGTAGCAGTCTGTACCACCCAGATTTACCTGGTAGCTGTGGCTGAGCAGTCAGACTTCCCTCAAGAAGAGTTAGGCAGTATGCAATGTATACACAATAGGCACTCAGCCACAATAATACAAGCAAACACTGACCAGAGCTTTGGTATCCAAGTATATAATTAATTTATTTAAAAACACACAGTTTGAAACACTCCAGCACTCTGTCTAAACACAGTTACTATTGTAATATATACACCCCTTTTTCCTTATCAGATAAGTCACAGTAAAACACCACTTATTTTCATACAGAGGTGAGCGCTTAACTAGATTGCACTCCAATAAGTTTGTGAGAAAGGGAGGGAAAAAAACAGTATATGGAAAGGTACACCACTCTAAGATTCAGGAACACTATTAGCAAGGCAGAAGAGCAAAAGTCACTGGTGTGCCAAAGTCCAAAGGCTGGGCCCACTCTTAGAGAGAGCAGAGCACAAATGCGCCCAAGATCACACAGTTACACTAGGCTTAGAAAGTCTTGCATAGGGTTAAAAAAGAGTTTAGAGAGGCTTAAGAAAGTTTAGCCAGGGTGTCCCAGACTAACCCAGGTTCGAAAGCCGGGGGCTAAATCTACCCCGTACAGTCGGTAGCAAGGGAAGCCAGGCGGGACACGGTATCTTAAGTGGGAAGGATCCTCCAGCGGTGGCAGTTGTTCCTGGTAGTGGGTGCAAGTTGCTTCATCGTCCAGGGGAAGAGAAGTTCTCGACTTGGAGGAAAGATGAAGGTCGTTGCACTACCAGGGCAGAAACCAGCCGCGGAATTTTCCGGTTAAAGGTGGTACCTTTGTTTCACGGTCGTGGTAAAACGTGGTATCCCGGTTGCCGGGGTGCTTGGCACAGGCAAGGCGGCCAGGAGGTACATCGGGAAGGCGAAAAGACGGTGAAACTGGTTATCCCCACCAGTCAAAGGAAAAAGACTCTCCGACGGGAGATCTCCTCTGTCGTTGGGAAAAGTGGTGAGGCAGTCCAGCAGGGCTTCACCGGTAGTGGTGTCGTGGCAGGTCGGCTCAGCTTCTCCCTCGTCGGATTCTTAGGTCCTGTGGCGACTTCTGAAGTTCCAGTCCCCAAAGCCCTGCTTTTATGCAGCAAACCCCCATTCACTCAGCCTAGCTGTCACTCAAACATGTTAAGTGGTGAGCCGGCCGGCTCACCACTTGGGCCAATCAGGATGGAGTGCGACTTGAGTTGCCTGGGCAACTCAGTCCAGGGTGCCTAAATTCCCCTCCACCCCTCCTAAGTACCCCAGACAGAGTGGCACCACTTTGGAGGGCTTCTGTGGAGAAGCCCGCCAAAAAGTGGAACAAAGGGCTCGACTTGGGTTGGAGTCACAGAAGAGAACACAAACGCCATTTTAGAATCAAGTTTTGGCAAAAAAAACCAACCGGAGAATTAATATTAATTAAATAAACCGGCGGTATGTTCGAGGCTACCGTAAATAATTAAATAAAGGTAGTAGCCTAAAACAATGGGAAATCCCATAGGAAAATATTTGCGGTTGAATATAAAAAGTAGTATCCACTGCCACCAGCCAAAACTTGATCAGGGGGGACGGAGACGTGCCCCCTCGACTAACAGACCCCGGGGCAATTGAATTGCCCCAGCCAGTACGTCCACAATATGATGGTTTGTACTGGTTCTGTTCAGAATTTAAGACTAGTAAAGTCAATGGTGACTTTACATGCCCTGGGAGACAGTAGTCAGTCCCAGGGTATGGAGTCTATACTGGGGGGTCACTATGACACCCCTGAGTTACTGCACGGAGGGTGCTGTGTAACACACATCACAAAAACACATGAAGCCCTATGGAGTAAAAGACCCCATAGCCCATTAAACACATCTAGATTCAAAGAAACACACTCAAATCATGCCCAAGAGTGAGGGTAAAAGAGTCTCACTCTTGGCAGGAGAAAAAAATAAACCCCAAAAATCCAGCAAAGCTGCTGGGGGACTCACTAGGTTAGGAAATTCAGCCTAAACAGAGAATTCTCCCCAACAGGAAGTAGGAGTGGTCGATGAACTGACCAGAGGGGGGAGTGTAGAGGAGGTCCCAGATATGACCCGAACCCCTGTCCCACATTGCGAGTTGCCAGTAAGGTACTCGCCATGGTACGTGATGTATGAAGAGCAAATAAACCAACAGAGAGCCGCACTGGGACTCTGCCCCTTGTACGTAAGGAGATTAATACCGGTTAAAGCAGCCATAACGCGACAACCCTGGGCAGCACAATACCCTATCAGACAGCCATACCAGCCACTGATACAGAATGAGGAATAGCTGCACACGGTCCACGAGGAGACCCCTAAAGCCTTAATGGAAGGCCAATGAAAATAAACCAAGGGCCCGAGCAGCCCCGACAACAAACAGACTTGGCTACTGAAAGCACGAATGCCAGTACTAGTAACTGCAAGGATAATGATAATGGATGCAGGGGAGAAACACTGTTAAAACGTAAGAGAATGGTGCCATAAAACAAGATGGAAGCAACCGCCCTGATGAATGTGTGTAAATAAGCTTGAAATGCAAGAGGCTAAGAAATCGATACTGCTTGCAATGCCTAGTAGAAGAGTAGAGCGGCAAGCGCCAACCATATATCTACCTCAATACTGCACAATGTACACGTGTGACTCCATTTTGTGAAAGCAGAAATGTACCCAGGCGGCCAAAGGCCTGACAGGCTGAGTTTAGAAACCCAGCAAAGACCAGAGAAGGAGCAGAATCGAAACTCCACAAAGAGAGGCTTAGGCCGGGGAGATCGAGGTCAACCAGAGAAGGGGAGGTGAGCATGAGCTCACGAGACTGCAACTACAGAGAATACCAGCCCGCCGTGAAGGTCAAGATAAGAGAGGCCCATGTAGGTGGTCAAGCGCACACAGAATTAAATGCACAAAAGGTTGGAAACTGAGGCAGATTCACAGTGAACCAACACGTGACCAGAAAGGCGCGAAGATGTACCACCGCCTGATGTCATCCAGAACCAGGGGGTGCCATAACTTTTCCCGATAAGAGACTACAGATCCGAGGCCATACCCAGCCAACTAATTGACACACAGCTCTAAAATACTGATTGATGGAAGGGAGGAAGGGTGAATCTTGGGACACTAGGCACCTGGGTGTCTACTCTAAAGCTGCTAATTAAAATGGAGATTTATGTTTAGGGGTGTAACTTGCCCAATCACAAGGGACCATGTAATCTAGGGTCATATAGACACTGTAACCAATGAGACATCATACAAGTAGTGATGTCAATCACGTGTGGTGTAGAGGGAAGGACGTAGACGCCCACCCGATAAGAGTTATCCAATCCACTTGCGGTATTTCCATGTACAGATATAGCACCTATACTTAAGTTACCTTTCTCAACCAATTGTATTGCATGATGATTGCACTAATGTTCAGGGAAGTCAGGGTGAGGCAGGTGTTTGTGATGCTGCTGATTTCCATAAACTGATGTATGTATCATTAAATGGACTTCCCTTTGCCAATTTACTGAGTCCTGATTATTAATCGTTGGTGGAGTATGTGAATCCTGCAATCTGTCCTTGCATGGTGCAGCTATCTTGTATTACTAGTTTTCGAGGGTGAGTACTGACCAATGGGCCCGTCAGTAATTTCCTCTCCTCGTCAACAGCATCAGAGTACCTGCGTACCAACTTGAATGGAGAAGTTGGGATTGAGACTATTTGGGAGGCCTTTAAGTGTGTGATGTGTGGAGTAGCTATGAAAGTGTCAGGTGTTAAAATAAAGAAAAGGGATGCAAAATGAAAAGAATTTAGCTCCTTGGTATTTACTCTAGAAAAAGAGCTCATGAGACATTTTGATAATGAGAAACATTTGGAACTAATGAAAATAAAATATAAGCTTAACAAAATCCTAATTGAAAAGGCAGAATTTGCAATGGAACAAATTTATTATTTTCACACAAATATATTACATATTCATCCAAGACATTGATTCAAAAATATAAACCAAAACATAATAATCATAGCAATCAATAACATATATCCATCAATGATGCCGGAATTAAAAAGATGAAGGAAGAGAGAAAAAAATAAAACAAGCATAAAAACCCTCCCTCTCACAGTTAGTTCATAGTGTCCAAGATAATCAACAGCACATGGATTCAACATTATAAGTATTCATACACTTTAAATATCATAAAACTATAACAAAAACTAGTTATCGGTCTTGCAGTCTGTACAGAACATCCTCTATTACAGGTTTAAGTCCAAAAATGACCCCCAGATCTTCCAAAAACTTGAAGCCTTCACATGCTCAATATTCTAAACTTTATACATTTCCTCTAACCAGATTTGCCAATCCAAATAGTTTTTGTTTTTCCACTCCCTTCATATAATTTTCTTTGCCACCGCCGCTCCTCGTATAATCCAGGTGATTTGATTTTTGTCCAAGTCCTCCAACATACCTGTTTCATCCAGGATAAGTGTCTCAAAGTCATACTCCAACTCCTCCCCTAAGACATTGTTCATCACTTCCACGATCCCGTTCCAAAAAAATTCAATTTAATGCATCCCCACAACGTATGTTCTAATGTACCTTGACCTTGAATACATCGCCAACAAATGTCTGAATCCAATAAACCATTCTTGAAAAGTCATGCTGGAGACCAGAATGTTAGGTTCAGCAATGTTCATGGAAAGTATCTTTACTTGGCAGTCTTGATCACCAATGTTCATGGAAACCTTTTTAATATTGGCACACACATTTTCCCAGCGTTGTGGGGTCATCTCCTCTTTCAAAATTGATGACCAAGACCACAAGATTTTAGGGTCTGGCTCAGAAAAATTGCTTAAACAATTGTACAACTTGGAGGCCAAGTGGTCATTCCCGCTGACATTTTTAATACTGGGTGTTAACGGAGAGTCCATCCTTGATGATAAACTCACTGCCCTTCTCAATTTCCTATAACCACCATATGAACCTCAGCTAGGTGGAATTCTGCCTTCAGATCTCTAAATGTTTTCCATCCTTGACCTTTATCCAAGTCACCAATCTTCTTAATCCCTGCTAAGAACCACTCTCTCCAAAATATCACCATTTTCCCAATTTTAATCTTCAGGTTCAAGAGTCTGCAGTCTTACCAGACTCGTATGCTTGCCAAATTGTCCTTGAAAATTCTGTTAAAGCAGAGCTGTTCACACTCTTGTAATTAGTGGAAGAAAGAATAGCCCACACATCTAAGGGCCCTGCCCTCTCCGTCTCAGCACGAACCTGTGATAGAGAATGTTCTGTACAGACTGCAAGACAGATAAGTCATTTTTTGTTGAATCCATGTGTTGTTGATTATCTTGGACACTATGAACTAACTGTGAGAGGGAGGGGGGTGTTTCTCTCTTCATCTTTGATTTAATGGATATATTTTATTGATTGCTATGATTATTATGTTTTGGTTTAAATATGTGAATTAATGTTTTGGATGAATTTGTCATATATTTGTGTGAAAATAATACAGTTGTTCCAAACATTAAAAAAGGGACTAATTCATCGGATTGAGGGTAGGGAGTGGAAACATGTCTTAACCATAGCATTGATTTATGGTTCTAGGACAAGTCATCTGATGTCCATCTAAATTCCCAAGAACCTGGCTACTTCAAATGTCCCTTTTAAGTACCCATCTCTCTTAGCAATGGCATTTTTGTGACCTAAAGTGTTGGAAGGACCATTCAAGTTTCTATGACATTTGGCTTGAGTTTTAGTTTTTTTCCTGTCATCCATGAGTACAACTGAGCAAGGCATAATATGGTGATGACAGTATCTGTGGCATTATTGTTTGTGGGTTTATACATACATTGTGTGTCATATGCTTAATGGTAGCAAGTAAATCTGTGTGTATTGATGAGAGCCATGTCTATTTCAAAGAGCAGGGACAATAGGCTTGGTCTTGCAGTACTCCACTGGTAATGCTCTGTATCTTTGATCCATAGGAGGATCTCCAGGAGGTTTCTGTTTTGTCAGAAAGAAAGGAAGTCATCCATCGGCATAATATGGTGATGACAGTATCTGTGGCATTATTGTTTGTGGGTTTATACATACATTGTGTGTCATATCCATAATGGTAGCAAGTAAATCTGTGTGTATTGATGAGAGCCATGTCTATTTCAAAGAGCAGGGACAATAGGCTTGGTCTTGCAGTACTCCACTGGTAATGCTCTGTATCTTTGATCCATAGGTGGATCTCCAGGAGGTTTCTGTTTTCTCAGAAAGAAAGGAAGTCATCCATCGAAGTATAACCCTGCTACTTGGACTCATTTGATTATTGATGGGTACTTTACTGTGTTGAATGGTGCAGGTATGCTTAGGGGTATGAGGGCTAAAGTGATGTTGGCACGCGTGTTGGTCTTAGGACATCCCGTATGGATTGGAGTATTAATTATGTTCATCTGATGGGTTTGAAGCCTATTTGGGCAAGGTCAAGGATGTAGTTGTCTCCACATGTTCTAGGGAATGATTGCATAGGTAGCTGTGACTTTTGCAGAGTGGTATCCTGAAGTTTGGACAATAATCTGTGGGGTCTTCTGGATGGAATGAGGCCATCATTTCATGGACTCCGATTCAGAGGACAATCTTCCCACCCGCTATGTGGATTATTATGGGGATGGGTGGGCCATATACGGGAAGGCGCAAGGGAGTCGGGAAAGTGGGAATGGATCAAGAAAAATTAAATGGTCAGTCTGCAAGGGTGTCCCCTGTGATCAAACCTTTTAAAAGGACTGCAGGTTGCATCCCCTGGAGAGCAGAAGGTCACTTGAATTAGGGACAAAGAGAATTTTGCATATTGTGGTTTGGGGTGTAAGTGCTGTAAATGATGGTAAGTACCAATAACAAAATGTACTATGATGTAGTCGCCAAATAACTTTGATTGGGGTGCTGTCCCTTCTTGTATTAAATATCATGAAGGGTGTGCCTGGCTGAATGGGCTGCTCCTTTTACAAATTTTGTTTACTTGTCCCATATAGGAGCATAGTGATTTGTTTAGTTTATCTGTCTCTTCTTCAAACCAAATGCTGCATTCTCCTCGCACAATTAGGTGTCTGTGCTCCACTATGCTGTTGGCAATGCTGTCTATGAATCTATCAGCAGGAAAATTTGGGATTTTTGCATCAAAAGAGAACCCAGAACAGGTACCGTGTGACATCTATTCTATGCGTTTACTTCAAACCTCCTTGCTAAATCATTGTCTAAATTTGAAGCGTAACTCACTAACTGCAGCTTTGTAAATCCTGAAATTACTAATCTGTCGGACTCACTCATCCTTGAAGGTTTGGTCTCCCCTGAATGTTCATACTATTCTGATAGTGAAGGAGCTGAATCAGAATTTTCGAAAGAAGTAAACACCAAGTGGCCTGGGAGTGGGGCTCCAGTGGTTTTGGAATCTACTTTGGAAACAATGGTGTCAGCATTGAATGCTTTATTTCTTCTCTGCTCCAAATTGGCAGAAGACCATATTGTCATTAAGTCTGCGATGAGCCAGATATTTCTAATTTTTAAAGTCAAGCTAATATTGGACAAAACAACTTTGGCCCATTATGACAATCCTTTACAAATGGCCCCACGGGTGTGAAATCCTCTGCATGGGCAGAAGGAGGTCATAACATTCAAGAAATCTTCATGGGCCTGCCCGTACTTTGGATAAGAATGTGGCCTTTCACTCTGTGGTACTGAGGGCTCCAACTTGAGGATAACAGCAGAGTCCAAAGAGCAAGCAATAGAGGTCTTAATTGTTTAACAGGTCCTACTTAATAGCCCTGGAGTGTCACCATTGAGGATAAAACCAGTGCGTGAGCCACCTGTTATCAATGGTGCGAGCAATGGTGCCCCTCCTTTGGCACTGGCGACGGCCCCCCTTGATGGTAAACCATCAGACTCCAGTGGAAATCACCTGAATGCGGAAAAATATATTATTACTAATGTCCTTCTAAACGGGACCTCTAGTCAAGTGATATTACACGGTCCTTTGGAAAAATGGCCGGCCACAGAGGGTTGTCGGCCTGGTAATTACTGCCCCCAGCATACCTTGACAGAAGAGGTGAAGCTAGCACCCCAGGTGCTTGCTAGGCGGTTGGTCATTCTCAGCAGCATTTTACAGAGTGCCCGGTGTTGACCAATACTTTGGACATGGTCTCCCCAGAAGTGAAGGAGTGGGTAAATGGTTGTGTTAACCCTCCCCAAGTAGCTTCAAAAACAGGCCTCGAGCTGGGGAGCAGGTCTCTCGCAAATGGGAGGCCCTTTTATGGATCTAGCATGAGAAATATCTACCCCAAACAAGTTAAGATTGTTGAACTTGAGCCCACAGAAACTAGCCCATTATTTAACCGTTCTGCTCTGCTCCATCTTTTGCACCATCTACCTGATCTTTCTAGCCTTACGTCAGATGATATCTTGAGCCTAGAACCTCCATCGTATGAAAGTCCTACTAACTGGTTGCTAATATGTTTGGCCTCCCCTTTGGTGGCAGAATGTGGCCGTATAAATGTCAATCAGATGGGGCAGAAAGCAGAGAGTCCTGTCCCTGAAAAAGATGGGCACCCTGTTCTCCCTCCCCCACCCCTGTCGGTAATGCCTCCTAAAGTACTGCTAAATCACGGCTACTCAAATGATAGCCTAAAGGTAATAGGCACTGGCCAGGGTGCAGTGGGTAGTGTGGAACTGGGAGAAGAGATAGTTAACACCCGAGGCCTGCTGACCACAGGGACGACTCTGTGAACTCTCCTATCTACCTGACTGGCAGAGAAAAACGACTGGCTAGGAAAGCTTCCTTATAACAAATTTCGTTGCTAAAAAAAGTCTGGGGTCACCACCAAGGAGCTGGCCACCCAGGGGAAAAAAATCTAAAAAGGCGTGGAAAAAGTGCACCTGTCAGAAGAGAAGGACGAGTTAAAGAACTGGCACTGTCACAAGCTGGATCTTGCCCAGCGACAAGTCAACAGAAGGCAGCGATTTCGACGACGTCTCTGTGGCTGTAGTGGAAACTTCAACTATCAATAGGCAAGGTAAGGGGAGGCTGATTGCCTGTTCCACTTCTGGGAGATCCAAGCCCGTTGCTGCACCTTGTCCACCTCTCAGGTTGGCTGTAGAAATGGCGAATTCGGGAGGGAAGCCCAATCATGACCCGTCTGTCTTTACTGTTAAGCAGATTCGTCAGCAGAAGAGAGATAGGTGGGTCAACCACTCTGAGCTGCCCTTCTTGATACATAAAATACCTTTGTTGAGGGTCCTAGTCTCTGAAGATTTCACCTTTGTTGAACCTCTTAAATGCCTCAATGCCAAATTCACTGCAGGGTCTCTGATTCAATTCTGCTGATCCATAACCATAAAAATCAACTGTACAAACTCTGCATTGAATTGGACATTGGCCCTGAGGCTCCTGACACTGCTCTTCCAATCCCAGGGAGGAAAATCTCTCCCAACCATCAGACAACTAAGGGGAAGTCGGAACCTTGGTTGGAGGGCGAGGCTAACATCAACAAAATACAAAGAGGCCTGCGATGGCTAGCTGCAGCCTACCTGCAATGACTACAAAGGATCGATGAATGCTCTCCATCTGACAGGCACTGGTGCCTCTTTTCATTGTTTGGCTGGCAACCATATCTTCATGCTGCTGGAGACTTGGTTGAGGGGCCCCTATTTTGTCAATAGTTTTGATACCACTCAAGGGGTGCGCGGATGCCCATATGGTGGCCGTCTGGTGGGGGTCAGACATCCTCTGAAACTGCTAAGAACCATTCAGAATGATTCCATTGTCTTTGTTTTGGTGGTAGAAGTATGCGGTTAATGTCGGGGCCACTGAGGCTCCATTATTGGTGGTCTGCCTGTATGACCCTCCTGGATGCACACAGACAGATGGAATACAGAAATCTTTAGCAAATGTATTTTCCCGATGGTTATGTAGAAATGGGGGAGGTTTCATCATCATCAGTGCTGACATTAATGCTCATTGTAGATGCCCCACTGTATTGATCCTAGCAGTAACGTGACCAGCATTTCTAAAATGTCCTTACCTACACAAAATGCACAGGGAGTTAAATGGTTGAACTTCCTCTCTGACTGCAATTTGTATATGCTAAATGGTTGCTTGAAGGGGGATATACCGGGCTTGCCTACATGGAAAGCAGGCAATAACCAGGCTATGCTTGATTATTTCTTTGCCAATTCAGTTTTGATTCAGGGCTCCCTCCATGATGAGAATATAGAAAAACGAGCGTTGTGACCATACCACCCTATCCTTAAAGGTCGAATTGAATGTGTCTATTGTTGTGCACCACCAGTTTGGGAAGTTACGGGTCAACCATTCTGGCAACAGAGTAAATTGGTCAGATAAAAACATCCAGCTTGCAAATAGTCTCTTCTGCAACAGCCATAATATGACCTCTGTTAACTTAACGACTATGACGGTGGACGAAATCGAGGGCTGGTTATCAGCTACGATTATAGATGCAGTAAAAGAGAGATCTCTGCGCGCTTATTATAAAAGGATTAGAGATCGGAAAAGGGAAATGAAAAGGGAAATCCGAGAGGCAAAAGTGAAGTTCTCTGCACGCAGAGTCCCTGACCGACCTCAAAATGATAAAGACCTGTTATCGACACTGGCTCAAATGGTGGCGCTAGTCCCTAAAACAAGATTGTTGACAAAATATGGCTGCAGTGCTGTGATCTGGTTATATGAGGAAGATCTGGCAGGCCCTGGGGGTGGCTAAAGGCAGCCTGGCTGAAAAAGTTATCAGTCCTGTGAATGAAGCATAATGGATTGCCAATGTTGAGACGATCGCTCCTATACAGAATCAGGTCAGGATTGGGAATTGGGAAGAGGGTCTATTCGGGATTCACTGGGAAGCCAATTCCCTTAGGATTGGGAAGCTCAAATCTTCTAAATCCCCCAGCCCTAATGGCCTGGCAGCCGCAGTGTTAAAAAATGCTCCTAAGCACTGGCCGACAATTCTGGAAATTGAGAAGGTGATGTGCGAAGGTAAGATCCCGATCGCCTGGCTATCAGCAATACTTATCCCTGTGTATGAGAAAGGAGACCTGCTGTTACTGGGTAACTATCGTCTCCTGGCTGTGCTAGATGTTCCCGGAAAGCTATAAGGAATGAATGATGGCCACGCGTATTCCGAGAGAGAAAGAAACAGTGCAGGGATTGAGCTACCGCACTTCAGCCCTGAATGTCACAAGTGCGAGCCCAGGAACCCTCCATTCTCTCCCTGGATGTCGGGACCTGCATATCCCTTCCCACCATCAGATCTGAGACCCTCCCAAATCAAGTGACCCACCATTTGTCCCACTAGCCATACCTGCAGAGGCATCACTTGAATAAAAATCAAAAGTGTCAAAATCCAACTCAAGTAGAGGTTTAACATTCTTATAAATACATTCTGCCACCAAAGGGGAGGCCAAACATTTAGCAACCAGTTAGTAGGACTTTCATACGATGGAAGTTCTAGGCTCAAGATATCATATTGGATCGCCTACAGACATGGTCAGATTCCAATATGATCCTGGATCGCTTCCAGATGGGCTTTCGCCCGGGCTGTTCCACTATACACAATTTGAGGGCTATGGACTCATTAATCAAGGGTATAAGAATTAGGGGAGGCCACGGTCTGTACGCATTGTTTGTGGACTTCACCTCCGCGTTTGACTTGGTTCCTAGGAAGAGGCTTTGGGCTCAACTAGCAGCCAGTGGTTGTCCACCTGTAATATTACATTTTATAAAACTGCTCCACTCCAACAATACCGTGCAGGTGAGGCTGGACAATGATGGGACATTATCATGGCCTATTGCTAGTTCTTGGGGGGGTTAAACAGGGGTGTAGATTGGCCCCATTCTTGTTTAATATGTATTTAGCTGACCTCCCAGAATATCGAAAGGCTGGACACATGCCCGCCCAGGATTTGTTCAGCCCCCATCTAATACCTTGCTTGTGCTGCCGACCTGGTTCTTATGGACTTGACATTTACAGGTATGAGAAAGCTAGCAGAGGGGGTGTGGAGCTATACATATGAAAACAAGATAGTCATCAATAGACGAAAGACGCAGGTTATGATCTTTACTCAAAAAAGAGTAGCCCTTCTGATGGAAGGCATATGTGTAGATTACGCTGAGAGCTATAGATACCTGGGGGTGGAGCTGGAGAGCAGAAGAAATTATCCTTCATGTCAAGCTGCTAGCGAAAGGAAAGCAATGCAGCTAACCCCATATATTGCTGCCTTCTGTAAAACGTCTGTCGGGTTCAGCCTTCATGGCATTCTGAAGCTGTATATACAGTGCTTCTGTCTTATATGGTCTGGAATCTCTAACCCTGGATGATTTGTCTTGGGTTGCCAGGGCTGAGGCCTGCTTTTTGTTTGTTTGTTTGTTTATTCATTTATATTGTGCACCAGACCCGAAGGTATGAGGGCACAGGAGTAGCAATGTTATTCTCAGCTTGGTTACACTGCTGTACAGTAATTTACTGTCCCCCCCCAGATTTGATGTGTCTCCTACGCCCCTGAAACACTCAGTTAGAAAGTAAAATGGCTCTTTACGGCCCGTTTATTCTCAATCAGCATACATTATTACGTATTGAAGTCCAGGGCAGCAGGGCGGCTCAACGATATTTGAAACATCTCTTCTTTGCACAATTGGAGGCTAAATGAAGCTGACAAAGCAGTGAAGAGGATATTGGTAAGGACTCTCGTCCCTTTGGAGATGGGAATGGCGGGTGATAAGAAATGGGAGGGATGCATAATCCTGCATGCTGTGTGAAATGATCACAACAATTGTAAACCCCAAGGGAGATTTATTTAGGCAGATCCACTGTGACTATCTATTGGGATGGGGAAAATAAAGCTAAAACCATACTTTTTCTTAATGCTGTACTATGCAATTTGTGTACTTTTCAAAGCATGAAAACAAAGCATATTATTTAAACACATGTAACCTAAACAAATGTTTATAGTTTTGAAAATGTTAAGGGCCAATTGCTTAAAGCTCCAACAAATCACTTAACCAACGTATGTGATCTTGGGCAAGGTTTCACCACTTAACCAAAGTGTGTGATCTTGGGCAAGTGACCTATTCTTTGCCTTATCTACAGTCATTGGAATGGATTCAGTTCACAATTTATGCTATTGTTTACCTTGTCATAAAGCCCTACTCATGGTTTACTTAACCATGAAGTTGCACCACATGTAATAATAGTGACCATTCTTATATCTCACACCACAAACCTTGCTTCTTTGATTCCTCATGGCACCTACTTGTTATGTCTTTTCCCCTGTACTCCTAAGTACGAAAGACTGGAGCCACTCCTTGAAGTAGCCTTTTCTGTGATGTCAATATCTAAATTAGGAGGTCTGTGTTTACTTTGCCGTACAGGCCTTGGAGATCCCCGGATCAGTCATGGATAGGAATGTAACCGGTCTGTGCCCTGTATGCACTTTTAGTGCAGTGTGTGTGTTAACATGACATTTACCACCAATGTTTTAACAAAACATTTGATGAGGACGGTAGATGGGCATGAATGGCAAAATTCCCTCTGGCAGCTCCTGGAGCGAGCACCTGCCACAGTGCCCCCTGGCAGCAACAGCAACCAAGACCTGCAACAGTGCCCCCTGCCAGCCCCAACATCAAGCACCTGTCACAGTATACCCTGCTAACGCCAGCAGCCAGCCCCCTTCACAGTGCCCCTGGCAGCAACAGCAGCAATAGCACCTGCCACAGGGCCCCTTGGCAGCTTCAGCAGTCCTCACCTGTCACAGTGCCCCTGGAAGCTCCATCCTCCAGAAACTGCCACAGTGCTCTCTGACAGCTCCAGCAGCCGGCACCTGACACAGTGCAGCTGCCACCTTCATCAGCCAGAACCTGCCACAGCGCCCCTTGCATGTCCACTATCCATTGCATGACATGGTGCCCCGTGGCAGCAACTGCAGCCAAGACCTGCCACAGTGCTCATTGCCAGCTCCTGGAGCAAACAGAAGACCAGTGCCTCTGGCAGCTAGTGGAGCGAGCATCTTCCACAGTGCCCCCTGTCAGCAACAGCAGCCAGCACCTGCCACAGTGCCGCCTACTATTCCTCAGGAGCCAGCACTTGCCACAGTGCCCCCTGGCAGCAACAGCAGTCAGCACCTGACACAATAACCCTATCAGCTCCAGCAGCCAAGGCCTGCCACAGTGCCCCAGACAGCTCCAGCAGCCAAGGCCTGCCACAGTGGCCCCTGCAGCTTCATCTGCCAAGACCTACAACAGTGCCCTGTGGCGGCAACAGCAGCCATCATCTGCCTCAGTGCCCCGTGGCAGCAAGGGCATCCAGCACCTGCTACAGTGCCCCCTGTCAGCTCAGCAGCCAAGATCTACCACAGTGCCCTGTGGCAGCAACACTAGCCAAGACCTGCCACAGAGCCACTAGCAGATCCAGCAGCCAAGACCTGACACAGTTCCCCGTGGCAACAACAATAGCCAGCACCTGCCACAGTGCTCTCTGACAGCTCCAGCAGCCAAGACCTGCCACAAGTGAAGGGCTGCTTACTTTCATCGGACATTCTCTTTGAAGATGCAGAGGAGCTAGCTAGTGATGAAACAGGCTTTAGCAAAGCCAGCTGGTCTGGCTTTCTGAATGTGTATGTACGGGATTCACAGTGATATAAAGGCATGGAAGGGGTTACGGATGCTGAATACTTCCTGATAGAAGAAACAGTGGGAGTGAGCTAAAGGAGCACTGTGAGATGGAAGGAGTCCTTCGTTGGGAGCAAGAATGACTGGGGAGAATACAGACCACTAGGGAACCAAAGAGCGTGGAAGGATTACTGGGGGAACAAGGAACACTGGGGAACATGGGCAATGTGGGGGCTGCCTAGAGCACTGGCAAAGCTGATGGGGCAATGGAGGGCACATGGCGTTCCCATAACAATGCAACAGGTACTTGAGGTGCAAACGATACTGGGGTACAAGGGCACTGGGTACAAAAGAAACACTGGGAAGCAAGGAGCATAGGGATGGAATAGGAGAAGCAAGGGTGCTTGAGGGCACATGGGGCACTGGGGGAGCAATGGGCAAAGGGGTATCTTGACATACTTTAGGTAGCTCGTAGCTGTTGAGTAGAGTCTCTGTCTCTCTATCTCCCTCAGTCAGCAGGACGGGAGCACGCGTTGCTACCTGGGTCAGACTGCTCCCTGAAGCTGCGCAGCAGTGCACTGCGCAGGGGCACGTTCAGTTTGTTCCCCGGCGGCCCAAGCACATTCCAAATGCGCAGGCGCATGGCACGCATGAGCGAGCTGCGAGCAAATAAATGTACATTTAGCTTGCAGTCTGCAGAAGAGATTTTACATTTGCATGCACGTAGTGACAGCTGCAGCAACCTGCAGACGACTGCAACTGCAGACAGTGCAGTGCACTGCACTGGGTTTGTGCACAACCCGACCCAACAAACACTTTTATTCTGGGGGGATAAATACCATTCTACCTCCATAAAATTGTCCCACCAAGTCCTACGCCCATGACGGGAAACTGCCGCCTAGTGGAGCGTCCACGAGCGCAGGTCACGAGCGCAGGTCACAGGGCCATGGCCGCGCACATCGACAAGACTCTACTCATTGGAGTGGAATATGGCCCGGAAAGGATAAGGTTGTGTCACTCCTGCTGCTCTGTGGGGGTTTAGCAGTTGGGAGTCTCCACGTCAGCAGACGAGTATACTTAAATATATGCATGCAAAAGAGTGTGGTTTGAAGGCCTGGTAGTGAGCCACTGGTTCTAGATCGCAGGGGAGTATTTATCAAGCATGGGTGAAGACCCTTGGATGTGTCATAGAAATCCAGCTGACAACCTATGACTAGCAAGAAAGCTGGCAGTAGAGCACACGAGTCTTGGAACTTTTTCTTGTTACCTAAATATACGTAGATAGACACAGCATAATCAAAACAGGTCCATTCTGCTTCTGTAATGTAACTACGTGCTGATATGCGGTTTGGAAGGATGGCAGAAGGATGCCACTGGTTATGATTTACGCAAAACCGGTCCCATCCAACTGATAACACATAGAATGCAACCGTGCAAAATGTGACTTGGGATATTTTGTGAGTGTAGGTGTTCCTTTAGAAGTAAAATGAAAAAACATGGGATGTTTCAGATTCTTCTCGCAAAACCAAAATGATAGGCCAAAAATGGTCATTTGTCATTTTGCCCGTCTTTAGGAGCATTGGTAGGGCATTGATTGCATCATTGCTTTCCACCCTTTTTTTCCTATGCGCAAGCTTTTCCACTTCTGCTTACAGTGAACACCTTAGGTGGGGGAGGTAGATGCTGGCCAGAATGACTGAATGGAAGAGGCAAATGTGCGTGGTGGGGGGGGCCGGGGGATAGTGGGCCAAATTGAGCAATGTATGTCAGATACTGGCTGCTGGGTGTCAGTACCATGATCAGGGACGGCGTCAGGGCCTTTCACCTTTTTCAAATGAAAGGGGCTTCTAGCTTGACCCCCACCACCCAGCAACTGCCCCCATCTTGCCAATGAACTCAGCAATATAATATTTTATATAGTATGGCTACCATTCCTGGTATTCTGTATGGAATGGAGGCATACTCAGATCATGAGCTGGCCTGGTTAAAGATCTTAGAGGAAAAGGTCTGGGGACACGCCTTGTGCTTGCCTTAAGCTTTATCCATTGAGGCGGACCATATGGAGTTAGGCCTTGTTTCTCTATCTACTCTTAATAAAAGTAAGACGAGCATGTTATTATTCAAGATATTAATTGATAAGGGGGAATCTTTGTATATTTGGTTTAAGAAAGAGGTGACGAGTGCCCTTGTCACTAATCTCGTAATTAATGAGTTGGTTGATTCTTGTAAGAAGTTTCATAAAACTATTGGGTGGGAACAGTTTCCAGTTGTAGACATGACCATTGCAAGGTAAACTCTAGTTAGCAAAGCTTAAGCTTGGGACCGAATTTGCAGCACTGAATACTTATCGGCAAAAAACAATACATCTGTATTCCAATCAATGTTCCCTGTACCCGCTGCCTTTTAATTAGAGTGTAATTAGTGAACAGTATTTGAGATGTTTTATAATGAAATTGAGATTCCTTTTACTTCCTGCTCTTATGGTGGTGGGGGCTAGAATGCATATCCCCGTGGAAGAACGGAGGTGTAGAATTTGCAGGAAGGAGCCACTGGAACTATATGACACCTGCTTTCGCAGTGTGTTGAATTAAGAGAGATTTATAGGAGTTATGGGGGCTTTGCGCACAAAGGAGATGGCTTCTCTGAAAATCAAATCTGCTCCAATGTAGTGCCACTTCGAGGGTACTGATAAATGCAGGGTATGATAATGATATAGTATGTTTGACAAAATTGATAAATGAATTATCATTGTAGCTGCTGACAATTTGATCGATCGTTGGGACTAATGATCCTTTCAAGTAGATTATGTAACATTGTGTATTTTTTTGTGATAAAGAGTATGTATTGTAACCCTTTTCAAGTTGTGTAAAAGGTTTGTTTAAACCAAATACACTTATAATTCTTTTATTTAAATAATGAATTTCTCTATTTTCCTTCTGGGGCTTAAATTGTGCGCTTTGCAGCGCTCGCATTACAAGCTGTGTTTTCTCTTCCCACAGGATATACAGTTCCCTTCCCACAGGATATACAGAAGTGTTATCACCTCATTGCCTTCTAACACGGGTTCCTCCACATCAGCCACTTGCTGACAAAGAAGGGCTTAGAGCTCTTCAGTGGGTATTTAGTGTTTAAGCTCCCTGCTGGCTGACCGTCTCATGATAATCAGTGGCTATTAACCTTATCTTTGTCACCATTGTAATCTATGCACCCCACGGGTGCCCCAGACTGTTTCCGCTCTAGGCAGGAGGCCCCCAACCATCATGTTGAAATGGGCACCCACACATCTTCAGCCGGGCCTGACCATGATGACAAAGTTATCATCATGTACCTGGACAGGCAGGATTCCTTTGGATCATGGAGTCATGGGTAGATCCTGGGAACAGGGTGCAGCAATGGAGAATGCCAATGCTTGCCTCAAATGTCACCCACATGTTCATTACATGTGCTGCTGCTTGTATATGGTCTCGTGACTTGCTCGGAATTAGGCATTATATCGGCCGCCATAGTTGGGTACAATCCAAGGCAACTTTGGTGTTAAGATCAGCCTGGATGGTGGGTTGGTGATGAGCATGGCACAAAAGGGCATCCGACATCTGATTCAGAAGGTGGACGGGCACGTGCCAGGCATTTCCACTATTTGTTAGAAGGTGCCTTCCATAAAAATGCAATAGATCATTGGGGGTATGGCATTACGGATGTTTATATAGCCTTCAATAGCTAAGGCTGGCACTGTACTTAATCATATAGTATGGTAAAAAATTGCGTCAGTCCCAATGTCACCTGTTTTACCGTCACTGCGTGACTCTCACACATGCATGGCCCCTGGGTGTCACAGTCGTAAGGCTTTACCAAGGAGTGGGGCTCATAAACCCTGCAAGCAGTGGCGCAATGGGCAATTGAACAGACCATGCTTTAACTCCCAAACACGAAATTTTGGGGTATGTTGAATTGACCCTGCTGATCTACTATAGAGAACATAGTAGGGCAGGATAGCGACAATACATGGTGGCTGCGGCTGTACAGTTGTCAAAGGCACAGTAATTACTCATGTACAAATGTCATAGTTAGCACCTGCATTCGTAGGCATTCATTTTTAGGCAATTGAAATTGTGACGGGGTGTTAGTACTTGCATTTTAGGGGAGTGATTAGAAGGATATGGGGGTAGGTGACAACTGCTGCTAATAGCAGTTCTTAGGGGTGCGGTTTCAGACATGGAAAGAGTTAACAGCTTGTAACATTGAAGCTGCACTAGAATAGTCTCATTAGAATGTGTAAATAAGTTAGATGTAGCCACACGTGTACGTTCTCCCCCCACCGCAGTCTCTTAGCCCCTCTCCCAACATGTGAAGGGTTAGCCCCCCAAAACATGTTTTGCCTAGTTAAGCGCCTTACAACTGAACAATAAATAGTTGCACACCTGCCTGCAAGCACCGAACAAATTTAATCCACAGCACAGATAAGCAAGAAAATATACTTGAGTTACTGCACAGGGACAGATACTGTCTAAGTAGCTATCTTTTTCTACTCTGAAAAGTATGTATGAACGGTGCAATAATTTGCCACTTCCCGGAACCTCAAAACGAACAAAGTTAGAAAAATCATTCAAAATACAGTAGGCTCTAGAAGTTTCTCGGGGATTAAAATGTAGCGGGTTCATGTCTTCTTGGATTAAAAAAAAACCGTTGTGCGTATTCAAATGTCTGTGTGTGAGTTACATGTGACGGGACTTACACGTTTGCAAATTTGTGTTTACTTTGAGGTGATGTGTGCACAGGTAGGAGTTTAGATTTAGAATAACCTCACTCAAGACGTCTTATTTTCCCACCCTAATATATTCCAGAGGTTGCATTCTTTCGTAACCATTTTCATGCTTAAATAGGGGTTATTCTGGGGGGGATACATGACATTATATTCCCCCCACCTAAAATTGTGGGGGGGATTTGTCCCCCCATGTCCTACGCCCATGGAGTGTTTTGTGTGAGTTTTTGCCTTTCAGTGTGTAATGTTTCTCTTTTCGTTGTGCATTGGGGCTGTGAAAAAGATTACAGTGCACCAATGAGAAGCAAAACAACATGCTGCAAACAGACATTGAAAAGAAGGTGAACTTGTTAAATGTGCGATATCAACTGTGCAATGCCCAATATAATACAGAATCAGAGCAACAACAAAAATCACCCTGCACAAGAGTGTGCAGAATTTATAACACGGCCTCTGGTGTCCACTGGGATTGTGTAAAAAGTGAATGTAATGGCTATGTGCAAATTGGGAGAGCAACAGGATTATCTAACTTTGAACATATTTGTGTTGGACAAACTGTGAACTCGATGTGTTCGAAATAAGAATATACTGAGTGCCTAAACTAGGAGTTTATTGGAATTGTTAAACAGTGTACTGGGAATATGTATAGCGGCTAATGCAAGATTATTATTCTGGAATTCTGTCAACTAATAATTTGCTAGGATTGTGCAAATGGCAATATACCAAGGTTTAGGGTTATTAAACAGGGATATCGCAGGGTTCTGATACTCGGAAGTTATTGGAATTGTGAAATACTTCACATTAGGAGATTGCATAAACTATAAGGAGTGGGAATATGTCAGGGTTGTCAAAAGAGGAGCATACTCTAATTTCCAAAATCTGAATGATATGTATTGTGCAAATTGAAAGTATTCTTGGATTTCCAAACTCAAAGATAAATGAGGTTTTGCAGACTGGAAACATACCGGCATTTTACAAACTGGAGGTGTACTGGAATTGTGGAACAGTAATCTGTGAATATACTGGGTTTCTCACACTACAAGTGCATTAGGAATGTCAAATTGCAAGATACTAGGGCAGTGATGCTGCCACCATTGGCGACCTTAGGCCATACAGAGATTGTGCAAACTGGGAACATACTGGGATTGTCAGAATGAGAGTGTACAATGTTTGTCAAACAAGCAGTGTACTTCAACTATGTAAACTTGGACAATTGTGTGGTTGTGCATCCCCGAGTTACTGGGTTAGGTAAATTGGAAATGTACCATCTAAAGCAAACTGGAAATATATTGGAAGTATGCAATGACGGACTGGGTGCCTAGTGGGATTGCTAATCTGGGAATATACAGAAATTGTGCACATTTGGAATACACCGGGATTGTCAAATTGTGACTATGATGGGTTTGTAAAACTGGGAGAACTCTGGCATTGTCAAACTGTGAGTGTAAAAGAAGCTAGTAAAATTGGCATGTACTAAGATTAGTAGCTCAGAATATGTTCGGCTAGTCAAACTCAGATTATTATGGGATTGCCAAATTAGAAATCTACTTGAATTCTCAAACTGAAATGTTGCAGTTTGGGTGAATAGATAATTATTAAATTGGAACTATACTGGAATTGGACACTACTAATATTGGGATTGTGAACACTCATTATGAGATAATTCACTGATGTACTGCTAACATCGATTACCATTGCCAGCTGTCCGCATTACCATGGGATTACGAGGATTACGAGTGGCAGAGTCAATCCCCATTTTTGAGTCCATTTGACTCCAATATTTTTGGTGGATTTAATTTTAGCAGTAATACTGCTTAATGTGTCATGCTGGAGGTAAATCTTCCACTTGAAGGTCAAACTCGTAATTCAGTGATGCAGTAAAAGCGGCAGCAATACAGTTACCACCGTAAAAGTGACAGTAAATGAATTACCAGAATTACCACCACTTTTTTACGGCACCGTAATGAGGTACAATCCGTTGACATTTTAAAAATGGACTTTGAAATATATGGGGAATGGACAGACTTTAATTGTTTTTGGGATGCCAAACTGGTGTTATACTTGGTTAGTCATACTGAGAGAATAATGGGCTTGCCAGACTGTCATTTTGCAAACTGGGTATATAGTGGTTCGGAAAAAGGAGGGTTCCTGGCTACCTTGCAATTCTGATTTTCGGAAAATGAGATTCTGCACACTCTTTGCGGTTTTACACCGAAGAAGCAACTGCTCCAGCACTCCTTCTTACAAGGCCCACCAGGACCAGTGCTGTGAACATACAGGAACCGCACGGAGCATAACTGAGACCTCAACCAGGGCCAGACCCAGCCATACCAATAGCCTTGATAAAGACCTATGAGGTCGGAACATGTTTCGGCTGAACACTACTAGGGCTATGAGTCCATACCTAATGGAGAAATGAACATGCACTTGTTAAAACCGCAAAGAGCGTGGAGAATCTAATTTTCCGAAAATCAGAATTGCAAGGTAGCCAGGAACCCTCTTTTTTCCTAACCACACAAGGAGGTGTGGGCTTCACCTCAATACAAACCTGTGACCTTGCAGCAATTCCTATAGCAGCACCAAATAGCTAGAGCCTTGCACAGGGCCCACTCTCTTTTTCTTGGGTATATAGTGGGATTTTAAAATTGGAATATACTGGGATTGTGGAAAGTAGGAACATGAATGGTTGTCCCCTGGGGGTATACTGGGGTTGTTAGCCATGATGTGCCACTGGTTATATGTGATATAATCGCTGGAAATAACATCAAGGGTGACTCAATGTTTTTTTTTAAGGCACTTTACAATCTTCCCAATATATTTTAGGATTGGTGCATTTATATAGTGCCCAGAACGCCTCAGGGCGGGCTACAAATGCCAAAATAAATAAATAAATATAAACAAACTCCAGAGAATATTTGGGGAAAGTGTTGGATAATGCCTTTAAAAATATATTGAGTCGCCCTCGATGTTATTTGCAGCAATTATATCACTGGATACTATGCCAACCTGGCCGTATGGAAACTGATAATGATTTTGTAAATGACCACAATGTTATTTGGTGGTGAGGCATAATTTAGACTGGCGATGATTTTTAGCAAGGTTAAAGTACCGAAAATAACACGTAACACATGTATCGTGTGGCTTCCAGTGGCTTTGTCACTTTGATTTAACACTCCTTGTTAAATAGCATTTTTCTGTGGCATCTGTTTAAAACCTTCAGATGCTCTCTTCCTTCACACACATGACAGTTCAATCTCTGCCGATCCATCCCGGAGCAAACGCCTTATTAATTTGCAGGAAGAAATGGCCCGGCTCCCATGTCACAAACGTGTAATTACTTTCCAATGACACTTCGCTTTCTGCATCTGCCATGGAATTGTTTTGTCCGCTGTGCAAGAGCGTCCTCGCTTGGGCAAAACCCCTTTCCGCCGCATTAAAAGTGCAGCGAATTCTTTATCCTAGCGCTTCATATCCCAGGAGTATAATAAAACAGGCCTTTTTGTCCTCACTGCAGTGCACAACTGACAACGCGTGGAATATTTACAGGCCTTAATGCGAAATGGAAACTGGCACGGATCTGGCCATTTTCGGCTTTAAGTCGGCCAGGCCACGTGTTGTGCAGATGAAATGGGCTCGGACACGGGGAAAGTTGCGCGTGCACGTTGTTGCTACAGCAGCGCGACATCGCATATAAGCACCATATTTAATTTCTGTGGCCTGTTGTAATATTTGCAAGAAACATATATTTGTTTTTACATGACAGCCTCAAAATTCTACAAGCCCGTAGGGACTGGTTACAAAGAATAAATGTGTCGTTGGAATTCAATCTTTTTTTTGTTTTTAAAGCCATTACTCTTCTGGTTTTGTTGGGGGGGTCAACTTCTTCGGCCTCGCAACCTACTAACCATTCGGTATGCCAGTGTCGCGTGTGTGAAATAGGTTCGGAGGAACCACTACCCCACATGCGCAGTTGTGTATAGATTTGTTTTCACACAAAACCTATGCCACAGCATTTTTGATGTGGTTATACATTTTTGATTTATAGTTCAAAAGGTTTAATCAATTCAAAAGGTTTAATCAATTCTCCTGAAGGAGAGCCCTTTTACTATGACACTGTTTCAGCTGCTCAAGAGCCTTTCTCAAATCAGGGCATATATTTCATTCACAAGTATCAATTTAGTGTTCATTCGTTGTTGTGTGAAGTCTTGATCCTACAGGTCCTGGTTAGAATCCCACCTCAAAATTCCTCAATTCGCTCTCGCACGTCGGCTTCAGTCTCACACTGAAACCGCCGCCTGGAGCCGAAACACGTGTCATCGTGAAAGGGCTCTCCTTTGGGAGAATTGATTAAACCTTTTGAACTATAAATCAAAAATGTATAATCACATCAAACATTTTGGTGCGCAGTTTTTGTGTGGAAATAACGAATCTGAACTGAGATATTAGCCAATAAAGATGAGTGGCAGAGGAAGCAAGTTCTAGCAAAAACCCGACACATTCTCTTCTTTGGGTTCTGGTAGCAGAGAAGTGGAGATGTGAGGACACGCTCTCCCCTGAGATGTACCTTTTTCTTGGGGACTAAAAGACTGTGACGTAGTCATGTGGTGAGTATCATTTCAAGGGATCAGGGAAGGGTTTCTCAATAGTTCTCCGATAAAATCTTTAGAGCTGCAAATATTAAGTTTCTCAGAGCTTCCAGGGGCCTTTCTAACTGTGGATGAAGCGGGCAGCTGCCCTGAGCACGGGTGAATTGAGGCACAGCATGTACTGCCTCTGGGGCCGTTTTATTATACGGCTGGATGAAGTAAAGAGCAGCTCTCGGAGCAGAGGGGGAAGGGCCACTGCAGAGGCAGGCACTGAATTAGTCCCAGGACTGATGTTTTATATAATTAACGGCAGCATCAGGGGCCCACTAATAGTGAGCAGATGACAGAAGCCTGCTCTGAATTGTCCTCCTCCCAATATCAAAGATAGGATTTACAAAACGTTGTGTACAGTTCTCATAGAATGCTTCAATTTTTCGATTTTTGACCAATGTTACTGGCCTAATGTGCTTACAAATGCATGTTTTTTCATGATGTTTCTGGAATAGTCCTTGGGAAATCTCAAATCTGCAGGTATATTCTTTAAATGGTACAAGTTTCAACGAATGTTAATGATCTTTTGTGCTTACAAATGTCCCATTTACCATTTACATTCCTTTGTAAATACACCGACTTAAACTCAATTTCATAGCCGTTGCAAATTCGCCCGAAATAGATCTGCTCCCCGATTAAATTATTGTTAATTGATGCCTATTAAAATGTTCTATTACATTTATTAAAGTTATGATTTGGGTTGACATAATTTGCCACCATTTCGTTGCATAAGCAAATGTTTATCATTGCCAAAAACACGTTGGGGCCCCTGATCTAGAGCAAGGGCTTTTCGAAATTATGTAAGAATAAAGCATAGTGCAGTCAGCTGTTTCCTTCATGTAAAGCATTCAGCCAATCAGGTTTTTGCCTGACACATGACAGCACAAGGTGCAACTGGTTGCTCTGGTCCCATCTGGATTGACAATTCCATACCTGAAAAATGTGCAAGTAATTGTGCTGTTTAATGTATCTAGTAATTGTGCTGTGAAATAGATTTCCATCAGTGATGGCACATCCATAATCGGTGACAGGGCATCACCCCACACATTTTGGACAAGCCGCCACTAAGCGCTCCGTCAGATGCTTGTTGCAGCCGCAGGAGAGCTTCCTGCACTGCCTTGAACTGTCAAAGGAAACAATGAAATGTACAGGATTCTGCGCGCATGTGCAGAAACCAGTAGACGCGTCCCATTTCCTGGTCAAACTACACAGGAGCAGAGAGCGTCAAGGGACCTAGTGGAATGATTCTGGACCGTAGCAGCAGCTAAGAAAAATAAATATGTGGATGTATGAATGAGAGTGCACGTTATGTGTATGTGTGTGTGAGTGTGAGAGTGAATGTGTATGGGTGCATGCACAAATGTGTAAAATAATGTACCCCCCCCCGCAACCCCAAATAAGAGGCTTGCTCATGGGCCTCTGATTTTAGTGTTCAGGGTGTTATGCAGCATTATATGCAGTACCCTTTGGGAACACCACACACAATTAGGACTACAAGTGACAGTACAAATTCACCTTTGGTACAAGCCTGTACTACACAGTAAAGTGGTAGCGATGGCTGAGCAGCCAGACTTATCTCAAGAGTAAAGTGAGAAGTATCAATAGTTATACAAAGGACAGCAATTACAATGATTCAAACAAACACTGACTCAAGGTTTCTGAGTAAAAGAATATACATTTATTTACACATCAGTTGTAAAACATTTCAGTAAGCAGTTGAAAAATCACACTCTGAATACACTACACCCGATAGATTCTGGACAAGTTAGGCTCAAAATGAAGTGTGAGCAAAACGGCACTCCAGCAATTTAAAAGGGAGAGAAAGACAAAGTTAGACAAGAATTGAGCAGCACCAACAAGTAAGTAAGCAGGGCAATCTAGAAAAAGGAACTATAGTGAGGAAATCAGATTCAAGGGGCCTGGCCCAAAGTCAATGGACCAAAGTCTTTGCTTAAGATCACACAGTTCAGAGTAGTTCGTGGTTAAGTCTTTGCCAAGAGTTTGAGACGAAGTTGGTCGGCAGAAAAGTTAGCTTAAAGAATGGAGAAGGACAAGTCCTCGGATTGGCAAAAGGTTTCACACACTTTCACCGCGGCTGGATGCAACGAACAACCGGATTTGAACATTACCTTAAATGGAGAAGAAGGCTGTAGTTGAGGCAGACGTTCCTGGCAGGTCCTGAAGGCTCACGGTTCCTGAAGTTATTGTCGGAATGACACGAAATAGGAAGACTGTAAGGTCCTGCACTGCCCAGGGAAGAAACCAGCAGCAGAGCAAAGCAACAAATAAAAGGTGCGCCCCTTAAAACACAAGCAGGATCCGTTCCTCCTGGCTATCCGGTTCATTGTAGCTCTGTACAGCAAATTCGAAAATAGAAGGGAGGCCTGGCGAGCAGTTTGGTAAACTGTTTGTTCCCACCAGCTCAAGGGGAGAAGATTCCTTTCAGATCTTCCCTGTCGTTAGAGTATGAAGATTCGGACCTGCAGCATGGCTTCACCGGGAGGTACAGTCATGGTAGGGGTCCTCTTCTGTCAGCTCCTCTTCGGTTCTCTCATTCCAGTGGCAACTCTGCCTTTCTAGCCCCAGAGAACTAGCCCCAGAGACCTGCTTTTTATGCAGTTTTCCCCCATTCACACAGCCTGGCTGTCAATCACACAGTAGGGTGGTGAAGTGGGAGAATGGAAGACCAGGCTCCCGTCCTTCGCCTCTCGCGCTTGGCCTAGAGGGTCACGACCCAAACACCCGCCACGAGAAGAGTTTGTCCATTTACCAGACGACCAGATACCCTGGTACAGGAACATACGGATGTGTCCATCTGCTTGCCCAGCAGCCCGCACTGGCCATGCCGACACCTGCGGCACGGATCAACTAGACTAAACTCTACACGTCGTTAGAGATGCCATGACGACCTAAACAACGGGAAGCACATCTATACAAATGTACACACTGGACATTCCCACACCAACCTACACGAAGAATATACTCAGTGCTATGACGTAGGCGACAGGCATATTCACGGACTTGCATCTTTATTATTTTTACATAGGCTTTCAGAACGCAGAAACGCAAGACGCGTCATGAACTCTTTTACTAGCTTGCTCACGCTTCTCTTGAAACCAGTTACCGCCATGAGAAGTATAATGGAGACAATACTGGTCATGAAATTATATGCTCCTATAACCTAAAGCACCTGTGCACCAAACGGACAACTTATGCACCAGGCCCAAGTAGGCCTCAAACAAGAGCTCCCGTGGACATCAACAAGGCAAGAGTCAGTTGCTGATCCTGCAGAATGAGCTCGGCAAAGCAACCAGCCAAGGTCGCAATGTTGCAAACCCACGTTCCAAGAGCAAATCATCAAAGGCACGATGTTGCAAACTCGTACTCCGCGCACCAACGTTAAAGTCACACCGACAAATTAAACCAGACGCAGTAGAAAAACAATATTAATTGTGCAGAATTCTGCCTCTTTCACGGTCCCTCCCCACGTGACCAAGCCGAACCTGACGAGATGCCAAACCCAGGAGAACAGAGGCGTCTGGATCCCTCGCTACGAGACACTGGCAGATACACTTGAAAGGCTCAATGGACATCTGCAACAGTGGGAGCGGTCCCCCGTCCAGCTATGAATAAGTCCTCACATTGTCTGCATGTACCCATAGTGAAACATTGTTGCAACTTACAGGTACACCGAGAGCTGGGAACGACGGTGGTCCCAGGCTGGGAAGCTCACGGGCGCACCAATCAGAACATGGGGCTCTTATCACTGACGCCAGCAAATTTAGCCAATCCTCAGGAGTCTTCATGTAACAATTCTCATGTATCTAATTGTAGGGACAACCCAGATATACCACCTGACTACACCTTGTCCACTAATATCTTTCTCTATATGTGTGCTATACTAACCCTACCACTCGAACACCCAATTAAGAGTGGCGATAGGTTTTTTGTTAACTTTCTGAAGTGACGCAAGTAGCGCGTCATAATACAGTAAAAAGGGCCTGCGAGCCCCACGATTGTGTGTGTGTCAGGACGAACGCGTATGCTCCTTGACCCATCCCTGCCGTTTGTCTAATAAACAGCAGAGTCACCTTGCTCCTTGTGTGCGTCTCATACTCTATCTCATCTCATCTGGGATATACACGGGAGGAGTTGGGGCCTCCCTGCCTGGAGGTCCGCGGACGGCCCGGCCGACCCCGGCAGAATTTCCCCCCCGACAAGTTGGAGGCACTGCTGAGATCTGTTTAAGATCGACTTTTTATTTTTACTTTTTCCAGGCACTCCCGTTGCGAGGAGGCCCGGCGGCGCGGCCCCCTCTGCCGTTGCCCCCTTCTGAGGACTACAGGACCATCGCGGAGCTGCGAGAAGACCGGACAGCGCAATCCGGATATTGGCCCTCGGGAGCCGGTTGAGAAGTATCCCGCCCGCGGTTGGCGAGTGTCCAGACGTGGTCCAGACGAGGGGAGGTGGCGAGCCGCTTGGAGGGGTGCACGCAGTCGAGCGGCCCTGCATCGAGAGAACTTGGTGAGCATGACACACACAACGAGCAATGAGAAATTGTGAGGGAGGGGGAGGAAGTAAATAAGGGAGGAGGGAGGTATTGTACAGATGCGCGGCGAAGGTTTAACAACTGAGTGTTGCTAATGGAATGAATGGTGGCGAGACGGTTGCGAAAGCAGTCGGCTACGTCACGCGAAAGAGGGGGGCGGAGCACGAAACATCACGTGTGGCCGCTCGTAGACACTGATTGGCCTAAGTCGCGACTAACGTGTAGGGGTGGGTGTGTGTGGTTTCCTACGATTTGGCATTTATTGATCAATGAGTAGATGAGGTTCCCTATTGTTCGAGCAAGAAACTCGATAGGTAGATGACGAGATTCCCTATTGTTCGAGCAAGAAACTCGATAGGTAGATGACGTTTCCCTGTAGGCGGTGGCTAGTTGCATAGTTGCCCAATACGGAAGATAATTGGCTGGTTAAGCCCTCCTGTTGAGGGGCGTATCACACGCGAGGCGACGCAGCGTGTGCAGTCCGATTATATTATTGATGAGATTACCTTGTTCCAGGAGAGACAGGAAGACAGCTGTAGGGTTAAGCGGGGGTAGATTGCAAGTGTATTTTGAAATTAATAATGAGAATGTACCAGTAGCGTAAAGACATCGGTGACGTCACCAGTAGGGATTTAATAGGATATCGCGAGCACAAGGAACATTGGGTTTTGAAAGTGGTGGGGAAGAGAAAAATGATAAGGGAGCGGATACGAAGATAAACGATAACGAGTGGATCGGAAGAGGAGAAGGGGAGAGGGGCGTGGCTGCGCACGGAGAACGCCGGCCACGGCAAGTGTAAAAAGGGGAGGAGAACGAGGAATAAGGATGACTGTATAAGATCGTTGTAAGGGGTACGCAGCCACAGGGGGCTGCGTGCGCCTCGGCCGCAGGGGGCCGTAGGGGAAGGAATATACAATACAAAATTATACATATATATATTTGTGTTTTATTATTTGTTGTTTTTTATTAATTATTATTATTGCATAATTTGTTAAGGATTGTCGTAAGTCCCCACATTTACGGGGCCAGGTAAACAATATAAGGTTGTAAATTGCAACTTGATAGTGAAGGGAGGAGTAACAAGTGGGGCACCACTATGTCATATGGGACAGGGTTGGGAGGGTGGGGGAACACCCTCACTACCCCACTACAACACATATGCACCACACTGCCACCCCATAGGGAGAAATTAATTAAGTACAGCATAGAGTGGACCCAGGGGACGGATAACAAAATGTTAACACCATGGCCGCCTAATGGTAGTTTCGATCCATATGCCCAACATTCATTGCTAAACCATCTGCACAATACATACAAGGGGAAGAAGTTGGCGAGCCATGTGGAGGTGTTTAACTTATGGAGGATGTTCCAGGGGTCCCGACCAGGACCAAATGGAATGTTCTCTATGGGAGAAACACCGGAAGTAAAGGAGATTAAGAAAGAGGGAACGGATGGGGAAAAGGGGTGTGAAAGGACAAAGAATACGGGGAATGAAGGAGAGGGAGGAGAAAAGATTGATAAATTAGAAAACATAAAAAAGGAACCGAGCAACGAGATACCCATAACACCGGGAGTGAAAACAGAGGGAGAAGGGTTGTACCCTTTAAGAGAATTAGGAGAATTAGAAGGACAGTTAAGGGCGGCTGAAGGATACTCGAACCCGGCATACAGCCCTCCACCATATGTGGCTCATAGGAAGATGATAGTGGGGGAGGGGAGGATTGGAGAAGAGCAGATTGTAGAGATAGGACATGATGAGTGGGTAGCTGCACAGATATTATTAAAATTACGGGGTTCACTAACGGGAGAAGAGAGGGAGGCAGTAAAGAGAACAGACGAGGATAGTACAAGGGAGAGTGAGATGAAGGGGGAGGAGCTATTACGACAAAGAGAAGAGATTTTGGAGGAAAAATTGGCAAAGCTAAGGGATGAGCAGAATGAATTAATAAAACAGCTTGAGAAGGGGGAAAAGGAGAGAGTGAGGAAAAGGAAAGAGGGTAAAGACGAATTGGACAAATTAAGGGAACGAAATGAGGAGCAAAGGATAGAAGCTGAAAGGGTAAAAGCAGCAGCAGAAAGGGTGTCAAGAGTAGTGTTGAGAGAAAAAAAGAAGGAAGAAGAAGATAAAGAAAGGGAATTGGAAATATGGAGGAGGAGGGTAGTATCAGAGGCAGCTAAGAAATATGAAGAAGGGAAAGCAATAGAAAGAGAAAGGGTGAAATGGGAAAGAAAGAAAGAAGATGAAAGAATATTGGAACAGATGAGCAACGAAGTGATGGAGGAATTAAAAAGGAAAAGGGAGGAAAATAGTAGGGAGATGGAGGAGAGGAGTGAAGGGGAAAGAGGAGGGAGTAATAAGGAGAGTGAAAAATGGGGGGATGTATATAGAAGTAGAGAAGTAGCAACAACATCAACACCAGGGGGAACAGTTGGTAACAAAGGAAGAGGAGAAATGGAGCTAATAGACTTAGAAACAGTAACAGTAAAAGGGAAAAAGGCAGAGTGGGGGATACCATTTATGACTGATTTTTGCAGTGAGGAGGAAGAAGGAGTAGAGAGGGTAGGAAGAAAGAGTGAAAGGGAAAGCTTAGATAAGCTGTACCTCACTAGAACAAACATAGACTCGCCATGGATCAGTAAGAGAAGGGAGGAGCTGGAACAAAGTGAGGAGAGGGTGCAACAACTAGTGGAGAAACAAACCCATGAAGCCACATCATCGCCATCTCCATCACGCCCTCCCCCATCGCACCCTACATGCTCAACCGCCACACGCTCGCTGCGCACAATAAAGCTTGCGCCCTTCATGGACGAATTGACTCCCTATGCATGTCGGCTTAGAGACCTCCCTAGCCGCAGGCAAGACAGACAAATAAACATACCCATATTAAACACAGGAAATGACGAAAAAAGGGGAAAGGAGGGAGAGGTAGGTAGGAGCAGGGGTAGTAAGGAAGAATTTGAAGTGGTAAAGGAAACGGGGGAAGAGGAGGGGTGTGAGGACTCAATATTATGGAACATAAAGGGTGACACAGGACACAACTTAATGCCACTGTTGGAGAGAGGAGGGGTTAGACCGCAGTATGTACCTTGGAAGCATACGGATAAAGAAAATATAAAATGTAGGCTCCCATCACTAAGTGGAGGTGCGGGTAAGTGGATATATGAAATGGAAAAACACACCGCAGGACAGAAACTAGCAGTGGGAGATGTGAAGGGCCTGTTAATATCAATATTAGGGGATAGAGCGGACGACATCTGGAAGAGAGCGGGATTCCATGGGGTAACAATAACGAACACATCGCATGATGGGGCGCCATTTGCAAACTGCAGACATGCGCTATGGCAGGCACTGAGAGTACAGTACCCAGACACATCAGACATAGGAGCAATTACTTCCCGTAAGATGCGTGAGTATGAGGATCCTGTCGATTATATCCAGGATATTCAAGAGAAGTGGCGCATGGAAACTAGAGAACAATGGGATAAAACACCAGCCATATTTTATCATATACTAGTACAAGGGCTCCCAGAAGGAGTTCAGAAACAACTAAAGAAAGTAGTGGGAATGGAAGCAAAACCATGGCCAGAAATACAGTTGACTATAGTACATCATTGCAGGATATGGCAAGGAAAAATGAAACAAAAGGAAGAGGACAGGAAAACAGAAGAGGCCAAACTAGTACAGAAAAAACTCACTAAATACACAATGGAAGGGGCACTAATAACTGCGCCCACACCAATGGCCCAAAGCCCCACACAAGTAGTGGCTGCACAAGATCCAGCTCCAATAGCACCTCCACAAAGTATAATACAGCAAGTGCCGCCACTGCAATTACACGCACCAAACGTGGGAGGAGGATACCCAATGCAAGGAGCTGGGTATTATAGTTATAACAGGGGGAGAGGAGGATTTATGAGAGGGAGAGGATACGGATATAATACCCAACAGCAGGTGGGGGGACTTGGAAATTCCTACCCCACAGGGCAACCGGTATACCAGGACAACACAGGGAGCTTCCCATGGCAGAGCAGAGAACCACCCGTGTGTTGGAGTTGTGGACTACTAGGACACATGTCACGTACGTGTAGGGTCAGGCCAGGAACACCAGCATGGGATGAGCAGGCACAACCTAGGCCACCACAAGAACAGCAGGGCATACAACAACAACAAATAACGCAACAACAGCCACAAACATATTCACTGCCACAACAGCAATTAACACAACAACAGCCACTGCCACAACAACAAGTAGCGCTAACACAACAACCCCAAACTGAACAAACGCAATTGGGTAGGGTGACGGTCTTGGGACACAACCCTTACACAGGGAATGGCCAATCATTGTACCCCCAATAGGACAGCCCACAGACGGCCTTGGTGTGTCCCATCCTGTCAGTAACACCTAATAGTGCGGAGGAGCCACGCATAGAGGTAACGATAGGTGACAAAAAGTTATCATTCCTTGTTGACACCGGGGCAACCCGGTCTTGCATAAGGGAAGGTAAAATTAAGATGTCAGGCGAAGCCATGAACACCCAAGGATTTTCTGGGGCTAAAGGATTGGTTCCTTTTACTGATAACGTTCCCTTATCTATCGGAGATTATGATCTGTCAGTTCCACTTTTGTATTATAGTGCCTCACCAGTAAATATACTGGGGAGGGACATAATGAATAGGTTAAATATGACAATATCCTTTACAGAGGATGGTATAATTTGCTCTACTCCAGGGATTAACATGCTAGCAGCACGACAGATTATGCAAGCATACTGCGGGCAGACAGCAATTAGGGCGGAACCAGTAGATGGCGAGCTATTCCAGTATGGAACAGACATGGCATTTGCATGGATGCCAGGGATAGAAGGGAAAATATGGAGGAGGCCAGCAGCTTATCTGTTCCGACCAGAAACACCTGTTAATGAACAAGAAGGAAAGGTGTTTGTAATAGACATTGAGAGCATTATTGCAACAGCTGAGTATATTGCTGTGCACGCCCAAGACAAAGAAGGAAGAGCATGGAGGGCAGTGATAGCACTAGCAGAAGGATGTAGGTTGACCCAGGTGTCAGATGAGGAGCTGTTTTGTGAAGAAAAGGAGGAGGGGGAAATGGTGTTCATGATGAGTGTAGAAATATGGTTAAGAGTGGCTCACAAACAAATAGTGCAGAAAATTGCGATGGCACTTGAGGCACCTGCATGCACCCCAGTCCCTTTCTTTAAGGAGGATATGTCAAAGGTGCCCAAATCATTATGGACCATTAGCCCTTATGACGTAGGATGCATAAAAAGCATAGGGGGTGTACGGATAAAATTGAAAAAAGGTGCCATACTACCAAGAGTAAAGCAGTACCCATTGTCAAAAGAGGCAGATGAGGGCATATATGAAACTATAACGGCCCTTATAAACAATGGCATATTGGTCCCCTCAGAATCACCATGTAACACGGCTGTGTACCCAGTGCGCAAGGCTAAAGGGGGGTCTTGGCGCTTCATACAGGACCTCAGGCCCTTGAACAACATAGTGGAAGCAGAATATCCAGTAACAGCAAACCCGGCCACAATATTGTGTGGCATTCCAGCAGAAGCATCACGATTTACAGTAATAGACCTTAAAAATGCATTTTTCTCAATACCATTACACCCCGACTCACAAGATTTGACAAGTTTCACTTACCGAAATACAAAATGGAAACATACCAGGTTACCACAGGGGTATTGTGAATCACCCTCAATTTTCAATAGAGTAATACAGATGGATTTGGGTAACGTTGAGGTGGAAAGCACAGTGTTACAGTATGTGGATGACATAATAATTTGCAGTATAAACGAAAGTAAATGCAGAGAGGACTCTTTAAAAATGTTGACTATATTGGCTGAAAAGGGGTATAAGGTAGACATGGAAAAAATACAATACTGTCAGGAACAGGTACTTTACATTGGCCAACTGATATCCCAACATGGAAGAAAGATTGCACCACAAAGAGCACAGGCCATCTCAAGCACTCCCATGCCACAGACTGTGAGAGAACTGCAGCAATTTCTGGGGTTATGCAACTACTGTAGGGCATGGGTATTTGATTACAGCTCATACATAGGACCCCTGCTTGAGGGTTTGAAGGAAGCAAATAAAGGGGAGAAAAAGTTGGGGTGGACTATGGAAATGAGGGAGGCATTTGACGAATTGAAGGACGCGATATCAACAGCTCCAGTACTGGCATCCCCAGACTATGAGCGACGCTTTTTTATATTTTCACATTGCGACTCAGCAGTAATGAAAGCAGTATTGGCCCAAAAAACAAGCATGGGCTATAAACCAGTAGCATTTTATAGCGGTCACTTAGACCCTGTGATGTTAGGCCACTTCCCTTGCGAACAAGGTCTCGCTGCAGCTGCTTTTGCAGTAGAAAAGGCATCAGCAATAACCATGGGGTGTCCAACTACACTGTTTGTGGAACATGCACTATTTGCAATATTGAATAAACCCAAGTCAACACTAACGACACAAAGGGCATCAGGTTATGAGATCATTTTGTCTAGGGCTGAACTAGCGATTGTTAAATGTAGCTCTGTTAACCCTGCAAGATTTCTAGCAGAAATAATTGAGGAGGGAGATTACGCCCACGACTGCACCCAACTAAATGAAATATATTCAGGTACTAGAAAAGTTGAAGAAAATGCACTAGAGGGAGGTGAGCTTTTGTTTATCGATGGGTCATCAACTATTGATCAAGGAGATGGGATACGGAGAACTGGGGCAGCAGTGGTAAAAATGATGGAGGCTCCGGTGTGTGTGGCTATGAAGTGTGTACAGTTACCACAGCATTACTCTGCTCAAGCCGCTGAACTAGTTGCACTAATATTGGCATTAAAGGAAAGTTTTAACAAACGTGTAACAATATATTCCGACAGTGCATATGTTACATCCACTGTCCACTCAGGGCTATCAAAATGGAGGAGAAGAGGGTTTAGGAGAGCTGATGGCACTCCAGTGCAACATGCCCTCTTGTTGGCCGAATTAATTGAAGTAATAAACGACCCCCAAGAGCTAGCCCTAGTAAAATGCACCGCACACACCAATGGTGAAGACCACGTCTCAAAAGGGAATGCAGCAGCAGACGCACATGCGAAATATGCTGCATACTTTGGTGAGATATGGAACTCCACAGACTCACAGAGAGGGAGAGGGAGGGGAATGGCTAGGGAGATGTTAATAAGAGAAGGGTACACCCATCTCCCAGCCACACAGATTATGGAATTACAAGCAGCAGCACCAATGGCCGAAAAGGAAATATGGGTAAAAAGAGGATGTACAATGTCACCAACCGACGCACTATGGCGCCAGGGTGGTACTGGGAAAGTTGTAATACCGTTGGCACTTTTAAATACCGCCCTGAGCCAATTACATCACCCAGCCCATACAGGCAAGGAAATAATTGCAGCACGAATTAGAGAAGATTGGTTCTGTCCCGAGTTAAATTGTCATGTGTCAAAGTTTATCAGCAATTGTCTCACCTGCCAACAGTTTACGGCCGGTCATACCCTAAAAGTGATAAGAGGTACCATACCCCGGCCAGAAGGACCTTTTCGGCACCTTCACATTGACTATGTTGATATGATCAACATATGTCAAGGTAATAGGTACATGATTGTAGTAGTATGCCCATTTTCTAGGTGGATTGAAGCAGGGCCCTGTTCACACCCAGATGCATTTAGAGCAGCCAAATTCATAGTAAGGGAGGTCTTCCCCAGGTGGGGAGTGTGCGAGGTGTTAAGATCAGACAACGGCCCACATTTCGCAAACAAAATGTTCCAACATATCACAGCCCTGCTGAGCATAAAGCACAAATTTGCATGTGCATATCACCCACAGGCTAACGGTATATGTGAACGCCTAAATGGCTTATTGAAGGAGGCAATTGCAAAGATACAACAAACAACAAAGAAAAGTTGGTTGTATTGCCTTCCGTTAGCCTTATTCGAACTAAGGAACAGGCCAGGGTCCGACCACCACCTCACCCCACACGAGGTGGTTACTGGACGTCAAATGCGCCTTCCCCTAACGCCAACGTCAAGGGCATTCACTGACCACGAAAGTTCAGCGAGTGTACTAGGTGATGAAATGTATCAATATGTGTCGTCTTTGATTACTAGTGTTGTGTTTGTGTCTCAACAGCTCGAGCGCACGCGGGGCGGGTCCACCAGAAATAAAGAAGAAGGCGCCAGTACAGAATTAGAAAAAGAGAACTTGTGCAAACTTGCCAAAGGTGACCACGTGCTACTTCGCAATTTCAATAGAAGGTGGAACGACAAAAGGTTCACCGGCCCACATCTGGTAGAAGACGTATCAACAAGAGCAGTAAAACTAAAGGACAAGCGTGCCTGGAACCACCTACATGATGTAAAGATATACAAACTGCAGACCCGCCCCAACGCCAACGACAGGTCCATTGGAAAAACAGCAACAACATCCCCGACAGCGGAAGGAAGTTCTACCACAGACGACGACCCAATTGTTCCCTTACCGTGTCACTACCCAGCTACCCCAGAGACAACAACTGATGAAGAAAGGGGTGATCACTACACTGCCCACCCCATGGTCACACGTTCAAAGAGTAAAAATACTTCCGCCATCTGAGCGCAAAAAAAAAAAAAAAAAAACCCCCCCGGCCCATTGACTGCCAAGGACAGTTGTAACTTAAACTGAAAGCCACTGGCCGCACAAATTCTCATGTAAACACGTGAATGTTCTCTTTTTCTCTCGCACATACAGGAACTGCGTATTATTATATAAATGCAACTTAAACTGAATGTTCTCTCGCACAAATACACATGTAAACACGTGAATGTTCTCTTTTTTCTCTCGCACATACAGGAACTGCGTATTATTGTATTGTTAAGTAGAAAGCTAACTAACAAGTCCACTGTCCAGGTGTAGATGGTACTCCCAGACGATAACTACCCAGAAGAATTGTCACACCAATTTGTATACGAAATAAAAAGGCCAACATACCTAAAAAGAAGAAGGGTACGTGTCTACTACACAGCCTTCCTCCTGGCCATAGAATATTACATGCCCCACCTCCGCCCATACTTGCCGGTCCTAAGAGACCAATCACTTAGAGTAGCGTGGGAGCAGCTCTTCGCCTGGGCACTGAATGACTATTTGATAGGGAGAGCTTAAATAAAACAAAACTAACATCTAAAAACGAGCATTTCTGAGAATTTTTAGGCGGGAAACTTTAACGTCGCAAGAATACGCTGCCAGGACTGCAGCAAGGTAAGAGCAAAATGCCGGTGAGATTAGCAATTGTAATAAAAATAATAGGGATTTTGATGATCACCGGATTTTTGGCTGCCTCTGTCTGGCAGTACAGCTGTGCTATCAATTTTGTTGCTGCACCCAAACCTAATATACCCCCGTTCCTTGCTGCAACAGGTGTTACGTCAGGTGGTAGTAGTAACATTGCACCCAAGCAAAATAGAGTTAAACGCAGCACATACTCAGACAATAAAGGTATTGATAATTATGTACAAGATTCAGCACACGTCACAAACAACATATGGTACCAACACATGACCCGCATTGGTAAGCAGACAACTGAGGATAGCTGCTACGTCTGCTCATTAATACCATACGCCATGAGTGCTTCACGAACATTTGTTGCCACAGAAATAAATGAGAAGACAGCGCAGTGCATAATATACTTGGCACTGTTCCAGACGAAAGGAAGATTCCAAGGAACTGTAGTGCACATGACATGGAAAACACGAGACTCATACCCATATGAAAACAACTTCCTCAAAACCTACTTGAGTTATCACAAGACCAGTTTACATGCTGAAGCATTCAAATATATAACAAGTGGCCCTGCAAAAGGAGAAACACAGAAAGTAACACTGCAGTATCTACCATGTGATTGGTACGCCACTGAAGTTCCGGGTAAACAAGGATGCTGGGAGAGGCCGCTACTGACGATAACAGGAAAGGTGTATCTGGACAACAGCTGGGAGATAGGAGTGATTGGCAGCAACATGGTAACAAAAGAAACTATCTCAACCATCGAGACACACAATCACCGATGTTGGACGACGTGGATCAAGTATGTACCAATGCTCACGTGGGTAGAAGAAGATGAAGACCCAATAACGATACTACCGTTGACTGCGCCCAAGGTATGCTACCAGCATAAAGGAGAGGTGGACGTAGGATATAACACCAATTGCGCAAGTGTGACGGAGTTACCTGAGGGGGGAGCGGGAACAGTCCATTATTGGGCCTGTGGAGAAAAGGCATACCATACACTGCCTCCCCTGTGGAATGGTGTGTGCACAATGGTACACGTCAATGTACCATCACTAGTGGTACCTAAGAAGCACGTCAATGTGGCGAAATTTCCTAGAATGAATGAAGGGGATAAGAGAAGAAAGAGATCTGCACCACTTCAGGAGGAGCAAGGGAACAGGACCAACAGCAATGACACTGTCCTAAATAGAAGAAAAAGACAAGGAGAGCCGCTGACAGGAAATTACCTGTGGGGAAGGTCGGAAACGGCACTAACATCAATACCGCCAGAACACAGGCTATTTAGCAGAGCAGCAATGTTCTTCTCCTCAATAATACACCCGGGACTACAGGCTTACGCAAACGCAAAATGGCTCCAAATAACTAGATGGGAACTAATGATGACCATCAATTCTACAGTAAATGGGTTCAACGCAATAAAAGAGGAGCTGCAAGCTGTAAGGATGGTAGCACTCCAGAACAGATATGTATTGGACCTTCTCACAGCAATGGAAGGAGGAGTTTGTGCAAAGATAGGACAATCATGCTGCACGTTCATACCTGCCAATGATGCTGACAATGGTACACTGACAGAAGCAGTTTCGCAATTGGCCCAGATGCACTCCAAAATGATGGATGAAAGCAACGGTGTGAACAAGGATAAGAGCTGGTTTTCATCTATTATGGTCATGGATGCCATCATGGCTGTCAGATGGACTGAAAATAATAGTGGGCTGTACTATATTGGCTGGAGCTACCCTGATCATAATTAGATTTTGGAAGGCACGAAAGGCACGCACTACTGAGGAGTTGCTGGAAATGGTGGGAATGCACCCCTTGATGCCAGCAGATGACGGCCAGCATACAGGTGTAATAATACAGGAGAGGGAGAAGCTGCGCACCCAAATAATTACCAACCATCTAGATCCACCATCAGTGAAGATCGAGAACCCAAGAAACCCCAGGAGCTACATAGGAAGATGGGTATACTGTATTCCTGGAGGTACCTGTGAATATATGTATTGGTCGTTTGAAGATCATGTAAACCACTATGGACATCTCGGAGGAATAACTAAGATATGGCGAGTAAGAGGAGATAACGAGAAGGATATGTTTGTGGTCGACAAGTCGACCAGAGGGGGGACTGAAGTGGGAGAATGGAAGACCAGGCTCCCGTCCTTCGCCTCTCGCGCTTGGCCTAGAGGGTCACGACCCAAACACCCGCCACGAGAAGAGTTTGTCCATTTACCAGACGACCAGATACCCTGGTACAGGAACATACGGATGTGTCCATCTGCTTGCCCAGCAGCCCGCACTGGCCATGCCGACACCTGCGGCACGGATCAACTAGACTAAACTCTACACGTCGTTAGAGATGCCATGACGACCTAGACAACGGGAAGCACATCTGTACAAATGTACATACTGGACATTCCCACACCAACCTACACGAAGAATATACTCAGTGCTATGACGTAGGCGACAGGCATATTCACGGACGTGCATCTTTATTATTTTTACATAGGCTTTCAGAACGCAGAAACGCAAGACGCGTCATGAACTCTTTTACTAGCTTGCTCACGCTTCTCTTGAAACCAGTTACCGCCATGAGAAGTATAATGGAGACAATACTGGTCATGAAATTATATGCTCCTATAACCTAAAGCACCTGTGCACCAAACGGACAACTTATGCACCAGGCCCAAGTAGGCCTCAAACAAGAGCTCCCGTGGACATCAACAAGGCAAGAGTCAGTTGCTGATCCTGCAGAATGAGCTCGGCGAAGCAACCAGCCAAGGTCGCAATGTTGCAAACCCACGTTCCAAGAGCAAATCATCAAAGGCACGATGTTGCAAACTCGTACTCCGCGCACCAACGTTAAAGTCACACCGACAAATTAAACCAGACGCAGTAGAAAAACAATATTAATTGTGCAGAATTCTGCCTCTTTCACGGTCCCTCCCCACGTGACCAAGCCGAACCTGACGAGATGCCAAACCCAGGAGAACAGAGGCGTCTGGATCCCTCGCTACGAGACACTGGCAGATACACTTGAAAGGCTCAATGGACATCTGCAACAGTGGGAGCGGTCCCCCGTCCAGCTATGAATAAGTCCTCACATTGTCTGCATGTACCCATAGTGAAACATTGTTGCAACTTACAGGTACACCGAGAGCTGGGAACGACGGTGGTCCCAGGCTGGGAAGCTCACGGGCGCACCAATCAGAACATGGGGCTCTTATCACTGACGCCAGCAAATTTAGCCAATCCTCAGGAGTCTTCATGTAACAATTCTCATGTATCTAATTGTAGGGACAACCCAGATATACCACCTGACTACACCTTGTCCACTAATATCTTTCTCTATATGTGTGCTATACTAACCGTACCACTCGAACACCCAATTAAGAGTGGCGATAGGTTTTTTGTTAACTTTCTGAAGTGACGCAAGTAGCGCGTCATAATACAGTAAAAAGGGCCTGCGAGCCCCACGATTGTGTGTGTGTCAGGACGAACGCGTATGCTCCTTGACCCATCCCTGCCGTTTGTCTAATAAACAGCAGAGTCACCTTGCTCCTTGTGTGCGTCTCATACTCTATCTCATCTCATCTGGGATATACACGGGAGGAGTTGGGGCCTCCCTGCCTGGAGGTCCGCGGACGGCCCGGCCGACCCCGGCAGAATTTCCCCCCCGACAGTGGCTGTCCCGCTGGGACAGTCACCACAACCAATCAGATCAGAGTGTGACATGGGTCTCCAAGGAGACCCTGTGCAGGGAGTCCTAAACCCCTCCCTCACATCCTGTCCCGCCCAGACATACAGGCGCCTAAGGAAAAAACACGAGAAAGACTTTTACAAAAAGAAATGGTGACTTAACCCAGCCGGAACCGTATGAAAACGTATATGGTCTAGCGGGTTTAAGTTCTAGGCTACCAAGATAGCCTAAAACAATACCAGGGCTATTTAAGATAACCACGGTAGGAATAATAGGGTAGTTACCACTGCCACCAGCCAAGTCTTTATGAAAAGGGAGCGAAACAATGCTCTAAGAGAAACAGACAAAACGTGATAAGTATTACCCCTTTTCATAACACTTTTTAAGATAGTTTGTACTCGGTCTGTGAGTTTTAAAGACAGACTAATAAAGTCAATGGCAACTTTACATGTTCTGGGAGACAGTAGTCAGTCCCAGAAAATGGAATTGGGAAGTTAAAAATACAACCCTGTGTCACTGCACTGAAGGTGCTGTATAACACACAGTAAAAAGATGATGCCTATGGAGTAGGTGAGGCTCCACAGTCTATGAACACAAGAAAATGTTAAACACACACAGCAAAACACATGCAAGAGTGGGAAAAAAGGCTCACACTCTTACCTGGTGAAAAAAAGAAACCCCAGAAATCCAGCAAAGCTTCTGAGGGACTCAGTATGTAAGGGAAATTAGCCATTCTGGAGAATTCTCCCTTACACAGGGGGTGCCCCCAAATAAGAGCGCCACTCACCAGCACGTGAGCAAGTCTTTGAATTTGGGAATAAATGGAGCAGAGGCCTGCTCACCAGCACAGAAAGCACTGCCCAGTAATAATTTTAATGCCACAGTAAGAAATGGCTAGACTGGCATTCGTGTGCAGCCAGTTTAGCCACTTCTTACTGTAACATGACATTTTATTCTCGGCATCTATGATACAGCACGCTTGATAAATGTTATCACGTGGTTAGACTGACATTTCTGCAGCCCATCTAGCCTTTTATTACTGTGGCATAACATTTGTTTGGGGGAGGTTTGGTAAAGCAAGCAGGACAAGTGTACTTACATGGCTAGACTAGCATTTTCGTGCAGCCAGTCTAACCATTTATTACTGTTGCATAACATTTTTTCTGTGTATGTATGATAAAGCAAGCAGGATAAGTGTTATTGTGTAGCTAGACTGGCATTTTCATGCAGCCAGTCTCGCAATTTCGTCCTATGGCATAACATTGTATTATTCACATTTATGATAATACGAGAAGGATAAGTGTTATGTGGCTAAGCTGGCCTTTTTGAGCAGCCATAACAGCCATTTAGTAATGTGGCATAACATTTATTTATGGGCATTTATGATAAAGCAAGCAGGATAAGTATCATTTTGTGGCTACACTGGCATTTTGTATGTAGCCAGTCTAGCCCTTTCTTACTGTGGCATGACCTTTTTTTCTGGGCATTTATAAAGAAGCAGGCATGATAAGTGTTATTTTTTCTTTTTTTTCTTTATTGTTATTTGGTTAAGAGATATAACCTTTAACAAATTTGTAAAAAGAAAAGTCAGGCAATCAATAAAATGTACATAGTCTCAAAACAGCATTCAAGTTAAAATTAACAAGTGAATGAAAAAGAACGGAAGAAAATATCATTTAAGCCTTAAAAAAGAAAAGACATTCAAAAACATAACATAAGAACATCATAGTTACCAAAACCAACACATTCCTTAAACAAATCTAATAAAACTTCTTTAAAAAAATGTATAGCCGCAACCAACCAGTGGTTACGACCAGAAGAAATCATAATAAGTTGCAACACTCTTTCAATAAGGACCGAGCTATAGTGTTGCAATCAGTGATCAAAGTAAAACATATGCCTAGACTCCAAAGACTGGCAGTGTAGTTGAATATGATGTAGGGTTTCCATCTGATCAGGTATGGAGCAAAACCTGCATATCCTTAATGTTCTGGGGGTTTTAATCCTAGCACCCATTATTTTGTTGATGGGAAGCAAATTTAACCTCAGCCTCATAACCTGGGCACATCAAGAGCTACTTGGGGAGTTGCTAAAATATTCTGCATACACACCCACTGTCCTCACATCGATTAACAGATTTATATACAAGCGGTGCATTCTCACTTTTTCAATGGTGTGGATCCAATCCAATTCCTTGAGTTTTCTCTTCACTTTGGCAGCATACTGCAAGACTAATTCCCTAAAGACTCCACACTCCTCACAAAAGATATCACACTGCTTATCCCATGCATTTAAAGCAGCCCAAGATTTCTTTTCAAGCTGTAGCTTTAGTTTCCACCAGATTGAGACCTCCTCTGCACTCCCCATACTACTTAATAGAGAAAGGTTTTTTCAAAGAAAATAGAATTTGATGGAGTATAGCGATCACAGCCGGTGGCACTCCATTAGGTAATTGCAGCACTTTCCACCAAAACAACCCCTCGAGGGCATCACAATCCAAGAGAACTGGAAGCCCCAACGTTTCACCACTGAATGTTACTGTTGGTAAGACTTTCAATCTGTATTAATAGGGTACTGGAATCAAGGCTAAGTGGCTGAACCTGCGATTCACGGCAGTAGCTTTGGCAGCCAGCATTAGCATTTTGGAATGATAGTGGCCCTGCAACTCATTTTTGTTCTGCTGTTCGAACAAACGAAACCACAATTATTAACAATTGGGTACACTTTCCAGCCTACTCACACTCCAGCAAAAATTCTTATATTTCTGCTTCATCCCTGGCCTAAAGACAAGAATTCTATATTTAGATGTGTTGCTCATTAGCTTATTTTGATTAGCGCTTACTTCCAATGCCTGCAATTTGTGCTGAAGCCCAATCGGGTGTAGTCAAACAGGGCAAGGTCATCAGCAAACAACAGATAATCTAGTGGGGAGGTAATCAGGCACGGAGAAAAGCTCCAGATGTTTTCAAAAATGTCACCAATGTCAGAGATGAAGAGACTAAAGACTAAAGCGAGTGGTGTAAATTATACTCGACAGCCTAACCTGGTCGTTAAGCCGTACTCTGATGGAGGTATTGAGGTGTTAGAGTGCAGAGCCACGATTATACTAAGCTAATTTGCTGGACAGCTCCACTGCCCAAGCTTGTTCCATAAGCGGGGCCTATCTACACTGTTTAATGCCATCACAAAGTGAATGAAGGCCATATACACAGGTCTTGACTTTCACATGGCTTCGTTCTTCAACAGTCCCACAAGAAGGCATTAGTATTTTTGCCAGTTCCTCATCGGAAACCCGTCTGCAGTGGATTTAATCTACGCACACTCGTGGCCCAGTCAGTCAGTTCTCCCAGGACTAAAGAGGCATTTATTTTAGCTTGAATATCTAAAAGAGCGATGGGCCTATAATTTTGGGAGCAGTCTTGTGCCTTTTTATGAATCAGGACCACAATGGACTCTGACCAGGATTTTGGCATACTATCTATGAAGTGATTCTCTGGAAGATGATTCCCAAGAAATGAGCCAATAGATTTGGATCCAGTTTCAAAACCACATGGCCCAAGCCATTGAGCCCTGGCGCTCGAGAATTTGTACTTTGATTAATTATGGTAACAATGTTTTCTTCAGAGAAGACCAAGTGCCAGGGTCCAGATAGCGGCTTTGAATGCCGATCGTCCTCAGCACAATCTTCTTTATAAACTTTTGTGAAGTGGTCGATCCAGCTTAGTTGCCCAATGGGATTAATCTGGGCATGGGAGGATGAGGTGCTAGTGTATTAATCATATGCCAAAAAGAACTTACATCCCTTGATTTGACTAGATGCAGCATCTTGATAGCATCCTTCAATAGCAGCCCATATTTGTGTGATCCCAACCATTGCCTGTATTTAAGTTTGAGGATCCTTCGCTCTTGGCTAAGGTTCTTATTTACGCGTAAAGCTCTCCTCAGCTCCCTTTTGTTTAACTAAATATCAGGGTCATATGCATAGTTCCTGATCAATCTACGTAACTGCCTCGGGCTAGGCATATGTGCGTACACATAATTCAGTGTAGCCGGGTAAGGTGCCATCAACAGAATTGCTTCAAATACCTCTGGAGAACAAAGTTGGTTCAAAGTAAGATAAAACTTCTGCATACTAACACCATTCCAGGTGACCCTGTTTTTCCCAATATTCACCTCCAGGGCCAGTGGAAAAGCGGTGCACCTGATGCACCCGTCTCCCACTCTCTCTACCTTCCAAGTTAGCAATAGAGGGTTGTGGTCACTAAGGGTTGTATTCCTAACTCTTAAGGAAGACACAAGGGAGACACATTCTGCAAGATGTCGCCCGAGACAAAGAAATAATCTATGATACTACTTGATTCACCTATATGCGAGGTACAATTGGGTGGAATATCACCCGAAACCATGCCATTCACAAAGCATTACAAGTGTTATTACATGGCTAGACTCACATTTTGGTGCATCCAGTCTAGCCATGTCTTAATGTAGCATGATACTTTTTACTGGGCATTTATTATAAGTATACATGATAAGTGTCAATCCGTGCCAGACTTGTTTTATTATTGTGGCCTGCTATTTTGTATGGCAAAGCCAATCGAAGTTTGTGCTTATGTGCAGGTACTGGAATGTATTGACAGAACCAGCTTAGATATATCTTCTTAAAATATCATTCATTACTGGCATTATTTACAAAGCAAACATGAGTATGTTCGCATATCGCAATACAGGCATGTCTAGGTGAATACAGCATGGTAATGTATGGGCAGAGTGACAATGGGCTTCATTACAAGTGTGCTGGTCCGGAAACAATGGTGCCGGTAAGCTTACATCCCTTACTGACACCGTGGTTTCTGGGCCAGCACACTATGGGTTTGCCTGCCGGAGTCGCTGTGCCCGACAGGGCTTACCCTGCCGGGCATAGCGGCCATGGTAGGCAAGCCGTCACGGAAGCACTGGCACCATTAACAACAGTGCAGGTGCTTCCGTGGTCCGTGCTTCTGTGGTCCCCATTCCCATAGAGTCCTATAGAAAGTGTGCTGTGTAATGCACATTTTAAACCATTATTCAAAACATGTTCTCTGGGGACCCCTCTGTTTGGTTTGGGCCCCCTTGAAATGCGTGGTCGTGTTTAATTGTGACAAGTATTAATGTGCCTTCAATTTAAACAAATAACAATCCCCCACTGTTTAAAAGCCAGGCTGAGCAGTTCAGAAGGCAAGAGAGAAGCATTCAAGTGTGGTGCGACCTCTTCACTGTTTGCCTGCTTTCAATCTTTTAGTTGTGGGCCTGTCCAAATTCTTCTGTAGGTGGTTCTATATTTTGGGTCTATTTTCTTCATCCATTTGGAAACTCTGACACGCTGCCGTCAGGAGAAGATAATTAATTACAATTGTACTACATTGACTAAGATAATTAATTACAATTGTACTACATTAGACTCTTTTTCTTGGAGGTCTCTAATGCACCATTAGACCATACAGGGCTGGAGTGGGGTTTTGGTATTCCTGCCACCGAATATGGCCACCATTTGTTTATTCCCTTATGTTGGTCTAGTCTCAGTCGATGCATAGACTTGCTGCCCATGATCATGAGGTCTGATAACAGGTGTTCATTGGCTGGCCAGCCTGTATGGTTTCACCTTCACCATGTTGGTTGCTGGAGTGTGCCTGTGGGCCCATCAGTCCTTCTTTTCCTTGCCAGCATACCTCGAATCATACTTATCACTGGCCTCAGCATCACCCAGGGCCAGGGTATTGTGTATGCTGTGTGGCACAGTCTAGTTACTTTACAGCTAAGTGTGTTACCACCTCACAAAATTGTTGCCATAATGGCTATGACCAATAATGTCAGCTTTTGCTAATGCATGGAGGCCTGTCTTTGGCCACAGGGCCATGGTTCTGTAGGGAAGCGAGTTGAAGACATGGGCACCGTGGCATTCATAAATGACACCATGAAATACCGGTAAAAGCGTGTGCACAACCGGGAGGCCTGATGACACAGCTTACACCTAGAGACTTCAAATACACAAAGGCCAATGTACCACAGCTCTGTATAGCTAGTGACTCTTCAGATAGGGATCATGTGCAGCAGGCCGACACCAATCCCGAGATGTCAAGTAAAAGAGGAAAATGTGTGCCGAACAACTCTTTTCAGACAAACACAAAAACAGATACTAAGAACTGACACTAGCCCGACATGGTGTCCAGTTAAAGTACCTAATGCAAAAGGATCGACTCAATTTGACCTAAAACCAAAGGGTCGAATTTATTTCTTTTTAAACATTTATTTTTGGGGGTTTCTGTTTTTGAAAAAAAAGTGGTACCACAAAAAATCACTCAAATGTTTTACTCAGTCCAAGCAGGGGCATAGATCAGATTTTTGGTGCTGCCATTTTGTCAACAAGCAATACAGTGTACTCAACTAAAAATGGTAATCTGAAAAGTCGGGAACTGACCCTTTATTACTGGCCCATAAGCCCAATCTTTCTTTGACAGTTGCACCTTTTTACATTCCTTTATAATGCCCTTTGTTTACAGGATGTACTTCTATCATAATCCTATAATTTCATGCCTGAGACCCAGAGGCTTGCATAGTAAACTCTCTCCACACCCACCTACCAAATATTGCAGTATAATTGATATCACATATCTGATTTACTTATCAGTGTGGTAGAGAATCATTGCTCACAACTAATCTGATGTTGCCACGAGTGACCTAAGAGACAGTTCAGCCTGTGATATATAGTATACAAATGGGAAAGTGTAAACATATCATTATCTAATAAATCATGCACATGTAGGTCTCTCTGTGTAGTACTAGTGCTCACTTGGAAAAGAAATCAGTTCTAAGGAACTCCAGTTCAGACAGCCTAGGAAAATAATGTACCGTGATGTTAACTTATTTGCTAAGGGTCACATTATTTAGTCACGTGGAAAAGATGGATTTTAGCCAGGGATTCTAGATTTACTCTTTGCAATTCAGTCAGTAGACGTCTTATTCCACATGTGTCTTTCAAAAGCTAAACTAGTGCTCTGTTCAATAAAGCTTACTTAGTAAGTACCAAACCACAGAGCAAATGAATCTGACAATATACAAGAAATCGTTATAGAAAAATGCTTTCCAAATATATATGGGTTACTCAGACAAAGACAAAGGACTAAACCGAGACTGCACAGGGATCAACATTAGGATTATTTTGTGCATCACCCAGTAAGCAGGAGCTACCTCTGGAGTGCAAAGACATACATATGCATAAACTGAAAATTTGAATTCCTCATGATATGCAAACTATAACGTTGTGTCCATTATTGATGAAGCATACAGCCTAAAACGTTTTGTTCTCTTTTATGCACATTGCCAAGTATGCTTAATATCACATCTGTATGTTTCCATGGTGCCTCTTGGTCTTGGCAGCCAAAGTAGATCCTTGTAATGTAGATGTTGGAGTCAAGTTAACCTATCTCTTCTAGGCTATGAGCAAGAGCAAAATAGCTCCAAGCACCTTGCAGTTTCAATGCCTGAATACATATTTGCATAACGATTACAAAACAATCCAAGAACATACTTGGATTAAAAAATGAATCTATATGGTTCTGCAAATGCAAGGAAGGCAAACAACTGTGCACGTTAACATTTTGAACTTCACTGGTTTACTGTAAGTAACTATTTGAGAGCATTGTAAGGCAACACCTACAGACAAACAGACAATAAAACACCTTCCTCTAGGGAAAAAGGCTTGCTGCACTGCTTTGCAAGGAAAACAAGACTTATTGTGTACAGAAAAGAAAAAAAGGTGTCAGAAGGTCCCGTAGAACCAAACTAACATGGAGCTCTCTGCCGGTACAAAGTAGGTAAATGGCTTTTAATGAAAGAAATTATCACTCATGACATAAACAATATACAGTGTTATTCCCCCACCCTCATTGGCTATCACCTATATACATACTACCAGTACCGTACAGTTCCTTGACCGAAGGGCTGCATTTTAATATACCCCGGCCCTCTAACATGTGGATCACCTAAGCCATCACCTTGGTTCCCAGCTACTTGATTGGTGAGTTACCTGAATGTTACCCGCCCCATCGGCCTAGTCAAGTGGTGTGCTCCTGGTCGTTAGCATAAGCTCAGTGGACAACTCTGAGCTCAGATTGGCCCTTTGAGATAATAGTTTGCGCCTCTTGCTGTGAGACCTGCAGGTGCACCAGCTGTGCGGCACCAGCCCCGAACTAGATTTGTTGGCATCACCTCTTGCTCTTCATATCACAAATCATAGAATGTTCTGCTCCTCGCTCCCCCCTTACCAGTTTCGCACTCCTGGTACACCTCCTTGCTCTTTTTCAAGGACCACATTAATAAGCCCAATTCTGATGGATTTATATACTCTAATATCCAGCCACATGGCAGTTCAAATAGGACAGCCATTGTTCTGGGGGCGCTAGTGCCCTAAATCTAAAGCAAGCATTTTGGCAGCTTGTAACCACTAACCTGGCTCCCATGGATGTATCCTTCTGGAAGGCTGTAGCCCTAACCTCGCTCTGACATTCACATTGCAAACTTGTTTACTATATAACCAGCTTGATACAATTAAACCATTATCTATTCGGCCTGAATACTACTATTTTCAGCTTCACTCCCGGGACCTGGGAAAGGGAAAATAATTCAAACTCTTCTTTATGCCATGTTACTACACCCCCAAAAAGGAATACAAAATGCTAAGCCTCATTTTAAATATGGCGATGCTTCAGTAATTCCCGCATCCAGGCCCTATGTCCACAATGTCATTGTTACACATTATATTTCACTACTGCTACACAATATCACCTCTGCCCTATACCTGGGCCTACCTAAGGCTCTATAACTACGTTAAAGATACATTTGTTGCTTGCTCCATAGTTTCATGTGTAAACAACTATTATAAGCAGCTCCCCAACCTCTGCTACCACACACCTTCACTTTCCCGTGCGCTAATAGATTTTCCTTTGTCTGAAATGTTAGGCCGTGCATGGAAGCTGAACGTGCAATCCAACATTCCCCCTTCAGTTAATCCTTCATTAACTAACCCAGCAACTTCCCTTCTTCTATAACCATCATCTTTGGGCACCCATACCCTGCACACATGACATAAGCTTCCCCCATCTTAGACATACTTTTCTGGGCTACAGAGAATTGCTATACCCCTCTAAGTTCACTCAGTGCTTCTCATAATTTTCTGGATCTTGTGGGGGTGAAGCTAATGTCCCAGAGGGATACATAGAATGTTAATTTCTCAACACATATGGTCTATTTGGATTGTCTGTTTGTGTATAATGGTATTTTGTGGTAGGAGGCGCTCCACCTCCCCTTATTGATACCATCATCATGGCACTGTTTGGGAGCAGTCTATTTGGATTGTCTGTTTGTGTATAATGGTGTTTTGTGATAGGAGGCACTCCACCTTCCCTTATTGATACCATCATCATGGCACTGTTTGGGAGAGTCATGGAGCAATATCGAAGAACCATCTGGTACGTGCAAAAAATGAGAAGCAGGAACACTATGATAGGAACCAATATCTTCACTGCTATTCCTAGCCAAGTTGGGGCCCAGGAACAGATGATGTCAAACCAATCATCAGCTTCCACTCCCGCTTATGTTTCCATTCCTATCTTCAACTTGTGCAGAACCCCTGTTATATGGGACAAGGACCTATTGTCTGCATCATTTGGGGGAATATACTTGCAACATGACAACCAGAGCCTTTTGTATATGGTCTCTTCTATGACTGTCCACAAGTCCAAGACATACCGATTCTGCAGGGTTATCAGCCAAATTGCTTGCACACTCTGCTCTGTATCATTCACCAACAGGATCATTTTCCACTGCACTATCTGCAGCCATTTGGCATTAGCTGCAGCCTGGATACCTGGCACCAAAACTGAGGCAAAGAACGTATCTGTCTTCATACAGAGGCGATAGTTGTCTGGAAAGCCTTATCCCCCTTCCTCTGCTGCTGTGCTTTTTCTCGTGCACTAATACATTTTCTTTAGTCTGAATCATTTGTCCATGCATGGAGGCTGCACATGCATCCCAACAACATCTGAGCTTCCACTTATGATTTAGCGATTGATTCATGTGCAGTATGCAGATATATGCAACGGCCTATACATTGACATGCATGAAAATGAAACGTTCCTCTAATCTGATGTTTCAAAGCAAAACCCAAGCCCCATCTGTTCTAATAAGACAAGTGGGAGGAACCATAACTGGAATCTGAAAAAAGCTTCAAGATGAAATTATGTTATGCATTGAGTGTTGTAAAATGAATGAATATACCAATGGTAAGCGGTAAGTTGAGGCCTGCTACAGATAGCTGTGATTGTTAGTGCACAGGTTTAAATCTTCTTAGGGCCACAATTATTTTTAAGTACTAATAACAGCTATTCATGACATGAAGAGGCATTCATGACTTGAGGCCTGTTTTTGATGAAACAAATATTGGCAATATTACACCAACCAAAGATTTATTTTTACAAGTTGCCATTGTAGAGTAAATCCTCAACGTTCACACCAGAAAAAATACTACCCTCTATGGAAAAAGGCACACCTCTTGCAGGGAGAACAAAGTTTAATCTCACAAAAAATACAAGCACGTGCCAGCAAAAACCTTTGCTGTCACAGAACGCTCTGGCAAAGGCAGCATAATAGGTTTTAAATGTACACAGCATCATTAATTACATAGGTTATAAATACAGGTAGCTGGTTAGTGCAACCCGATACACATATAGCCTGCTCCATATGGGATGCCAGGTGATTGGTCTCAGCATTACCTGTCAACCTTCGTCCACATGGGGGAACTTATTCTTGCATCATCCAGTACAAAGATGGTAAGTGGCAATTTGATTACAAAATTCATTAGTTCATAGCCCTGCAGTGCACCTGGTACCAAAGACAGGATTGAGGTGGCTACTTTCAAGGTCATGATAATCTACTCAGAACTACGTGAACCCATGCTCCTTTGCCAGACATGCTGGCACCTCCATAACTTTCCCACCCGTGCCATAAATGTGTTACCTTCTCCCTTGGAATCTTGCAGCACAAATCACATGAACTGATGGTGGGGGCAGCCCACCCCTCCTCTCTGATCTTCCTGATCGATGGGTCACTTTACACATTTATGGCCAGGGTTTTTGGGACGGTATAACTTAGATATCTAGCCTGGTGGATGCCTAAAGCGCTCTCCCCTATTCTCATGGGATAACTTCTTCAAAGATCCAATTCGGCCCTCTCTTGGCCGTGCAGGGTACATTCTTTCTGGATTGTATGTACTACTGATACACCACAACAAAGAAATGTGTGTGTGTTTGTGTGTGTGCTCAAGAAATTAGTCTTCTGCAGAGCTGTCACTGCTGCAAGCAAAGAACGCATGCACGCCCATCTAACTCTCGGAACTGAATGTAATCGTACCACCATAGCCAAGATGGCGTCTAACTTCTAAAGTGGAGTTTCATTACACACGTGATACTAATGCCAACATCCATTATAATTCCACTACAATCCAGCTTCCTATGTGTGATTCCCCGCCCATCTGCATTCTCTGGGCTTCCCCCCGGCATCTCCTTTTACAATTGCCTCATACTGAATCACAGAGGGGCTTGGGACTTGTAGTATAATTTATATTGCGCGCACACATAGCCAGCCCTATGTTGCTAGCATAACATATGGGCATGCAGTTGGAGACAGGCTGCAGGTTTAAAAGTGCACCAGAATATTTATTTTTCTTTTCTTTCCTTGAACTGCTTCATACACAGGAGACCACATTATTTATCTAATTGACTGACTTAATTAACAAATACTAATCACTCGAGCTAACTCATTAACATTATATTGTAATCTCCATGTGGAAAATGAGGTAGAAATACATGTTCGGAAATTCGTTTTTCAAACGTGCACTTAGATTTTTTTGTTTTTTCTTCTCTCTTTGTTCACTGTGTTTGCAGAAAGCAGAATCTGCATGCCAGGAAATGATTTTAGTTACAGTTTCTTACTATAAAAATGAGCTATTGTGGAAGGAAGGGTGATACCGTCTTTTTAATTTGATTGGTGCAAAGTATCTGCAGTGGCTCCACGTAAGCAGCGTTGGACGGTGCAGAGATTTGCTGGAAAAGTCTGACAGAAAAAAAGTTCAGATTACTTCCTGCTGAGCTGCTGAGATGGACCATCTGAGACTGGGCTGTGAGGCAGCCATGCCCAGGCTCAATTAACACTTGCTTGAGAACTGCAGATAACTGCATGTTCTTGCTGTGCACTCCAAACCTTCGAGATTACAAAGGCAAACCTGGGCCCATTATTCGGAGGTGAGCGAGGAGAGGTCGTGTGTGGGAGAATTACAGTTAGCTGGTAAATGTAAGAAAATGCGAATGTAAGAAAATGATACTAAGTTGATTAACAGGTTAAAAGCCGACATAGATGGGGCAAGTAAAAAGGAGGAAATGTTAAGAGCAGAATTAGAAGGATATCAAAAAGACATGCAGTTAAAATATAGAGATCTTGATATTCAATTGTCCAAAAGCAAGAAACAGTTTGAGGACAGTGAACAAGAATTGGTAGATTTAAAAGCGTTGGTAGACCACATTAGACAAGATAAAGATGAGATTGTTTCGGAAATGCAGATTTTACAAAAAGAACATTATGAAAAAGAAAGTGATCTCCAAAATGCAGAACAGGAAATGGTTAAAATGTTTCAAGAAAGAGACAAGAGAAACAAAGAATTCAATGAATGCCAAATGCAAATGTGCGATATGCAGGAGGTAATTAATAAAATGAGTGATGAAAACAACTATTTGCAAAATGAGGCAGACAGGCTCCTTAAGAAGTGTAAGGATTTGGAACAGCAAATATGCATTTCCAGGTCCCAGGATAGACGGCAGGGCACCACATTCAATGGAGTTGAGGTGAATCCTATTTCTACCCAAAGAGCTAGTGCCCCAGTGATTGGGCCGGTGACTGAACTTGGTTGCAGTGCCCTTGGGGGATTTGATACACCCACTGGGGGCCGCCACCAATCCCATACACCTGGAACCAGAGTTGAATCACCAAGTAGTGCAATTCCATGCATAGCAACAAGTAGCCCCATAAAGATAATGAAATCCATCAAAGCCCTGATCAAACCATTTAAAAAGGGAGGGGAATGCTGCATAGAGGACCACTTAGAAGCGGTGCATGACATAGTTAAAGCCCTCCAGATACCTAAGGAACAATACAGACAGTATTTTCATTTAACTCTAATTGCTCCCACAGCCAGTATCATAAGGGGATTAAATGAACAACAGAATAGACATGGGCAGAGTTTGAAAAAGAGATTAGGCGTCATTTTTCTCCTTTCCAGTCATTGCAGGAGGCAAAGAAAGTTGCTTACACAATCACTGCTGGGCCTAATAAATCCCCTTGCCAGTTTTTATCTTTTGACCCCAATTCTAATGAATTTAAAACTGCCTACTTCTATGGGCTACAGAAAGACATCATATCACAGTTGGTCCATGAATTTGATCGTGACAAGTCCCTTGAGTGGATTGTACACCAAAGCACAAAACTATATGAAGTACTCTATTGTCAGGGTAGAGAAAGTGATAACATGAAAGACACTAGACCAAAAGCTAATGAACCCTCAGCAACAATGATGGAAATCAGGTCAGCCAAATGTCCCTTGAGTCTGCTCAAAATCCAGGTCAAAATAATTTGACACCTGAACAAAAGGGTAATCAACAAAGGGCATCACTTCCTGCAACAATGTTTCAATCACATGATCCTAGTAATAGGGAGAGCTACATCAGCCCTAGGTACTTAGGAGATAGGCCCCGGGCAGGCTATCGGCCTGATATGTCAGGTATGAACAATAACCAGAGACAAAATCAGGATCAAAGAAATAATGGTCCCTACCAGACATTGGGGACACAGAGCAGATTTGATCCCAACACCATGATATATGCTAATCAGGATAGATCCCGATATGTGGATCGATATACTGATAATGGGAATCAACATAGGGGTCAGTACCCACAACATGAGAGACAGGACATGAGGCAGAATATGAATTACGATCCACGTCAGTACAATGATTCAGGAACAATCCCAATAGAAATCATTCCCCCGAGAGGTATCAGAATAGATCCAATCAGGGGGAAAACAACCAATATCGATCTAGGCCACAGAGAAAGGATTCTAGAGAGATGAAAAGATTCCAGTGTCTCGATGCCCAAGTGAAAATGTTAGCTGAGCAAATAGGAAAGCTGTGTACAGCACAAAAACAGTCATCAAAGGAGGGGGCAGAAGGCCATAGCAATGACCGGGTGGTTTCTGAAAAGTGACTTAGTACTCATAATACCTGCAGTGCCAAGAAAACAGATTGCTCTGATGTGATTTTCCATAATGACCCTGAGATGTATAAAGATTCAAAAACAAAGATACCGGTAAATGAACATGTGACAGAAAGTGCAAATACCCTTATGAAAGAAGTTCGGTTTAACCTAGAGCTAAATCAAACATTGGAGATTTGTACAAATGAAAAAGGAAAACCTGAAATTCCAAAGGAACAAAGAGACAGATTTAAGAAAAATGACACATGCATTGGGACTATCAGTGAACAGGGATTAAGTGGGGATGCTATAACTACTTCTCTGGGCAATCAGAACAATAACCAAACACAGGCAGAAAAAAGAAATACTCAAAAGGAGGGTACAGGTCAATCACCTGAAGAATTCTTTGAGCCACATATTTTTGAAGAAGTTAAAAAGACTGGTACCATACTAAGTAACTACAAATGCACAGAATTACACAATGACAAATTGCCAAGTGATGTTGTTACACATGTTCAGTTGAAGGATTGTAATGTGACCTCTGATGATACCTGGATGGATGGGCGAACGGTGGCCACACTCCAAAAAACCTCTGAACATGGAGAAATGAATAAAGTCTCTCACACAGAAATGGGCAAAAAGGAGGGAAAAATATCTTTCCATTTACCAATGTGCTTAGCCAAAAGTGAAAAAGGCCTGAGAAAGGTGAGCCCTGAAATTAGTAAGACTTCGCACTTCTTATGTGGGTTAGAGGAAGTTGAAGACAGTTATTATGATCCCATCACTGTAGAAGAGAAATGCAATACATTTGCAATGATTGCCACTGGCGCACAGGCCACAATTATGTCTAAAGAATTGGTAAAGAGTATCAATGAAGGGAGATCCCACAGATTCAGATCACAGTGAGGCAAAATGAAGGTCCTGTGCATAACTTTAACGGGGAGGAGGTGCCTATTATAGGTGTTAACGAGGTTGACAGAAAGATAGGAAAACACAGAATGAAACAGGAAGTATTGATCACATCTATTTGTGAAATTCCATTTCTGATGGGAACAGATTGCCTGAAAAGATTGTCTCCTCTCATAGATGGGGTGAATGGAGTACTGTGGTCCTTAACCAAAAAACCATTGAGACCTAAGAAACTAAAATCACAAAACAGCAACATAAATGAATGTCACACAGTTGCCAAAACAAATGATGCAGTAGAGGTATATCTCCAGAATAGCTGCATACCTAGCGTCACTGTTATCTTGATGTTTCAAGATAAAATGCAGATTGAAATGAGAAACAATCTGTACAAATATTTTTAGACCCAAGGAAAAAATGGCAAACTGCCATAGATGAGCACACATTACGTTTTTATTTAAAAGAAAAGACATGCAAACAGAATACTGATTCTAAAACAGATACAGAAAAACACACTACTCTTGCTGAAATACACATGGAAGATGAGCAACCATGGGTTCACATTGGTATAAATGACTATTCTAAAACAATAAAATCCACTTTAGCGCTTGAACAGGAAAGGAGCTTTATTAATGAGAAATTGTTGCAAAAAATAATGGAGAGGCAGGAGATCCCGAAATGTAGAATTAAAAACCAATATGTCTCTGGTTTGGACAGTCTTGACTTTGAAAACCGAATTGCAGGCAGATGCATGCTGAAGATTAGTATTGGACAAAAAACAATTCACCAGAATGTTTGGGTAGTGAGTGGGACACAAAATGACTTTTACATGGGCAATGATATCATGCACAGAATGTGTATGGTGTTAGATTTCCTTAATCAAAAAATATGGTCACGCCTAGGTGGGCCGGCACCTGAATTTTAAGACAAGAGAAGGGTTTATCATTGCACACAACTGGTCCCATATGTAATTGAATTACAGCTGAGGAAGGATACTATTATCCCTGCATTCACTAAGCAGTTTGTAATAACTCTGAAGTACAAAAATGGACAGCAGATGAAGGATTCTGATGCATTTGTGTGCTTGAATGAGTCCATAAAACAGCAAGGCCTGGATTATGAATACATTCCATTGATAGATGTTGGTGAAGGGTCTGTAAAAATTATGGTGAATAATAAAGGGTGTCAAGATATTCATTTAGAGGAAAATCCTTCATTAGGAATGGCCATACAAAAATCACATTATGTTGCAGATTTAAATAACATGGTGATTGGAAATATCCCTGAAAAGTATGTGGATGCCAGGGGTGAGTTGCCAGAATACCTGGATTCTCAGCCCTAAGGAATCTTTAAAATTAATTCTGTGTACCCTTATGATTCAAATGAGACAGGTTGCTGTCATCAAGAGGATTGTATAACATTTGACGTAAATGAAAATGAAACAGAAAATCAGCCCATTTAAGTGGAAGCTGATATATCAAAATATTTAAAAGTGGCAGCATTACAGAGAGACACAGCCACACAGTTAGAAGAAAGCACAGAAATTCCTCCGCTGGAAGATTTCCCAGAATTTTCAAAAATGGTAGAGGAGCAGATTTTATCAGCAGATGCATGCGACAGCGATGAGTATAGAAATTAATTGAAAATAATATTTATGGAGTTTAAAGATGTCTTTGCTAAAGATGCTTATGATTGTGGTCTAACTAATTTACATGTGGCCACGCTACCAGAATGGTGTAGTAGAAGCCCAGTATTTGTGCGCCAGTATAGATTACCACTGGCATGTTCAGAGTCAGAGATAATTAAAAATTTGGAGTCTCAGGGAATCATCAGGCCTATTCATAGCACATCCAACACACCTATTTTAGTTGTGTTAAAGCCAAATGGTCAATGGCGGCTATGTGCAGATTTGAGGGAATTAAATAAAAGAGTGCCAGTATCCAGATGGCCATTGCCATTCATTGATCTCAGGTGCAAGTCTCAAAAGTGTTTACTGCATTAGATCTCACATCTGGATATTGGTGCGTGCCATTGGCAGAGGAGATTCAGTATTTATTTTCATTTTCATTTGATAAAACCCAATACGCATGGGTTAGAGTTCCATTTGGGTATGTCAATAGTGGGAGTGAATTTGGAATATTTTTGAGAAAGGCCATGCCTGATGCAGCGGAAAGAGGAATCATAGTTTATGTGGATGATGTCCTGATAAATATGAAAGCTTGAAAAGCCATTTTTATGAAATAAGACATGTTCTTGGCCAATTACAAAAAGCAGGCGCCAAAGTAGCTTTACAAAAGGCAAAATGGTGCAAGACCCTAGCAGTGTGAAAGGGGTAAAAAGTTTATTAGGAATGACGGGCTATAACAGGAAGTTCATTGAAAATTATGCTGAAATTACTCAACCATTGACTAGACTGCTGAAGCTGAATACACCCTGGAAATGGGAAAAAGAGCAGTCTGAGGCAGTGGATACATTAAAGGAATGTCTTGTAAAGGTACCATGTTTAGCATACCCCATAAAGTATAGGGATTTCTTTATAGAACTAGGTTTCTCTGAACATTGTATGTCGGCAGTATTATCACAAAAACATGATTTGAATCACAAAACCATTGCCTATGCAATGTCATGATCTCTGCTTCCAAAAGGTCAGGGTTTTCCCAACTCCCTTGGAAGCAGATCCATAACCCAGGTTCCGAGTGCCAACCAGTCCCAATTGGGACCTTTTGGACCCAGTCCTGGCGCCAGTGGCACCAGGCTCATAAATATGCCCAGTCCCAGCGCTGGAAGCGCCGGGCTCATAATGCTTGGGTGGACTTCCCTGCAGCAGACCATGCTGCTTACTTGCCTGCCAGTTGAGCCTCTGATCCTCTTCTGTTTGGAACTACTTTTCCTGTTGGGTGGGGCAGGAGCCATTCCCTAGATTCAGAACACTGGAACTCTTCTGGAAAGCAGGAACTCTTTTCTTACCTAGGCGTGGCTGTGGAAGGAGACACCTAAGCACTACAGGAGGCTATTTAAACCACACCCGATGGATGAATCTTGCTTTGCGTTATTCTGCATCCTCTGCAGCAGAACGCTCATCGTGTCTTCTGCATCTGATCCTGGGCCTAAGGAAAAAGGCTTACCATCCTGAATCCAGTCTTCAGCAACACCTATAAAGACAAGAAAGAACAGGTTAGCATTACGGTCTTCAGTGACAGCTCTTCATTACCTGGTCCATCGGCTGTCACCAACGCCTCGCGCTGCATTCCGGCATCTGAAAGACAAAGGCTTACCTACTTTTAGTGCGCTCCGGAGGTCTTCACACTGCATTCCGGCATCTGAAAGACAAAAGCTTACCAACTCTTCGCACGCTCCGGAGGCCTTCGGCGCTGCATCCCGCATCTGAAAGACAAAACAAGGTGCGTTTAAAGACATTGGGGAACTTTAATACTCACGTGCCATTACTCCTTTCCACATCTAACCCAGTGGGTATTCCGGCACCCTGCAGCCGCTCCGAACTTGTACCTGCAAAATAAAAAGACAGTTAGAGCGCATCGTGAAGCAGGCAACAAGCGCTTACTTATGTGCTTCCAGGCGCTTCTATTCATCACACGGGCTCCATCTTCAACTCACTTCAGCCCGTCATCCGCCATCGCCGGAACCCTGCAAAACAAGAAACATCATTACTAAAGACTTTAAAGACATTAGAATTACTCGAAACAACCGTTCGTGCAGTAAACGACGGACAGCAGTCCTCTGAAGTCAAGAGGCCTGCTCCCCTTATCCAGTGAAGAAACTGGTTACAGCACCCTGCCCCGAGGCAGATGGAGAGCACGGCGTTCACTTACCTAAGGTGAGAGCGTTAACCTTTGGGGTTCTACAGGAGAAGAGAAAGGGAAGAAGAGAGAGACATTCAATAACCCAGTTCCTTAATCCCATATTTTCTATCTGAAGACATCTTACCCTTCGAGTCAGACATACAGTGCACAGAGGTCCAGCCCAAAGAGCCAGCCGTGTGTTACACATCACCTTTGAAGATACGGTATACGCCCAGTCAAGACCGGCGCCTCTACGGGAATCAGGTGAGCGTTACAGAACGCAAAGCCTACCACAAAACTCCCGTCCAGGCGCTATGGAAACCTCAGATACCGACCAGCTAGCCCAGTTACTTGGGGAACTAAGGGCAGAAGTGCATGCAGCCCGTCAGGAAACGAACGCTCTTAGAAGGGAACTGATTATTTCCAAGGAGCGAACAGATGATCTCGCTAGACAATTGCTACAGTCACAAGCTGGACAGACCCCGTTACCCGCATCTGGGGGAAATCTTCCTTCTACATCCTCTATGAATCCAGCGCAGATCAACCTACCTGGGAATGTACCTCTGGCTCCACCCGAACGATTTTCTGGTGACCCAAAGAGGTTTGCAGTATTTATCAATCAGTGCCGGTTGCATTTCTTATGCCGGCCAGTAGCCTTTCCAACTAATCAAGCTAAAGTAGCTTTCGTGCTTTCGTACCTTAGTGGCAATGCGGCAGACTGGTCGATCCCTCTAGTAAATCAAGATGATCCGGTCCTCCATAATTTTCAAGCTTTTCAGCTCAGTATGGAAAGACTGTTCGCAAGACATTCACAGGGGCAGGCCTTGGACAATGAGCTTCTTTCGTTGCGACAAGGTAATCAAGACCTTTTGGCTTATATTGCGTCTTTCAACAGACTGATAGTGGAAACTCAATGGCCTGAGGACAAAAGGATTACGCTGTTTTATAGAGGTCTACTTGGAGAGCTCAAAGATGTGTTAGCCCAAGTAGTGAATCCCCCACAAGATTGTTCGGACTATATAGACTTAGTCGTTCAAATAGATCACAGACTGCAGAACAGGAAGGCCGATCGTTCCAAGTTTGATGCTCGAGTATTTTCCAAACCGCCAACTCCTTCCAAAGGAGTAGACTCCGGGGAACCCATGCAAATAGGGGGTCTGAAAGGTCCTCTAACACAAAAGGAGCGGGAAAGGAGAAAACAGTTGCAATTATGCCTCTATTGCGGAATCTCAGGGCACTTTCTTCGAGACTGTCCGGTGAAACCTGCCAAGAAGGCAGTAGGAGCTGCAGTTACCAAAGTTACAAACTCTGAGCAGGGAAACAACCTCGCCCGACAAGAATAGAGGTCCTCTTGCCGAGCGTGAAAACCAGTTCCGTGACCTCTCATTTCGTGATACCTATGGTCCTCATTAGCCCTGATAATCCGGATCGATTACATGCAATTGAAGCTTACGTCGACAGCGGTGCCATCGGCAATTATGTGGATCATGAAATGGTTTTGAGGATGAATCTAACTCTTTGTCCCAAGGCTGTAAAGGACGTCATTACTACGGTGGATGGTACGGAGATAGCCTCCGGGCCAGTAACGCATACCACTCAAGAGGTGACGCTAGTAAGTCAAGATGGACACCATGAGAAGATTGTGTTCGATGTGATCAAGGCCCCTCAGTTTCAGATTATTCTAGGAATACCTTGGTTAGAGAAACACAATCCTCTGATCGATTGGCGAGCAAGAACGGTCCAGTTTCCAGAATGTGTCTCTACTTGTCACCCTCCACCTGGTGTTGCACTGGCAGCAATTTCTTCAGAGACTCCCCAGTTACCTCCCGAATACCTAGAATACCAAGATGTTTTCCGGAAGGATCAGGCTAACTCTCTACCTCCTCATAGGTCTTATGACTGCCAGATAGACCTGATACCTGGATCTACTCCTCCTTGTAGTAGAATTTATGCCCTCACCGAGCCTGAGAACCTTCACCTTCGAGAATACCTGGATCAATACCTGGCAAATGGGTTTATTCGTCCTTCCAAGTCCCCTGCTTCTTCAGCTTTGTTCTTCGTTCCAAAAAAGGAAGGAGACCTTAGAACTTGTATAGATTATCGCTCCCTGAACCAGATCACCATTAAGAATAGATATCCGTTACCTTTGATCCCTGAACTCCTGGACCAAGTCAGAAAAGCATGCATATATACAAAGCTGGATCTTAGAGGAGCTTACCACTTGGTACGAGTAAAAGAGGGCGATGAATGGAAGACGGCCTTCCGCACCAAGTATGGGCTATTTGAATATCAGGTCATGCCCTTCGGACTTTGCAATGCCCCGGCCGCCTTTCAATATTTTATGAACGATGTCCTCAGAGAGCTCATAGATGTGTGTGTTGTTGTTTACATTGACGACATCCTCGTTTATTCTTCATCGGAATCTGAACATCGGAAACACGTGAAAATGGTCCTCGAAAGATTGCGTCAACACAAACTTTTCGCTAAGTTGGAAAAATGTGTTTTCAACGTGACTGAAGTTGAATTCTTGGGATTCATATTATCACCTGGCGGAGTGCGTATGGATTCAAAGAAGGTCGATGCAGTTCTCAAATGGCCATCACCATCCTCCGTAAAAGGTGTTCAAAGCATGTTAGGCTTCGCTAACTTTTACCGCAGGTTTATCCCCGAATTCTCTCGAATAGTCCAGCCCATCACTGCCTTGTTAAAGAAAAACAAACGTTTTGAATGGTCTACCGAGGCGGAACAAGCTTTCCAGGATTTGAAGACTAAATTTATCTCTGCACCAATCTTAAAACACCCTCGCCCCGAACTCCCCTACATCGTGGAAACTGATGCTTCAAGCCTTGCCATGGGGGCAGTTCTATCACAAAAGGACCCGGTAACCAATCAGTTGCATCCCGTGGCATTTTGGTCCCGCAAATTCTCGCTTCCTGAAATCAATTACACGATTACTGACAAGGAACTTCTGGCTATCAAGTCTGCCTTTAAGGCTTGGCGGCATTATCTGCTGGGGGCCCGACACACCGTTACTGTGATTACAGATCACCGAAACCTGCAATATTTGAAAACCGCAAAAGCCCAATCCTCTAGACAACTCCGTTGGGCATTATTCTTTGCCGAGTTTGACTTCATAATTACCTATCGACCTGGTACAAAGAACGGTAAAGCTGATGCCCTTTCTCGGATGGGAGTGGAAGAACACTTGATCAACCCTAAACCTGTACCAATCATTCCCGAACAAAGAATTCTGGGTGTAATCGCCACAGAATCCATAGAGGAAGTTAAGGATAAAGCCAGGCAACTTGTAACTCCAGCAGACATACAGAATTGGCATCTGCAGGGAAAGGACTTTGCAGTAAAGAACAACTTATTGTATTTCCAAGAACGATTATACCTACCCAGCACAGATTTACAGAAAAAAGTAATCTCTTGTTATCACGATTCTTTAATGGAAGGACATCCCGGTATGGCCAAGACCTCAGAAAAGATCAAGCGCTACTTCTGGTGGCCGTCTTGGAAAAAAGATATCAGAGACTTTATAATGTCCTGTGGAGTATGCGCCCAAAACAAGAGTCAAAAGGAAAGACCAGCAGGCCTCTTACGCCCTATTGACATCCCACCTCGCCCTTGGCATACGCTTTCTATGGACTTCATCACCGATCTACCTCCATGCTCCGGATACAATACGATTCTAGTAATCGTGGACTTATTCTCCAAGATGGCGCATTTCATTCCGCTCAAAGGCTTGCCAACAGCAGCAACTCTGGCCCAAGAATTTCTCGAAAACATCGTCCGACTGCACGGTTTTCCTTCGGTTCTAATTTCGGATCGAGGTAGTCAATTTATTTCTCATTTTTGGCGAAGTTGCTGTCGGTCGGCTCAAATTGATGTGAGACTATCGACCAGTCACCACCCTCAGACCGACGGACAAACCGAGAGGACCAATCAAACTCTGGAACAGTATTTACGCTGCATGCTGCAACAAACTGAAAAAACTTGGAAAGACATCCTTTGGATAGCCGAATATGCCTACAATAACTCTGTCCATTCGGGAACTGGGAAAACCCTGTTTTTTTCTTTTGTACGGCAGTCACCCTCGAACCTCGGAGTTGGATCCCCTCCAAGATCTTGAAACACCCGCAGTAGACTACCTGCATTCTACAATCACCCAAGCCTTTAAGGAAGCTGTTTCTCACCTTCAAAGGGCTAAAGAACAATACAAGAAAGGAGCAGATCAACATCGGAAGGAAGCCCCTCAATATCAAGTAGGGGATCAAGTCTGGTTATCCACCAAATATCTACCTCTAAAAGGGCCACGCACATTCAACCCAAGATACCTTGGTCCCTATTCCATCACTACCATAGTAAACCCAGTAGCGGTCAAGTTGGACTTGCCCCCGCACATGAAGATGCATCCGGTCTTCCACGTCTCTCTATTAAAACCCGTGCAACCTCAAACCCGACTAACTAAATCTCCAAAACCTATCCTAGTTGATGGAGAACTCGAGTTTGAAGTCAAAAGCATTCTGGACTCCAAGATCTCCAAATCTAAACTATTTTACCTAATTGACTGGAAAGGCTACGGCCCCCAAGAGAGATCCTGGGAACCTGCTGAATATGTCCACGCTCCTCGCCTAATCAAAAGATTTCACCGAACATTTCCTGACAAGCCAAAACCCCCGGAGAAGCCCGGTTTGGGAGGGGCCTTGAGGGGGGGTACTGTCATGATCTCTGCTTCCAAACGGTCAGGGTTTTCCCAACTCCCTTGGAAGCAGATCCATAACCCAGGTTCCGAGTGCCAACCAGTCCCAATTGGGACCTTTTGGACCCAGTCCTGGCGCCAGTGGCACCAGGCTCATAAATATGCCCAGTCCCAGCGCTGGAAGCGCCGGGCTCATAATGCTTGGGTGGACTTCCCTGCAGCAGACCATGCTGCTTACTTGCCTGCCAGTTGAGCCTCTGATCCTCTTCTGTTTGGAACTACTTTTCCTGTTGGGTGGGGCAGGAGCCATTCCCTAGATTCAGAACACTGGAACTCTTCTGGAAAGCAGGAACTCTTTTCTTACCTAGGCGTGGCTGTGGAAGGAGACACCTAAGCACTACAGGAGGCTATTTAAACCACACCCGATGGATGAATCTTGCTTTGCGTTATTCTGCATCCTCTGCAGCAGAACGCTCATCGTGTCTTCTGCATCTGAACCTGGGCCTAAGGAAAAAGGCTTACCATCCTGAATCCAGTCTTCAGCAACACCTATAAAGACAAGAAAGAACAGGTTAGCATTACGGTCTTCAGTGACAGCTCTTCACTTACCTGGTCCATCGGCTGTCACCAACGCCTCGCGCTGCATTCCGGCATCTGAAAGACAAAGGCTTACCTACTCTTAGTGCGCTCCGGAGGTCTTCACACTGCATTCCGGCATCTGAAAGACAAAAGCTTACCAACTCTTCGCACGCTCCGGAGGCCTTCGGCGCTGCATCCCGCATCTGAAAGACAAAACAAGGTGCGTTTAAAGACATTGGGGAACTTTAATACTCACGTGCCATTACTCCTTTCCACATCTAACCCAGTGGGTATTCCGGCACCCTGCAGCCGCTCCGAACTTGTACCTGCAAAATAAAAAGACAGTTAGAGCGCATCGTGAAGCAGGCAACAAGCGCTTACTTACGTGCTTCCAGGCGCTTCTATTCATCACACGGGCTCCATCTTCAACTCACTTCAGCCCGTCATCCGCCATCGCCGGAACCCTGCAAAACAAGAAACATCATTACTAAAGACTTTAAAGACATTAGAATTACTCGAAACTTACCGTTCGTGCAGTAAACGACGGACAGCAGTCCTCTGAAGTTAAGAGGCCTGCTCCCCTTATCCAGTGAAGAAACTGGTTACAGCACCCTGCCCCGAGGCAGATGGAGAGCACGGCGTTCACTTACCTAAGGTGAGAGCGTTAACCTTTGGGGTTCTACAGGAGAAGAGAAAGGGAAGAAGAGAGAGACATTCAATAACCCAGTTCCTTAATCCCATATTTTCTATCTGCAGACATCTTACCCTTCGAGTCAGACATACAGTGCACAGAGGTCCAGCCCAAAGAGCCAGCCGTGTGTTACACATCACCTTTGAAGATACGGTATACGCCCAGTCAAGACCGGCGCCTCTACGGGAATCAGGTGAGCGTTACAGAACGCAAAGCCTACCACAAAACTCCCGTCCAGGCGCTATGGAAACCTCAGATACCGACCAGCTAGCCCAGTTACTTGGGGAACTAAGGGCAGAAGTGCATGCAGCCCGTCAGGAAACGAACGCTCTTAGAAGGGAACTGATTATTTCCAAGGAGCGAACAGATGATCTCGCTAGACAATTGCTACAGTCACAAGCCGGACAGACCCCGTTACCCGCATCTGGGGGAAATCTTCCTTCTACATCCTCTATGAATCCAGCGCAGATCAACCTACCTGGGAATGTACCTCTGGCTCCGCCCGAACGATTTTCTGGTGACCCAAAGAGGTTTGCAGTATTTATCAATCAGTGCCGGTTGCATTTCTTATGCCGGCCAGTAGCCTTTCCAACTAATCAAGCTAAAGTAGCTTTCGTGCTTTCGTACCTTAGTGGCAATGCGGCAGACTGGTCGATCCCTCTAGTAAATCAAGATGATCCGGTCCTCCATGATTTTCAAGCTTTTCAGCTCAGTATGGAAAGACTGTTCGCAAGACATTCACAGGGGCAGGCCTTGGACAATGAGCTTCTTTCGTTGCGACAAGGTAATCAAGACCTTTTGGCTTATATTGCGTCTTTCAACAGACTGATAGTGGAAACTCAATGGCCTGAGGACAAAAGGATTACGCTGTTTTATAGAGGTCTACGTGGAGAGCTCAAAGATGTGTTAGCCCAAGTAGTGAATCCCCCACAAGATTGTTCGGACTATATAGACTTAGTCGTTCAAATAGATCACAGACTGCAGAACAGGAAGGCCGATCGTTCCAAGTTTGATGCTCGAGTATTTTCCAAACCGCCAACTCCTTCCAAAGGAGTAGACTCCGGGGAACCCATGCAAATAGGGGGTCTGAAAGGTCCTCTAACACAAAAGGAGCGGGAAAGGAGAAAACAGTTGCAATTATGCCTCTATTGCGGAATCTCAGGGCACTTTCTTCGAGACTGTCCGGTGAAACCTGCCAAGAAGGCAGTAGGAGCTGCAGTTACCAAAGTTACAAACTCTGAGCAGGGAAACGACCTCGCCCGACAAGAATAGAGGTCCTCTTGCCGAGCGTGAAAACCAGTTCCGTGACCTCTCATTTCGTGATACCTATGGTCCTCATTAGCCCTGATTATCCGGATCGATTACATGCAATTGAAGCTTACGTCGACAGCGGTGCCATCGGCAATTATGTGGATCATGAAATGGTTTTGAGGATGAATCTAACTCTTTGTCCCAAGGCTGTAAAGGACGTCATTACTACGGTGGATGGTACGGAGATAGCCTCCGGGCCAGTAACGCATACCACTCAAGAGGTGACGCTAGTAAGTCAAGATGGACACCATGAGAAGATCGTGTTCGATGTGATCAAGGCCCCTCAGTTTCAGATTATTCTAGGAATACCTTGGTTAGAGAAACACAATCCTCTGATCGATTGGCGAGCAAGAACGGTCCAGTTTCCAGAATGTGTCTCTACTTGTCACCCTCCACCTGGTGTTGCACTGGCAGCAATTTCTTCAGAGACTCCCCAGTTACCTCCCGAATACCTAGAATACCAAGATGTTTTCCGGAAGGATCAGGCTAACTCTCTACCTCCTCATAGGTCTTATGACTGCCAGATAGACCTGATACCTGGATCTACTCCTCCTTGTAGTAGAATTTATGCCCTCACCGAGCCTGAGAACCTTCACCTTCGAGAATACCTGGATCAATACCTGGCAAATGGGTTTATTCGTCCTTCCAAGTCCCCTGCTTCTTCAGCTTTGTTCTTCGTTCCAAAAAAGGAAGGAGACCTTAGAACTTGTATAGATTATCGCTCCCTGAACCAGATCACCGTTAAGAATAGATATCCGTTACCTTTGATCCCTGAACTCCTGGACCAAGTCAGAAAAGCATGCATATATACAAAGCTGGATCTTAGAGGAGCTTACCACTTGGTACGAGTAAAAGAGGGCGATGAATGGAAGACGGCCTTCCGCACCAAGTATGGGCTATTTGAATATCAGGTCATGCCCTTCGGACTTTGCAATGCCCCGGCCGCCTTTCAATATTTTATGAACGATGTCCTCAGAGAGCTCATAGATGTGTATGTTGTTGTTTACATTGACAACATCCTCGTTTATTCTTCATCGGAATCTGAACATCGGAAACACGTGAAAATGGTCCTCGAAAGATTGCGTCAACACAAACTTTTCGCTAAGTTGGAAAAATGTGTTTTCAACGTGACTGAAGTTGAATTCTTGGGATTCATATTATCACCTGGCGGAGTGCGTATGGATTCAAAGAAGGTCGATGCAGTTCTCAAATGGCCATCACCATCCTCCGTAAAAGGTGTGCAAAGCATGTTAGGCTTCGCTAACTTTTACCGCAGGTTTATCCCCGAATTCTCTCGAATAGTCCAGCCCATCACTGCCTTGTTAAAGAAAAACAAACGTTTTGAATGGTCTACCGAGGCGGAACAAGCTTTCCAGGATTTGAAGACTAAATTTATCTCTGCACCAATCTTAAAACACCCTCGCCCCGAACTGCCCTACATCGTGGAAACTGATGCTTCAAGCCTTGCCATGGGGGCAGTTCTATCACAAAAGGACCCGGTAACCAATCAGTTGCATCCCGTGGCATTTTGGTCCCGCAAATTCTCGCCTCCTGAAATCAATTACACGATTACTGACAAGGAACTTCTGGCTATCAAGTCTGCCTTTAAGGCTTGGCGGCATTATCTGCTGGGGGCCCGACACACCGTTACTGTGATTACAGATCACCGAAACCTGCAATATTTGAAAACCGCAAAAGCCCAATCCTCTAGACAACTCCGTTGGGTATTATTCTTTGCCGAGTTTGACTTCATAATTACCTATCGACCTGGTACAAAGAATGGTAAAGCTGATGCCCTTTCTCGGATGGGAGTGGAAGAACACTTGATCAACCCTAAACCTGTACCAATCATTCCCGAACAAAGAATTCTGGGTGTAATCGCCACAGAATCCATAGAGGAAGTTAAGGATAAAGCCAGGCAACTTGTAACTCCAGCAGACATACAGAATTGGCATCTGCAGGGAAAGGACTTTGCAGTAAAGGACAACTTATTGTATTTCCAAGAACGATTATACCTACCCAGCACAGATTTACAGAAAAAAGTAATCTCTTGTTATCACGATTCTTTAATGGAAGGACATCCCGGTATGGCCAAGACCTCAGAAAAGATCAAGCGCTACTTCTGGTGGCCGTCTTGGAAAAAAGATATCAGAGACTTTATAATGTCCTGTGGAGTATGCGCCCAAAACAAGAGTCAAAAGGAAAGACCAGCAGGCCTCTTACGCCCTATTGACATCCCACCTCGCCCTTGGCATACGCTTTCTATGGACTTCATCACCGATCTACCTCCATGCTCCGGATACAATACGATTCTAGTAATCGTGGACTTATTCTCCAAGATGGCGCATTTCATTCCGCTCAAAGGCTTGCCAACAGCAGCAACTCTGGCCCGAGAATTTCTCGAAAACATCGTCCGACTGCACGGTTTTCCTTCGGTTCTAATTTCGGATCGAGGTAGTCAATTTATTTCTCATTTTTGGCGAAGTTGCTGTCGGTCGGCTCAAATTGATGTGAGACTATCGCCCAGTCACCACCCTCAGACCGACGGACAAACCGAGAGGACCAATCAAACTCTGGAACAGTATTTACGCTGCATGCTGCAACAAACTGAAAAAACTTGGAAAGACATCCTTTGGATAGCCGAATATGTCTACAATAACTCTGTCCATTCGGGAACTGGGAAAACCCCGTTTTTTTCTTTTGTACGGCAGTCACCCTCGAACCTCGGAGTTGGATCCCCTCCAAGATCTTGAAACACCCGCAGTAGACTACCTGCATTCTACAATCACCCAAGCCTTTAAGGAAGCTGTTTCTCACCTTCAAAGGGCTAAAGAACAATACAAGAAAGGAGCAGATCAATATCGGAAGGAAGCCTCTCAATATCAAGTAGGGGATCAAGTCTGGTTATCCACCAAATATCTACCTCTAAAAGGGCCACGCACATTCAACCCAAGATACCTTGGTCCCTATTCCATCACTACCATAGTAAACCCAGTAGCGGTCAAGTTGGACTTGCCCCCGCACATGAAGATACATCCGGTCTTCCACGTCTCTCTATTAAAACCCGTGAAACCTCAAACCCGACTAACTAAATCTCCAAAACCTATCCTAGTTGATGGAGAACTCGAGTTTGAAGTCAAAAGCATTCTGGACTCCAAGATCTCCAAATCTAAACTATTTTACCTAATTGACTGGAAAGGCTACGGCCCCCAAGAGAGATCCTGGGAACCTGCTGAATATGTCCACGCTCCTCGCCTAATCAAAAGATTTCACCGAACATTTCCTGACAAGCCAAAACCCCCGGAGAAGCCCGGTTTGGGAGGGGCCTTGAGGGGGGGTACTGTCATGATCTCTGCTTCCAAAAGGTCAGGGTTTTCCCAACTCCCTTGGAAGCAGATCCATAACCCAGGTTCCGAGTGCCAACCAGTCCCAATTGGGACCTTTTGGACCCAGTCCTGGCGCCAGTGGCACCAGGCTCATAAATATGCCCAGTCCCAGCGCTGGAAGCGCCGGGCTCATAATGCTTGGGTGGACTTACCTGCAGCAGACCATGCTGCTTACTTGCCTGCCAGTTGAGCCTCTGATCCTCTTCTGTTTGGAACTACTTTTCCTGTTGGGTGGGGCAGGAGCCATTCCCTAGATTCAGAACACTGGAACTCTTCTGGAAAGCAGGAACTCTTTTCTTACCTAGGCGTGGCTGTGGAAGGAGACACCTAAGCACTACAGGAGGCTATTTAAACCACACCCGATGGATGAATCTTGCTTTGCGTTATTCTGCATCCTCTGCAGCAGAACGCTCATCGTGTCTTCTGCATCTGATCCTGGGCCTAAGGAAAAAGGCTTACCATCCTGAATCCAGTCTTCAGCAACACCTATAAAGACAAGAAAGAACAGGTTAGCATTACGGTCTTCAGTGACAGCTCTTCACTTACCTGGTCCATCGGCTGTCACCAACGCCTCGCGCTGCATTCCGGCATCTGAAAGACAAAGGCTTACCTACTCTTAGTGCGCTCCGGAGGTCTTCACACTGCATTCCGGCATCTGAAAGACAAAAGCTTACCAACTCTTTGCACGCTCCGGAGGCCTTCGGCGCTGCATCCCGCATCTGAAAGACAAAACAAGGTGCGTTTAAAGACATTGGGGAACTTTAATACTCACGTGCCATTACTCCTTTCCACATCTAACCCAGTGGGTATTCCGGCACCCTGCAGCCGCTCCGAACTTGTACCTGCAAAATAAAAAGACAGTTAGAGCGCATCGTGAAGCAGGCAACAAGCGCTTACTTACGTGCTTCCAGGCGCTTCTATTCATCACACGGGCTCCATCTTCAACTCACTTCAGCCCGTCATCCGCCATCGCCGGAACCCTGCAAAACAAGAAACATCATTACTAAAGACTTTAAAGACATTAGAATTACTCGAAACTTACCGTTCGTGCAGTAAACGACGGACAGCAGTCCTCTGAAGTTAAGAGGCCTGCTCCCCTTATCCAGTGAAGAAACTGGTTACAGCACCCTGCCCCGAGGCAGATGGAGAGCACGGCGTTCACTTACCTAAGGTGAGAGCGTTAACCTTTGGGGTTCTACAGGAGAAGAGAAAGGGGAGAAGAGAGAGACATTCAATAACCCAGTTCCTTAATCCCATATTTTCTATCTGCAGACATCTTACCCTTCGAGTCAGACATACAGTGCACAGAGGTCCAGCCCAAAGAGCCAGCCGTGTGTTACACATCACCTTTGAAGATACGGTATACGCCCAGTCAAGACCGGCGCCTCTACGGGAATCAGGTGAGCGTTACAGCAAGTAAGGCGTTTTCCCAAGTTGAAATTAAATTCAATGAATGTGAAAAGGCCGTTTTGACCACTGTGTGGGCGCTACAGCATTTCAACCCCATTTTTTAGGGAGAAAAGGTGATTATTGAGAAGAATCATCAACCTTTGCAGTTTTTAGAGAGTAAAAGAATTAGGTCAGGCAATCTAGCACAGTCCAGAATCACTTCATGGATGCTGGCTTTGCAGGGTTGTCCTGTAGAAGTAAGATATGGCCAACATAAAAAGAGCCCAGTTGCTCAAGGTTTAGCAGATATACATGACTGTACAGCTGAACATGTATCAAATGAAGTAGAAGTGGAATCTAGTTTACAGGAATTCGGACAATCACCACACAAAGCTTTTGATGAAAAGACATGCAAGGATTTGCCGACTGTATAAGTTGACGGTTGTGCTTTTCACATTGAAAATGACAGTAATAAGCAATTAGTGTCAGGAATAGGAAATGTCTGGTTGAAATGTGAAGTCATCCCCAGTATAGAAATGAGAATTGGGGCTAGGAGCAGTGAAGTAGCGGAATTGGCAGCCATTTACAAAGCAATTACTACTTCATTTGATAGTGAAATTGTCCTGGTGACTGATTCTGATTATGCACAAAATAGCTTTGTGGAATATTTACCTGGCTGGAAAGCGAGAGGCATGATTACATACAATAAAAAGCACCTTAAACATGGAAATATTATACAAGCCATAGACAAATTGGTGTCAGAGAATGATTTGACAATATACTGGAGAAAGATTCGTGGACATTTAAAAACTCCAGGAGAGGATAAGGAGGGAAATGATAAGGCAGATCGTTTAGCTAAAATTGGGGCTGTGATGGGAGAGTTGCTACCTATTGAACATTTACTTGGTGAAATACAAATTGATGCAGTGACACGCTCTAAAGCGCCAAAAGATGTGGATTAACCATTAGTACAATGGAGTTAGGATACACCAGATCAAAATCTGATTAAGGCACAAAAGGATGATCCAATTTTGGAAATCTATTATAATCACTTGATAGACCCTGAACAAAACCCTTTAACAGAAAATGATTGTGTGGGAAAAGAAGAGTTGAGGGTGCTATTAAAGAATAAGAAACGAATTAGACTGCAGGATGGGCTCATGATTAGAGAGTTCATAACAGGACAATAACAGGCCAAATACAGTGGGTGGTACCCCTTTCATTCAGAGGGCTAATGCTACACCATGCACATGATGCAATAACTGCAGGGCACAGAGGTTCACAAAAAAACATTGGAGATACTGAAAGATTATGCTTACTGGCCACATATGTTCCAAGATGTAGAACTATACACTAGAGGATGTCTAGTATGTGCCCAATTTAAACCTGCTTCACCGATGCATAGAGCCCCATTAATGAAAAGAGACTTAACTCTTCCATGGTCAGATTTGCAAATAGACTATGTAAGGCATGTAAAGAGGTCGAGCAGGGGGAACCAGTATATTTTGAGTGTGGTCTGTTTAATGTCAAAATGGATAGAGTGTATTACTGCACCAGATTGTAGTGCGCAAACAGAAGCTACATTACTGATGAATCATATATTTTCAAGATTTGGGTTACCACAAAGAATAGAATCAGACAGAGGAAGTCATTTCACAAGCGCTCTAATGAGTAAGGTATGGCAAATACTGGGAGTGAAAAGAAAATTACATATTGCATATAGACCCGCTTCTTCTGGTGAAGTTGAACGGTGTAATTGGTCTGTTGTGGATACATTAAAGAAGTTTGTAGCAGAGGCAGGTTCCAGCTGGGATTTACATTTACCTTTGGTTTTGATGGCAATCAGATCAACTTCTGCCAAAGCAACAGGTAATAGCCCTCATGAAGTATTGACAGGTAGGAAAATGGTGTTGCCGCAACACCTGCTATACAGAACACATGAGCAGACACTTGTAAGCGCATCTACAGTTCATGAATACATGGATGAGCTGAGGAAGCATTTACAACATGTATTTGCTTTTGTGCAGCGGAATCTAGAAAGGGCTGCTGACAGTGTAAAGTCATATTATGATAAAAAGACATCGGTGAAAGAGTATTGTGTGGGGGATCAGGTGTATAAATTTAATTTTGGAAAAAGGTAAACAGAAAAATTCTAAATTTCTGGCAGTCTGGCAGGAGCTATTTCGAAATATAGATAAGATATCTCCAGTAGTGTACAAAATTTTGAAAACTGAAGGTGAACCAGTAACAGAACAGTTTGTTCACGTAAATCAAATTAAACCCTGGCATCCCAAACACGAGGTAAAGAGACTTGAGCGTGTAGAAACATGGAAAAGACACATAAGTCTATCCATAGAAAAAAAAATAGAAGTGATTGTTGTAATAGAATAGATGTTAATAAAAAGACTATATGTGATGATCATTAAAAGAGGGTTGAAACTAGTAATATTATTTTTACAAAGTTGAAATATGTTGAATGATCAATGATGCTTTATGTATGTTTTTTTTTCTCTCTAACATGTGCTTAATTTCAGAAGGCAAAAGGAAAAGGGCAAAATGTTTTGCAAAGCACATGGGTATATATATATTTTTTTGGCAAAAGGGTGAAATTAGTATTGTGCTATTTACTTAATTTGTTTCTTTTCTATTTGATTTAGAACACTAACAAATCTTTGGTCAGAGGTCACGGGACCGGAGGACACGGGAGGATGAAGTCCTGGAATCCACGAGGACGAATTCCGGAAAAGCCCCAGGGGGTGGGGGGGCGAAAACCAAATCTACAAAACAAGTAGCATTAATGATGACGCCAACAATGTTGTTGTTAATCATAATAATCAGAGGGAATTTCAAAACATTGGAAGCACAAGTTGTCATTGAGCCCGGACCAGCATCTGGTATTGCGGTAGAAGAAGCACCAGGATTCATCATGAGCGATAGAAGGATGATTTTCCAGAACATTTATATACCCTTGAGTCCTGATACTTTGATGGAAAAACATTTTAATAATACTGGAATTAAGGCTGAGCAGACTAAAGAGTTGCTAGAACTAAGAAAAGAGGATGCTAAGCAGTCGATAAAAGATATGTTGATACAATTAGAAAAAACATTTGTGAATTCAGCAGACATAAAGAAAAGGAGAGGAAAAAGAGGAGCAGTAATGCTTGCGGTCTCATCGGTAATGTCTATAGTTGGAGCCATAAGAGGTACCACAATGTCAACAGCCAATGCCATTTCAGTAGGGACACTGAGTACTAAAGCACAACAACTGAGTGTTGACTTAGAAATGATACAAAAAACTTTGGATGGAATTAGAGGTGGATTGGATGAACAAGTAAGGTTTATAAATGAAACTGCAATCATATTAAATGAACAAGCGGAAGTTATTCAACGGACAACTAAGTTAATTATTAAGCATGACCGGACATTGAAAGAGATCCTGAATATAATAAATCCTGTTGATAGATTGTTGGCGAATTACATGAGGGAAGTTCAAACTGCAATTTCACAATTGATTCGAGGACATATACCTCTGTATTTTGTTTCACAGGATATTATTCATCAAAGGATAGAAAGGTTGACCAGGAGGGAGATTGATGTGATACAAGTAAAAATTGCATTTGAAATGGGCAATGCAATGCCCTTATATGTGGATTTGGAAAGGTTGGAAATAGGCTTTTTATTGTGCATCCTATATATAGCTCCTGAACTTATTCATCAAACTAAGTGGGTACATAATGTGGGATTTTGGCAAGAAGATATGTTTATAAAAATTAAGACTCCAGAGGTGGTGGCATTTCAGTCATGGGAACCTGAGGTCTATTTAATCTCAAATTTGGAAACCTGTGTAAAGTTTAAAGAACAAAATTACATGTGTCCAGGTAAACCATTTATTCCTGATGCTAAAGACGCTATTTGTGGTTTGAAATCTGACGCAAGTATATCAGGAGGATGTGAAGTAGTTATTAGCAATATGGGAGGTGAAGAGTTGGCACAAGCTAAAATGGTTAAAGGTAGATGGTTGGTCAGCACCTGTATGAAGAATCTAACGATCATACATTTAAAATATGGAACATTTGTTGTTAAACAGGTGAAATATAATGTGTTTTATTTACAGGTTCCAAAGGATACAATTGTTTCAAGTGGAGGTTTAACATTGTTTCATATTACAAATGATATTTGGGAAAGCTAAGTAGAAAATATTGAATTTATTTCAAAGGGATGCATTTCCAATGTGGAGTTCTTATTGAATCATAAAGAAAAACATACTGTGAAAATGAATTTGAGAAAAAACAATATCACAGTTAGTTACCTGGGTATAATAGAAGTGGAAAAGTTTAATTGGGTAACCTGGGGGGAACGCACTATGGTGGGTTTAGCTGTTGTGGTGCTGATAATGGAAGGATGGTTAGTTGTTTTGTCAGTAAAGGTGAAGATGTTGCTCATAATATTAGCTACAACGGGGAATGAAAATTATCCCATACATTTTTTAAAAAAGAAAAAGGACACAATTTGAGTTTCTTCCAATTGTGGCTTGGACCACTGCCAAATTCTCAGAAAAGGAGGGATAATGTAGTATAATGTATAGTGCGCACACATATAGCCAGCCCTATGTTGCTAGCATAATATATGGGTATGCAGATGGAGACAGGCTGCACGTTTAAAAGTGCACCAGAATATTTTATTTTCTTTTCTTTCCTTGAACTGCTTCATACACAGGAGACCACATTATTTATCTAATTGACTGACTTAATTAACAAATACTAAAAACTACAGCTAACTCATTAACATTATAATGAAATCTCCATGTGGAAAATGAGGTAGAAATACATGTTCTGAAATTCGTTTTTCAAACGTGCACTTGGATTTTTTTTTTCTTCTCTCAGTGTTCACTGTTTTTGCAGAAAGCAGAATCTGCATACCAGGAAATGATTTTAGTTACAGTTTCTTACTGTAAAAATGAGCTATTATGGAAGGAAGGGCGATACAGTCTTTTTAATTTGATTGGTGCAAAGTATCTGCAGTGGCTCCATGTAAGCAGAGTGGGACGGTGCAGAGATTTGCTGGAAAAGTCTGACAGAAAAAAGTTCAGATTGCTTTTTGCTGAGCTGCTGAGACGGACATGGCCAGTCTCAATTAGCACTTGCTTGAGAACTGCAGATAACTGCATGTTCTCGCTGTGTACTCCAAACCTTGGAGATTACAAAGGCAAACCTATCCAAGTGAATTGAGGTTATTGTGTGCTGTACGAATGACCTTCTATAAATATTAGGCAGGGAGATTAGCCAAAGGGAATCCCCTGTGTTTAATTGACAAAGTGATTTTTGTTCTGTTGCTGTATTTTTTTTCTCTTCTTCTTGTTACAGATAATGCAAAGTGAATTTCGTTCTGTTGCTGTATTTTTTCTCTTCTCTTTGTTACAGATAATGCAGAAATACAAAAGGGTAAGATGTTATTTTGAAATGCAACTGTTTATAGTACAAATGATATATACACAAATCGTGTAGAGTGTTTTTGCTTTTGTCTATTCTTGGTGCATTTGGAAGAATGCTGTGTGAAATAGGGAAGAGTTTTAAGTAATACATGTGTCATGTTTCCCTGCAGATGGAATAATAGAATTAGCAGTGATAAATAGATGTAAGTGTGTGTTCATCCAGTGCATGGTGTCTGGATGAAATCTAATACAATAGACATTGCTGTGGGTCCATGAACCAGCAAGGAGGCCTATGGAAGCATAGTTCACTGATGTATATAAATCAGTGATAATACCACAGGTTATTGAGAATGCTATATGTGAAATTGTGGTGTTTCTGAATGTAGCTCCAAGGCCTCTATAGATCACAAGAACATTATAAAAATAAGGAAGGTTTTGTGTATGTTGGGGCCACAAATAAAACAGAAAAATCATGCTCACCACTAAACTACCGACAATAGTGTATACTAATAAATTATCCCATGTAATGTAATAAGGTATGGTCACTGAAAGGAAATTAGGCCAAACCCCATATTAATGCATCAGGTAGTTATCCCCGAATTACCAATTTTCTTTTGGTAAGAAAATACCACCAGACCCCAAATCTACACCTAATATCCTACAGAAGTTCAGCCCTGCTTCCCAACATTACCCCCTTTCATTAATTCTATATGAATGAATTCCATTACCACTCTCCCATCCTCCTCATACCTCCAGGTTCTTTCCTTGGGCACCCACACTCTACATACTGAACGCAAGCCTTGTCCCACTTGGGAGTACTGCTCTGGGGTGCAAGTAAGATATTTTTAGCACCCATCTTATTCTAAGTCAACCCAGTGCTCCACATAGTTTTCAGTATCTGGTGGGGCTGTGGTAACGGTTACAGGGGGATCAATACTTTGCTCTATCCACTTCATACAGGGCTTATTTGGATCATCTGTTTTTACCTGCCCATCTTTTCTACTGCGAGGTCCGCTGCTTACCCCAATAGAAACCATCATCATCACACTATCAGCGATTTAGCACAGCTTCGAAGTCACAACTGGCATGTGCAAAAGATCATCAGGACGAACACCACCACTGGTACTAGTATCTTCACAACTGCTCCCATCCATGATGTTGCCCACGAGAAGAGGTCATTGAACCAGGCACTCTTATGAATCCCAGTTTCCGTATACATATGTTCTCCAAGGATATGCAAAGTCTATGCTATTTGTGTTAGAGAGTCACTTGTGGCATTGTTTGGGGGGTTGGGGACACGTAACTACAGCGTGAATCTCCGATTTTTTTACTAACACCCTCTTCCATGTCTGTGAGTAGATCGAGCACATATCGGTTCTGCAATATCATTAACAGGATGGCTCTCAGTTGAACCTTGATTGCGTTGCATCCTAGTTCAGTGTCATTCGCCAGCTGTATCAGCTGCCATCCAACTATTTGCAGACATTTGTCACTTGGCCACTGCTTGTATCCCTGGCACTAACAGAGAAGCAAAAAAAGTTGTTTGACAGATAGTTGGACCTCTTTTTCAGAAGTAGGTTTTCTTTTTTCCTGGTAAGATACGGAAAACAGGATGCTACCGTGGTGATACAGAGGTGGTAGGCCTTGGCGGTGGCTCTGGTGGGTTCTTCAGACCACCGTGGTGTTATGGGTTGAGAGATAAATTTAATCCATCTAGGCAAAACAGTTAGATAGTCCTTACATTCCTCACTGAAAATGGACACTGACCTGTTAGCATCAGAGGCCTTCCTTACAGGAGATAGAGGCATATGCATATGCCTGCCTGTTACCAACTCATGTGGTGATAAATGATGATCCTTATAGGGCTGCATGTACAAACAGAATAAAGCAAGAGTGAGACAGTGCCCCCAGTTTCTCTGTAGGGTGAAACATATCTTAGAGAGTTTAGCCTTTAGCAATCAATTGATCCTCTCTACAATCCTGTTGGCCTGGGGGTGGTAAATTGTGCACATCCGATACTTGATGGCTAGCAATGTGTTCACCTCTTGGAAGAGTTTGTTGAAGAAATGGGGGCCATTGTCTGACTGTAGCACATCGCTAACACCCAAATGAGGAAACACCTCTCTCAGTAAAGATTTCACAGCACATTTAGCATCTGGATGTACACAAGGGCCTGCCTCAACCCACTGGGAAAAGGGATTTACCACAACAATGAAATACCTACACCCATTGATTGCACTGCTCTCCCATGTCAGTGTAATCAATATGGAGCTTCCGAAATGGCCCAATAGGGTGGAGTAATGCACCTTGTATTGTTCTCAGGGTGTGTCCAGTACTAGAGGTTTGACATGTGATGCAATTTATCACCATTTTATTGAGGACTTACTCGAGATTGTGAACAAGCCAGGCCTCATGTATATCTGCAGCAATACGCTGTTTTGACAAATGAGACGGATGATGCAGCTGGTCGAATGCTCCAACAACAGTTTGTGCGGCATTACAACTTTACCCGTACTATCTTGCTGCCATAATATTTCGGAAGGGGATTGTGTACACCCTCTTTTCTGCTGTAACTCCTTCTCCTCCTGTGGGGCTCGACCTTGTAGTTCAATGGTTTGTGCTATGGGGAGTTCAGTGTATGGTGCTGGCAACTACTTGCGTCCTCATGGTGTTACTGGATACTCAGAGATGATGGGTACTGGGAGATAAGCAAACTGTTTGGCTTCCGCATCCACTGCAGCATTGCTGAGTAAAGCTTCATCTTTTTCATTGGTATGGGTGGTGCATTTGACCACTACCGTCATGGAGGGCTCGGAAAGTGCTTTGATCTGTTTATCCAAAAATGCTGCATGTTGGTCCGGGGACCCATCAACTCTTCTAAACCATCTCCTTTTCCACTGCACAAGCCCTGAATGTACCTTTGTGCTGACATAAGCTGAATCCGAATAAATAGTCACCAAGTTCCCCTGGGACACTAAAAGCGCTTCAATAAGTGCTATACGGTTAGCTGACTGGGCTAAGCAATGCATGGGCAGCATTTTTTGTACCAATTTCTCATACTCACCATCTGCTAGGTGGACAACTGCCACACCAGTATGTCTCAGACCTGTCCCCTGGTCAGTAGTTGCTGACCTATCAGTGAAAAGCACTTCTCCCCCTCGAGCGGGCTGTCTTTTGCTTTTGGTATGTCCTCCTCCTCCCCTTCCAAAGATACAGTCAAGGCTAGCGATGCCTTCCTCCGTACACAGTTATGTCAGAAAAGTAGCAGGGTTTTCTGTCTTGCACCACACCATGTGGATGTTTGGGCTGGATATAATAACCTCATACGCGGATGCTTGTTGTGTCAAAGTGGATTTAGATCATTCAAGAATGTCAAATATTGCATGCTCCCCATTCAATGTTACGGAATACCCTATGGGGATTGTAGAGCTTTTTGAATTTACTTAGGAGGTCAAAACCTAACAAATTTGCTTTTGAGGCTTCCGAATATAATTGAGGTGCATGCACCACTTTGCCTTCTATTTTGATAGATACCTCTTCTGTAAATGGAACCATTGCCAAAGGCCCAGAGAAGCCTTACGTGTCAAAAGTTTCACCTGATAAGGGGAAGTTTTGTTCACTAATGCATGATTTATTGCTATCCATGCCAATCATAAAGATGAATTGTTTATTTCCAATCTCAGCATGCACCAAGGGTTCCTCGTCTGGGTAGGTTGTCACGGACAGGACTGGGCATGCAAGAGATTTCTGTGGGCTGTGCTAGTCAGGAAATGTATTTGTTCCTGGGAATGAGCAAAGGGTTGCTTGTGTTGGGGCGTCTGGTGGGGCAGACAACTGTGTCTGATGGGGTAATGGTGGCAGCTGTGTATACACTTGGTGTATTTCATAGGGTATTGACGTGGGCATTGGGGGCACAGGGAAGTGTTGCTGCTGAGGTATTGGGTTTGCAGGACTGTATGTATTGTATCCCGCTCCCATCCTGCTTCTACATTGCCTTGCAAAATTAGCAATTTTTCCGCATCCCCAACACTGAACTGGTCCTGCTCCACCTCTAAGCTCCATTCAAATCCTCCTCTGCCCCCCTTCCTCCTTAAAAGCATCCTCTTCCTGGCTGCTGACCTCCTTGCTACAACTCAGAGTACTGCGACTGAGATCCAACATTCCACTGCCATCTGCCTGGCCAAAATGCTGATATTCTTGCGTCCGTTCACACTGCTGTCTGCTCTGCTGAGTCCTCTTTCTTTGATCCGCTTACATTGATGTATAATTATAGTCTGTACTTCTGGCCACCCTTTCGCTTGTATACCCACAATCTTCTTGAGAGCTTTCTGTACTTCCTTGGGCAATTCCCTTTTGATAACAAAATAGAAAAGTCTACCTGATCAGTCCCACTGTTCCCCCGTCTCTGTCCTCAAGATCTACTGTACTTTCAAAATGTAATGAGCGTGGTCTTCATCATCCCCTATTGTATACTGCAGTGTGGACTGCAAATCCAGTGTATTGGGATATGACCGCCAAAGTGCAGCCCACACCTGTGCTCTGACACCTTTGAAGAGCGCTCTATTATGGACATCATCATCTATTTTAACTCCTGGTTATCCAGCCTTAATCCAAACATCCCCTACATGATCTCCCACAATTACTACAAGCAAATGTTTTATACCTCTCACCGCTAAGGGGATCCCAGCTGTGTGTTTTTCAAAAGTGTATATTCATTTCCCAGCACCTGGTGTGAGGGGCGAGTGCGCTTTAATCAAGTAGTTTTGTCCATCTAGTCCCAGGGTACATACTGCACACTCCCGGGCCTTTACGCAATAATGGCAACTGCTTTCCCACTAAATTCCTTGCCTTCCTGCCATCACTTGCCTTTTTCCTTGTCACTGCTGCCCACCCAAATCTGTTACTCAAATGTTGACCCCACAAGCTCTCTACCCATGGAGTAACTGCCAGTACCTCCTCTCCATCCTCTAATTCATCCACCGTATCTCATTCTTACCTCAATGTCCCGAAATCTACACTCCTTGATCCTTGTTCATCACACTTCCCCTTCTCCTTCTCAACATGAACTTCCTTGAGCGTGGTACTATCTAATCTAAACAAAATGTCTCCAGCCCTCCATTCATCTAATCAACATCCCAATTTGGTCCTTCCTTCCCTAAGGGCCCTCAATCTAGCCAATTCCATTTGTGCTGCCTTTAAAGCCTCTTCAAATTCCTTCTGAGTTTTGCTATCCATTGGTACGATAGTGATAGTATTAATTTGGTGTGGGAGTGGTAACACAGATGTGCGTGGTGCTGTGGCTGACGGGGGTGCATACGTTGGGTTGGTTTATCTGGTGACGGGAAGGATTGTGTAACATCCTACTGGGGGCTGACAGCTTTTGCTCATATGCTGCTGTTTTACCTATGCCCGGATCTGGCCCTTTGTCATACTGTGATTTACACTCATGACCGTCTTCTATTTTTTCCACCATTTGCCATAATTCTAAGATCTCTTTCCTCCTTTGGAGCTTTTTGCCTTTTCATTTGACAGCAAGGAACATGTTCATATGTTCCAGTATCCCTCTGTTGTTTGTATCCTGCTCTGGCTACGGGTGGAACATTCCCCCCTTTGTCTATGCCACCCAGTGCTTTTGATACGTCTCAATCTTATCCTTATACAACAGCAATGCACTTCACATGTACTCTAACGGTGTGATTACCCACATGATGAAAAACTTTATATGCAAAAATGTCATACCATGCACAAAATATAATTTTTCGTGCGCATTCCTACCAGTCCTTCACTCCCGCTCCCCTGTCGCCCTCTACCCATACTCGCCTCTCATTCAATCACACTGCGCACTCACACACACACTCTTCCCACAATCAGTACCCATACTACTTCTTCCACAGGCACTCCCTTTGCCCCCGCTCACCATACAATAAACATGTAAATACTAAAACAACAAGTTAACCACAAAATAAAAATGTAAATACTAAAACAAAAAGCTAAAATAATGAACTAAAATAACAACCACTTCTTCACCTTATTCCCCCACTCGAAATATACTGGGTACAGGAATTCAAGCTCTCTATGTGGCGCCCCTTCTTCTGTATTCTCCTATGTTATTTCAAAATATGGCACCATCTTCTTCCCTACTTCGGAAAGGATCTTACTTCTCTGTTTCTCCTATATACTTATAAGAATAATAACAAAGATATAAAACCGCCACACAGTCTTTACACACTACCCAACTCAGTCACATGCCATTCCACCATACACCCTCCTCTCCTCCTGTAAAAAGCTGGAGGTAAGCCAGGCGCCCTGCTGGCAAAAAAAGCCCTCATTAACAGCACCGCCATTGCCTGTGCCAATAATGACAGTAAATCCCCTCATGGAGTCCTACAGGACTCCATGAATGGGGACTTACACCGTCCCTCAGGCACATGTAATCCAGTGGCAATGCCTCCAGACTGGTGCTGGAAACTGTAACTACATTTACCGGTATCCTGGCGGCTCTACTGCCAGGATACCAGCAAGTTCAGCATGAGGCCCATTTATTGGTTTACAAATGATCAACCCAACATTAATAGGTTCCAACAGATAGTGAGATAATGGTGTATGAATATTGATATTGATATTGATATTCTATTTGTATCACACTCGTACACAAGTGTTTCAGAGCACAACGAGGTAAGGAAGGGGAACAAGGGAGAACAAAACAACGATCTTACTAGACCCAGTGACATTGAGAATGCGCAATTGCATGGGAGATGGAAGGGGGAAAGTGCATGCAAGGGGGGAGAAGTGGAAAGTGCTGAGCAAAGCATTACAAAATAAAATACGAAATAAATAAATAAATAAATAAATAAATAAATAAGCAACAAACAGTGGTAGTGCAACCTGCAAGTGGCAATTGCTAGTTTTAAGGCAACAGACAGGGTGTGCTTGATAAGTGCAGAAAAGGGGGCAGCACTGTAGGGTTACAGATACAGACCCCAGTGAAGGGATTGCCAGGAGGCAGTGTGGGTGGGTGGCAGGGTGAGCAGGTACCTGGGCCCAAAAGTCAGGGGGTAACCAGTTACACAATGCCGAGACGGAACATATCAGCAGGGGAGAGGAGAAGCGACAGCAGAAGCAAAGAGGAAGGTCTTAAGGAGCTTCTGGAATCAGAGATGGTTCTGCACAAGTTTCAGAGTGGCAGGGAGGCTGTTCGAGAGGGAGGCCCCAGCCGAAGACATAGATCTAGCCCCAGCTCATTTATTTGAAGAACGACTGAACCTAAGGGAGATAGAGGTGGAGGTTTGAAGAGCTTGGGAAGTAAGGTATTTACGGAGGGGCAGCTGAAGCCATTTTAGACCGAGGCCCCAGAAAGCCTTGTGGACAATGCAAAGGGTCTTGAATGTAATCTTTGCAGCCACTGGAAGCCAGTGGAGAGACTTCGGGCAGCTGCAGACATACGATCCCGGGGCTTGAGGCCAAGGACAAGGTTTTCAGTCCTGTTCTGGATATGTTGCAAAGGACAGAGAGTAGAAGCAGGTAGATTTAGAAAGAGGCTGTTGCAATAGTCCAACCTAGAGAGCACCAGGGCTTGAGAGACAGTGAGCTTCTGGGGCGACGGAGAGGAAAGGCAGAATACATCTGAGGATGTGCAGTAAGAAGTTTGACTTTTTAGAGACATCCGAGATGTGGGCAGAGAAGGAAAGCGTGGAGTCAAAGATGACCCCGAGGTTCTTGGCCTTGCAGGTGGGAGTGGGAGGAGGGCCAAGGGAGGCCGGCCAGAGAGTGACAGGAAAGGAGGATGAAGGTGTACCAATGAGGAGGATCTCTATCTTGCTGGAATTCAGGCAGATATCATTGGTGGCACACCAATCCTGAATGGCAGATAGGTGATCAGAGATGAGAGGAGAATAGGGGGCCGAGGGATGCCTGAAAATGAGCTGAGTGTCATCCGCATAGCACTGAAAATTGGAGCAAATAATGGCAATGCGGTGGCCGAGAGTTGCCAGGTATTGGTTGAAAAGCCAGGTTGAGAGGTTAGACCCCTGGTTAGATTATATAGATGAAGTTGAGAACAGGAGTGATTTACATCCAGAAGTGATTGCAGGAGAGGTTTTTGCAGAGCATAACAAAATCGTGGTATCAAGCTTAATAGAAAATGGGGCACTGATGATCTAATTTGTAAGGGGACGAGATAATGAGTAATGCATGGATTGAAATACATTTCATAGATGGATAAAGTAGGATGCAAGTGGAACATAACATTTTGAAGAACAACTGGTGTAAGGAAATATAAGAAGTGATCATGCATGGACTGTGGACACAAGGAAAATAAAACTCTGACATTCATAGCATCAGAAAACATTTGCCTTGAAAGTGCTTTTAAAATAATCTTAAAGCGATTGAGTAGAATTAATGTATTTCCAAATCAATGTTGTGGCCACTTTCTCACTGTAACACCCTTTTAAGGGTTCATATATTCTCATGTTACCAATACAATAACGCTGATTGATGTTGGCTCAGTCATGCTATTTTGACCAGTACTTGGTCATAGGGTTTTTTGGAGCATTGTTTCTGATACCCATATGGTGTTCAAGTATTCATTCTATCAGAGGTCTTTTGAACTCATGTGAAAAAAGGTTCACCTGTTGTCAGGTGTCATCTGTTAAGGATACCTTCAGAGTGTTTTTGAAATTTTGGGAACTCAAGTAAATGGATTGTGGATGAAATTAAGTTCTGCTAACCAGCTATCCTTCATGTAGTGAGCTGTGGTTAAACGGTGGTGTAAGCAGTGTATACCAAGATGGGCTTGACAACTCATAGGATGTGTAACTACATTATCACAACATTTTTTCTCCATTTTTTCCTACTCTTCATCTATTGCCTAGATCTACCTACATGTACAGCGTATCTATATCGAGCAATGGGAATTAGTGTGTTGTTTCTGGCTTTGTGTATTAGTCCCTTTTTTATTCCACAGCTATACCTAAAACTGATGTCGCTCAAATCATTATTTGGTCTTGTTCTAAGGATTCCCTTACCAACACTGTTTAAAAAACCTATCTCTTCTTTGTTCTCTTCTTTTCATCTTTTCTGACAAGTCTCTTTAAAGCTTCCCTTCAATCTTGTCAGTTTCCAGGATTTGACTCTTCTGATCTATCTCATTTTCATATGATTTCCCATCTTCCTTATTTGTCTTAAGTCAAACAGAGGAATAGGGATGTGCAACGCTCATCTTATTAAGACACATATCTTGTATGCTCTGCCTTTTCCTGATAAGACTAGTGTTTACATTTATTTTAACATGATCTATTTTTACTTTCTTCCTTATTTGTTATGTTGTTCTTTCATTACTCAATGTTTTCAGCCATTTGGATATTGGCACTATAAAAAGGACTGTAAAATAAATAAACACATGCATAATAGTCTGTATTTTCAGTGTACCTGCCTTGCATGTGTCCGCGTTAAGTGTTTAGTTAAATTAGTTGGATAGAGCAGGATAGAGAAAGGGGAAGTTGTAATCACCAATGACAATGAGGTGGTGATCGGGAGGTAGAGAGTCAATTAGTTGAGAGATGTGGAATTGACTTACTGGAACATGTGGCCAGTAGAGAGAGGTAATAAGTATGATATAGGGGGCAGTGATTGTGCATTCGAATAAGGGAGAATTATCAGGGGTTTGAGGAGTTGGAAAGATAAAAAGTTTGAAGGATGAAAATTGTCCTACGCCACCACTAATGCCAGTGTAGGCAGGGTCATGAAAGGCAGCAAGTGTTGCAGAGTCAGAGAGAGACACATGTTTTAGTAAGGGTTCTGAGGTCATGAGAAGGAGAATAAGAAAGGAATAATTCAGAGGTAAAGGAGGGTTTATTGCAGACAGAGTGCATTCCAAAGAACAATAGAAAGAGAGGGAGATGTAGAAGCATATCAACATTGAGCATGAGAAATAGAGAGGCACTGGAGCAAGATTTGAGAAGAGGATGTGCAATGGAAGTAAGGGTTGGAATAGGTTTTCTGAATAGAAAGAGTATTGGAGCAAAAAGAGAGGTTGCGTTAAGGAGAAAAGATTATAGGAATGCGAAGAGAATTGAGATGGTTCTGAATGGAGGAGAGTGAAGAGAGAAGTAGGAGGGAGAGGAATGGATAGCATGATAAGTGCATGGCCAGGGTGAAGCTGAGACATATCAATAAAGGGCACTTCCAGACAAGTAGCAAGACACAGCAACTGTACTTTACTTTAAATTTGTATACTGTGCACCTTGGAACCCAGAGGTTTATGGGCGCAACTATAAACAAAACAAAATAACATAGAGATCACCTATATTATGGGCACAACTACAAACAAAACAAAATAACATAGAGATCCTCTCCGTGGAAGGGGGTTACAAAGTTACTGGGGAAAGCGGCTACACAATTTATTTGGATAGATATGTTTTTAAAAATGTTCGTAAAAATGTTTAATCAGGTTCGTTTTTTTCATATCTTCTGGAAGCAAGTTCCAAATCTTTGGGGCTGCTGCCATGTTTGACTTGTGTAAGAGAACATCTAGGCTTTCTTAGCTGTAGTGTGTCATTTGATCTGAGAGATCTTATGTTGGACTTCACCTGTGGGGCCTCGAACAAAATAATGGCCTTGTTTACCATGACCAGAGCGTGACATTTGACCCTCTTTTCTATCGGAAACCAGTGCAAAGACTTTCTTGCTTTGATGACATGGTCAAACTTCCGTCAGCCAGTAATAGCTCTAACTGTGCTGTTTTGTATGACCTGCAATCTTCCAAACTCTGATTTATTTATCCCTACAAGGAGACTACTACAATTGTCTATCTTAGACCCAATGATTGCTCTTGCTATAATTACACAGTTGGCTTGTGAAATAAATGGCCATATTTGTATTAGCAGTTTTATATGGTATGCTGAAGAGGACACCAAATAGCTCACTTGTGCCTTCATGTTGAGATGTTGATCCAGGGCAATACCTAAGGTTTTGAACTTTGTTTTGGTCTCCAGAAGCTTGCCTGTGAGTGTGAAATGTGTATAGTTCTCCCCTAAATTTTCTATTCCATTTGGTGTACCAACAACCATGAGTTCCGTCTTTTCCTTGTTTATATCAAGCCCATTTTCAACCATCCATGCATGAATAATATCATAGACCTCATTCAATCTGGCAGTATTTTGCTCATAATTTCTGATAGCGGTATGACACATTGTGTATCATCCACATAGTTAGTAAATTCAACATTACTCCTGTCCAACAGATGGAAGAGAGGGATGGTAAAACTATTATAAAAGGAGGATGACAAACAAGCACCCATAAGAACTCCAAAATGCAAAGTACTGGGCAGAGCTTCCGTTATGTCACTACACACTCTCAGTATTCTATTACTAAGAAAAGATTGTACCCATGCCAAGGCAGCACCTGAAAACTTGGCTACCTCCTTCAACCTGGTGGTCCATCAGGTCGAAGGCTGCAGAGTGGTCTAATAACATTAATATCAATGTTCACCCTTATCCATGGCATGGAATAGGTTAGACTTCAAGTCCAACAGTGCTGTATCTGTCCCATGGCCTTTTATAAAGCCAGATTGTCTGTCATGTAACACTTTATGATTGCTAAGAAACTCTGAGCTCTGGATGTGCGCCACCCGATCTAAGATTTTGAGTAAGGGGAGTTAGTGATAGGCTTGTAGTTGAGTGCGTCAAAAGGACACAGGCCAGGCGTTTTTAATAGCAGAGAGATCCATGCTGTTTTTAGATGATCTGGGACATGACCTTCTATAAATTAGGTATTGATACATTTAGATAGGGTTTTGATCATGAAAGCGGAACATGCTTTAAAAGTCTTCATCGGACAAGAGTCTCCCTTGCAGCTGGTTGCTCTCAGCTTATCAATAATTCCAGCTAATTCTATCTGCATTTTGGGGTGGAAGTTAAAAGCAGGTATAGTTGTTTTACCAGGTGCTTTCTCAATATATGCTTCAAGAGGGACACTTTCTCCCCTTTTTGCTTCAATGGTTTGTTTAATTTTGTCTAATTCGTTTAGCATCACTGCTTGAATAGAGATACGCCATTAAATATTCTTAGTTGGCAGGTTCTCTGTGGGAGGACACAGCGCTTCCAGTTCTTTTAAGATTTTAAACAATTCTCTATATTTATGTTGTGCTTCATGAATTCTATTATTCAACATATTTCATTTTGCTTCAACCATGGACTTTTTAAAGGTTTTTGGAGACTTCTTTAAAGGTATGTCTCTCGCCCTCATATTCAGAATGTTTCCATTTATAGAAACATTTATTTTTCTCTGATGTAAGTCTCTGCAATTCTGGTGTAAACAAACTATTAGATATTCTAATAGGTAGTAATTTGGTTCTTTTAGGTGCCAAGGCACCAGTCACTTTTTGTAGCGTGCTCTGTATTACTTCACTCATTTTATTGGCACTGTGAACCAGTTCACACTTTGTAACTAATGGCTGAAGCCATTTATTCATGGTCTCTGCGGTGAGTTTCCTAATATTGCACGTAGTTTGAGCTGTGTGGTGATTTTAATACATTTTATCACAGATTTACATATAATATTCAGGAACAGTCATAGATAGATTATGTGTAGCGATCCAGTCCAACACATTGCCCTTAATCTGTGTTGGCTCTTTAACCAACTGTAAAAAACTTAGATTACCCAGGGCTTTTTCCAGGTTTTTGGCAAAGCAAAGGCTTATTGGTTAAGAGGCAAAGAGGCTGGTCAATCACTGGTCTTCACCCCTCACTGTTCCGCAATTAGCTGGGAGACACCTGACTGGACGCCCCTAGGGAGTTCTTATTCAAATAACAGGAGAAAAGTAAAAGTATAGTAAGGAATTACTAATAGGCAGCTAAAGCTAATTTGGTAAAGGTTAATTGGGAAACTCATACATCTTGAGACGGGGTGACAGTACCTTTTAAACTGGAGATTTTGCCAATGTAAAGATAAACTCTATTTTATCGCCCAAAATAGATGGTATCTAGTGATAATGTCGCTGTGAAAATGGCAGCCAGGTGGCGACATTTCCTTAAAAATGCACCCTCCAGACAACCAAACACTTTCCCCAAATATTCTAGGATTGGAGGTAATAATATATATTGATATCCATCCTGTGATATTTGGGGAAAGAATGTTAGGCCTTAGGAAAAATAAGTTTCCCACCTGTTGATTTTTTCATGGCGGCATTATCACATTGAACCAAATCATGAGGGGTCAGGCGGTAACCTTGCCTGATAGTGGTGCTTGATGAAGAGCTAGGTGATAAACAAAAGATAGGTTCAAGGATGTTTTCAAACAGGAGTTGCGATGCTGCAAGAGATTCCACCATAACATTTAGTTGAGGGAAGGAGCAGATCCAGTAGTAGCCAAGGTCAGGAGTGTTCTGATAGGCATGAGAGAGAAAGTTGCAACAGAACTTCAAAATCCTGAGCAGCTAGGTATCTGTGAAGCAGTAGAAACCTCATAATGGAACTTTCCCACAGTGGTAGTCCAAAAGGTATATGGACAGATTAGGCTGTGTGTAGACTTGTGGGGTCTAAACCGAGTGTTGGTTGTGGACAGATTTCCACTTACGAACATAGCAGAGGTCGTGAGTTTAGTGGCAGTGGCAAGAGTTTTAAGTACTCTTAAACTGGCCCCAGCATACCACCAAGTAAGGATACATCTGAATTCGAGGTAGTGCACTACTTTTGTCATAATTCAAGGGACAAATAGGTTCAAGAGGATGCCCTTTGGTTGAGTGGCTGCTTGTGAATTTTTCCAGAGGGTCATGCATACGTTGTTGAGAGGATGTACAGAAATGTTGCTTTTACAAGGTGATATATTGGTCACCGGTAGCACTGATCATGACCAGAGATTGGAATTTGTGATGGGTGTCATTTCAGAGGTGGGGCTTAAGATGTGGAAGGAGACATGTAAATTTAGGGTTTCACCTATAGATTACTAATGGCTCAAGGTCAGTGCTGTGGGGGTGGAACCAACAGATGAGTTGATTGCTGCCATAAACAACCTCAAAAGCCTGGAGAATAGGCAAGAGGTGATGTTGCAATTTGGCCTGGCAGAATTTTACTCTGAATTTGTCAGACATTTCACTGGTGGTTGCAAGAGCATAAAGGTAGTTGTACAAGCAAAGGTAGAATTCAAGTGGACAAATTATTGTGAAAGAGAGTTCAGACATATTAAAGAAGCAATAGCAAGGGCTCCCACTCTAGCCAAATTTGACACACAATGTGACACACAGGGCATGACTGATGCTAGTGAGTCAGGTTTGGGGACTATATTGTTGCAGAAACAAAGTGGGCTGGAACACATTGCAGCCTTTGCTTAGGGGTACTGAAGAGCGATATGTGATTATTGAATTGGAGGCCCTCAGTGTAGTGTGGGCCATTAAAAATGTTAACACATTTTTGGGGGAAAGACGATTTAAGATTCATACTGACCACAAACCCTTGTTGGGGGTTTTCATGAATCATGAACTGGAAGGAGTTTCCAGAAGGATAATGCAACTTGAAGTAGAACATGTTCCTGGTAGAGAGAATGTGATAGCGAATTTCTTGTCTAGAGTGAGTAAGCATGAGGGGAGTGAGACCGGATTGGAAGATGCTGAAGATGAGGGTGTTGATCAAGTATATCTGCTCCACATTTGAGCTGTTAGCAAGGACGACTGGAGTGCATCCATCCGGGAGGACAAACAGTTGCAACAAGTTCTGGAGATGGTCAAAATGAGCTGGAGAGAATTAACTAATCGGGATTCATTGGAACATTTCCACAGGCTTAGGGATGAATTGAACATGGAGGACAAGTTGTTGTGCAAAGTAGGGAGTGCGATACTTCCAGTGGGCGTCAGGAAGAAAACATTGGATGCCACACAAAAGGCCGTTTGAGCATGACGAAGATAAAGGGAAGGCTGAGGGCAGACTATTGGTGGCCTACGATGGATGTGGATATGGAGTATGTGGTAAAGAGAGTAGGATGTGAGGTGAAGCCAACAAAACTCTAAGGAACAGGGTCCAGCCACTTGGGTGGACCTTTGGAATTACTCAATATACCC